>NC_133120.1:37104470-37472019 GCF_033568475.1 Henckelia pumila | reverse complement strand
AACCAAGGTCTCATCAAGATCCAAACACGTACTGAGGAAATACCACATCATCCGGGAGATTGTGGAAAGAGGAGACATCACTGTCGAACGAGTGGCCTCTGCAGACAATATCGCTGATCCGCTTACTAAGCCCTTGCCAGGACCATTGTTTGACAAACATCGCGAAGCAATGGGTCTACGTAGTATGACTAGTTGGCTATAGGGCAAGTGGGAGATTGAAAGAGTGGGTGCCCAGTGAGCCAACTTGTGGCTATGGGCTTTGATGACTCTTTGTACAAACGATCTTTTGTTTAATATAATTTACACTTTTATTAATGGCAATGACTTTATCTTTCTTCATATTGTTATATTGTGATATACTATTGTTGTTTTGATAAAGACCTTGAATATACTATAGTGTATGTAAGATGTGGTAGAACATGGGGATGTCTATCATGAAATACATCCTATAGTCACTGTATATTCTAAACTGTTCCTAGTCGATTGAGCTGTCCGATAATAAGGATAAGGATCGCTCGAGTTTGAGACTAGCATTTGCGATGCGGAGTACCACGTTTCATTGGTAGGGAACATGGAGATGTTCGAAGCATGCAAATGGATATTCATGGGATGAATAATCGAACTACCCTATCCGGACTTTCCAAGTGGTTATCACTTATCGAGTGGATAAAGTCCGCGGTTTTGGTTGTACACCATTAGTCCTTACTACTTGAAACATCATGGAGACTCTATATGCTAGTACTGTGCTTTGACTCGTTTACCGACTCTAGGGGGTCATCAGGTGTCGGGATTGGGTACAGTTACAACACATATAGGAGTCGATGCATTGTTGTCAAGGATTCACCACATACTTGCGAGTGTGGATATCCTATGCGATCTGAGGAGATATTAGTGTGACGAATCTCTGGCCAGAGTACTTGATGTGATTTAAGAAATGGTTTCTTAGTAGCACATGCGATGTCACTAATTTGATCTTCAAGATGTATTGCATAGTTATCGAATCTTGAGCGACTCTCGATATACCAATGGTTGTTGATTCGATCGGGATATATGGATGAAGGGACCGTACTGTACGCTAACCAGAATCTACTGGTTCTTGTAGGCACTATCAGTGATACCTAGGGAATCATGGGGCGATGTTGTTAGGCGCTTTACCATGATTCGTTGGGCAAGTCGGAAATCGTTGTTCCGAGTCACAAGGAGTTGTGAGCCCACGGCTAGCTGTATCCCTGAACCATTGAGGGTCACACAGTGTAATAGAGTTTTAATCCCCGTTGAGATAGTTAAATTTAAAGAGTTAAATTTAATGAATAAAGAAGTTGGACTTCTTAAATAAGAGTAAGGGAGTAGGATTTCCTAAAATGACATAGGGTTATACATTTTTGGAAACCACTGAATTCGGATTCAGGAAAATTTATCTTGACTTTAAAATGTGCAGAAATGGTTTCTGTGCACATTGGTAAAATCGGTTTATCAATCGGAGTCACGATGAATTTTATATTAATTTCTTAACATGCGGGCTTTGCTTGTCGAGCCTCAACTTATGACTAATGGGCCCTAAGGTGTTAGTGGCCTGCATTATAAATAAGTTATTACAGTACAGAAATTAAAAACAACTGGTCATAATTTTGAGAGCAAAATTTCGAAACCCTAGCCTCCTCTCAAGAATATTTCGGCCGACCCCTCCCTCTCTCTGTCAGAGAAATTCCGGTCTGTGATTTTGAATTGCAGTCTGGAATAAGCGAATCAAATTCGTTATTCTCTTCGCAGAAAACTTCTGATAGATTTTCTAGTGCAATCTATCAGAGGGATTAAACCTCCATTCGTGGACCTGATTGAAGGAGTTCATCGGTTCCAGAGAGAGACAACAAGAGCAGAGAAATCTGTTGGAGTCCAATAATCTCGATTCGAGATTGAAAGTAAAATTTAATAATTGTTATTTAAATTTTACACACACTTATAATTTAATCGTTGAACGGTTGATACCCACAATATGGAATTGTTCCATAATAAAATTTTTAAACTTCCGCTGCACCGGGTATCAATCGTGATTGATCTGAATGCCAGTTTTCCAACACTATCCTCATCCGTGCAACGGAACTCCTGGAAGCACTGCTCCATCCTCTCAAGCCAATCCTCCGCCTCTTCAACTGTCTCACCACCCGTCAAAGGCTTCGGGCTAACCTCTTTGAATCTGCGCATACTCACTCGCTTGCGCTCCTCAGGCTATCCTTGATGACGTCTACGATCATTCGGATCGCCCCAACGACCGCCGTCTACGCTACCGTGGCTCTCGTCGTAATCTGCCATCTGTTGCACAAGAACAGATAATTACTTAATCCTCTTTACGATATTCCCAGTGCAATGCATTGCCCTGATACCAAAAATTTAGTGACCCAACCCGGATCCACTACCTAATCAGAGTTATAGAAAAAGCGCACGCAATAAAAGCTTAAAGCATAAAGTGCGGATAATTAAAATACAACAAATCCAATCGGCAGAATACAACCGACGCTATCAAAAGTGTATAAATATTGTTATACAACAAAATCGAAGGTTCAGGGTAAATAAATCTCTACCCTCTACAACCTCGCACTCCCCAAAGCTCAATCCTGCTGAGAGCCGCCTGGACCGTCCAGCCTCAAACCTGCCCCGCCACAAGGTACACAATACCCAAACACAGGGGTGTGAGCTAGAACGCTCAATATGAAGCAATGATATAAATACAAATATGCGCACACGGATGATTTAAAACTCAAGTGAAAACACTTGCTCATGGCGCCGAGAATATACAGTACCAGCTAGAGAGCTACTCCGCGGGGTACTCGTATATTCCATATCAGGGCTGAGCCAACCCAATCCTGACCCGAATCCAAAACAGCATACAAGCCCCATTTGGAAACTGTCATACCTGACTCGAGTCCAAAATGAGATCATCGTTCCCTACGGAGACTGTCAATGACTCACATCTCTTCGGATGCAGTCACACGTAAAATCATGTATGTGCTAAGACAGTAAAATAAGCTAAAACATGATAAAACATATAGCACATACTCATGCAACATATAAGCAAATATGTAGTAGCCCGTACCCTAATTGAGTAATCAAAGGATTAATGCTAATTAAATAAATTGGGTATCGGACGGATCGGAAGCTCCGAAGGCACGATCGGAAGCTCCGAACAGGATCGGAAGCTCCGATGAGCGATCGGAATCACCGATGATATTACGTCAGGCATGACGTGTGGTTGGATTGGAAGCTATGATCAGGATCGGAAGCTCCGATCACCCCTATCCGAAGTCAACAAGTGATATTTTGACATGTGGCAGATCAGGATCTTCGGAAGCTCCGATGGCAGGATCGGACGTTCCGATCAAGGTTCGGACGATCCGATCAAGGATCGGAAGTTCCGATCGTTGTCTATAAATAGAGGGCCGAGGCTTCATTTCCAATTGCCAATTCCGAGTGTTTCCCTCTCCTTTCTAGTATATTCGAGTTGTTCTAGCCTTCCTAGGCTTGACCTGGCGGTCGGCGAGGCGTTCGGTAGTCGTAGCGGAGTTGTGCCCAAGTTCTGGAGGCATCGACATCAAAGGGCTAATGACGGACGAAGGTATAGCTTTTGCTTCCTATAAATATTTAGGAGTATGCAATAGCTTAGTTAAGGCTTTTAGAGCACTTTAATGATAGTAGTATCATTTGGCAGTGTAGAGCAGACTATAGGCATGGACATAGAGTTGGTAGAGCGTGCACTGTTTTGAGGTACAGAAGTACTGTTTGAGATATCCTGGTTGAGTATGCATGTATTATGTGACTGCATGATTTATATGCCATGATATTATGCTGCATTCATTTGCATCTTGTTGTATCTCTTTCGAGATGTCTGTTAGTAGGGTTGTACCCTATCCTGTTAGTGGATGGACTTCCATCGATTTGGGTCTGGCGTATCCATGGTTATCTCGGTATGGGAGCCACCTCCTGAAGTGACGGCTCAACGTGCTACATACTAGGGCCCGGTCTGTCTCTGTTATCTGATCCTTGACCTCGAGTCTATAGGGAGTTCACTTTGCATGCATGTACACTCATACTCTCATATTGAGCGTTTTATGCTCACGTCTCGTACTCTGTGTTTCTGGACACCCTATTCCATGGGGCAGGTTTGCGATTGGACGAGGAGGGTGGATCCAGGAGGGCTAGTCAGTGGTTGGCCAGCTGGAGCTTCGTCTAGGTTTTATTACTGTTGTTTGGGTTTATACAGCTATTCGATTTGGTTGTATATTATTTGGATAAATTACAGATTCCTTTACTTGGGATTGTATATTATTTATGGTTTCCGCAGTTTTATTCTGATATCTGTTTAATTAAGTTAATTGCATGCCTAAGTTCTGTTTAGTAGAAGATCCAGGTAAGGGTCACTACATTTATGGTATCAGAGCATGCAAAAGAATTCTTGGGATTTAGTCTCTACTTGAGGTATTTTTGTAGATGGTGTTGGGTAACTGGCGTTCAGATCAATCACGATTGATACCCGGTGCAGCGGAAGTTTAAAATTTTTAGTATGGAACAATTCCATAGTGTGGGTATCAACCATACGATTAAATTATTTGTGTGTGTAAAATTAAATAACTATTATTAAATTTTACCTTCAATCTCGAAGCGAGATTATTGGACACCACACAGATTTCTCTGCGCTTCTTGTATCTCCCTGGAACTGATGAACAAGCTTTCCTTCAATCAGGTCCACGAATCGAGGTTTAATCCCTCTGATAGATTGCACTAGAAAATCTATCAGAAGTTTTCTGCGAAGAGAATAACGAATTTGATTCGCTAATCCTGTCTGCAATTCAAAATCACAGACCGGAAAATCTCTGACAGAGAGAGGGAGGGGTGGCCGAATTTCTAGAGAGAGCTAGGGTTTTTTTCGAAAACTGTGTGTAATTTTTTGTACTGCAATAACTTATTTATAATGCAGGCCACTAACACCTTAGGGCCCATTAGTCATAAGTTGAGGCCCGACAAGCAAAGCCCGCATGTTATAAAATTCATCGTGACTCCGATTGATAAACCGATTTTACCAATGTGCACAGAAACCATTTCTGCACATTTTAAAGTCAAGATAAATTTTCCTGAATCCGAATTCAGTGGTTTCCAAAAATGTACATCCCTATGTCATTTTAGGAAATCCTACTCCCTTACTCTTATTTAAGAAGTCCAACATCTTTATTCATTAAATTTAACTCTTTAAATTTAACTATCTCAACGGGGAATAAAACTCCATTACACTGTGTGACCCTCAATGGTTCAGGGATACAGCTAGCCGTGGGCTCACAACTCCTTGTGACTCGGAACAACGATTTCCGACTTGCCCAACGAATCATGGTAAAGCGCCTAGCAACATCGCCCCATGATTCCCTAGGTATCACTGATAGTGCCTACAAGAACCAGTAGATTTTGGTTAGCGTACAGTACGGTCCCTTCATCCATATATCCCGATCGAATCAACAACCATTGGTATATCGAGAGTCGCTCAAGATTCGATAACTATGCAATACATCTTGAAGATCAAATTAGTGACATCGCATGTGCTACTAAGAAACCATTTCTTAAATCACATCAAGTACTCTGGCCAGAGATTCGTCACACTAATATCTCCTCAGATCGCATAGGATATCCACACTCGCAAGTATGTGGTGAATCCTTGACAACAAAGCATCGACTCCTATATGTGTTGTAACTGTACCCAATCCCGACACCTGATGACCCCAATAGAGTCGGTAAACGAGTCAAAGTACAGTACTAGCATATAGAGTCTCCATGATGTTTCAAGTAGTAAGGACTAATGGTGTACAACCAAAACCGCGGACTTTATCCACTCGATAAGTGATAACCACTTGGAAAGTCCGGATAGGGTAGTTCGATTATTCATCCTATGAATATCCATTTGCATGATTCGAACATCTCCATGTTCCCTACCAATGAAACGTGGTACTCCGCATCGCAAAGCTAGTCTCAAACTCGAGCGATCCTTATCCTTATTATCGGACGGCTCAATCGACTAGGAACAGTTTAGAATATACAGTGACTATAAGATGTATTTCATGATAGACATCCCCATGTTCTACCACATCTTACATACACTATAGTATATTCAAGGTCTTTATCAAAACAACAATAGTATATCATAATATAACAATATGAAGAAAGATAAAGTCATGCCATTAATAAAAGTGTAAATTACATTAAACAAAAGATCGTTTGTACAAAGAGTCATCAAAGCCCATAGCCACAAGTTGGCTCACTGGGCACCCACTCTTTCAATCTCCCACTTGCCCTATAGCCAACTAGTCATACTACGTAGACCCATTGCTTCGCGATGTTTGTCAAACAATGGTCTTGGCAAGGGCTTAGTAAGCGGATCAGCGATATTGTCTGCAGAGGCCACTCGTTCGACAGTGATGTCTCCTCTTTCCACAATCTCCCGGATGATGTGGTATTTCCTCAGTACGTGTTTGGATCTTTGATGAGACCTTGGTTCCTTTGCTTGAGCAACGGCACCCGTGTTGTCACAGTACACCGGGACTGGACCAACAAATTCAGGAATGACGCCCAACTCTTGGACGAACTTCCTCATCCAAACGGCCTCTTTAGCAGCAGCTGATGCTGCAATTTATTCAGCCTCAGTGGTGGAATCCGCTGTGGTGTCCTGCTTGGAACTCTTCCAAGAGACAGCACCGCCATTGAGCATGAACACAAATCCAGAGGTTGACTTCGAGTCATCCACGTCACTTTGGAAGCTAGAGTCGGTATATTCTTCCAATTTCAGATCTCGTCCTCCATATACCATGAACATATTCTTAGTCCTTCGTAAGTACTTAAGAATGTCCTTCACGGCTTTCCAATGCATTTGACCAGGATTAGCCTGATATCTGCTCGTGACACTCAGAGCAAATGCTACATCCGGTCTGGTAGATATCATCCCATACATGATACTACCTATAGCTGACGCATATGGTACATGTGTCATATTCTCTATCTCTGCATCAGTCTTGGGACACATAGACTTGGATAAAGAAACTCCATGACACATGGGTAGATGTCCTCTCTTGGACCCATCCATTGAAAACCGTTTCAATATGGTGTCGATGTAGGTTGATTGAGTGAGTCCTATCATTCTCTTAGATCTATCTCTATAGATCTGTATCCCAAGAATGTAGGATGCCTCACCCAAATCCTTCATCGAGAATCTACCTGATAACCATATCTTTGTTGACTGCAACATCCCTACATCATTCCCAATGAGTAGGAACATAAAGTACTAAGAATGTCACAGCATCCTTAACTACTTTCTTGTACACGCACGGTTCCTCCGGGTTCTTGATGAAACCAAAATCTTTTATTGTTTCATCAAATTTCTGGTTCCAACTTCTTGATGCTTGTTTTAGACCATAAATTGATCTCTGAAGCTTGCATACCTTATGCTCGCTTCCCATGGATGTGAACCCCTCCGGCTGCTTCATATAGATTTCTTCCTTAATGTCTCCATTAAGAAAAGCAGTCTTCACATCCATTTGCCATATCTCATAGTCATACCATGCAGCTATGGCAATAAGGATTCTTATGGACTTGAACATTGCAACTGGTGAAAAGGTTTCATCATAGTCAACTCCTTGTCTTTGAGTGTAACCTTTCGCCACCAATCGCGCCTTGTAGGTCAATACCTTACCATCAGGCCCAAGCTTTCTCTTGTAGATCCATTTACACCCTATTGGAACAATTCCATCAGGAGGATCTACTAAAGACCAAACTTGGTTTGTATGCATTGAATCCAATTCAGACTGCATAGCTTCAAGCCATAAATTTGAATCCGCATCAGAAATTGCTTCCTTGAAGTTTCTTGGATCACATCCAATGTCGGGTTCATCTTGATCCCCTTCAAGAAGAAGACCATATCGAACAGGAGGTCTAGAAGTCCTCTCGGATCTTCTAGGTTCAGGCGTGTCCAGTAATGGTTCTTGAGGCGTAGGATCGTTATTTTGTATTTCGGGTTCTTCTCGAACTTCTTCGAGTTCCATCATCTCGCCTTTCTTATCCAATAAGAACTCCTTCTCCAAGAAGGTGGCATTCCTAGAAACAAACACCTTTGTTTCAGCAGGATAATAGAAATAATATCCGATTGAATTCTATGGATACCCTACAAAATAACATAAGCTGGATCGACTATCCAACTTATCTCCCACTGTCTGCTTCACGTAAGCAGGACATCCCCAAATCCTTAAGTACGAATACTTAGGAGCTTTGCCATTCCATAACTCGTATGGTGTTTTGTCCACTGCTTTAGTGTGGACGTTGTTCAACAACAATACCGCCGTTTCAAGCGCATAGCCCCAAAACGAAGGTGGAAGCTCAGTGAAGCTCATCATGGATCGAACCATGTCCAACAAAGTTCGATTACGACGCTCCGATACACCATTAAGCTGTGGTGTCATAGGAGGAGTCCACTGAGAGAGAATCCCATTCTCTTTTAGATAGTCCAAAAAATCAGTACTTAAGTATTCTCCACCTCGATCCGATCGAAGTGCTTTAATACTTTTACCTAGCTTATTTTCTACTTCAGCCTTGAATTCTTTGAACTTTTCAAATGCTTCATACTTATATTTCATTAAATATAAATGCCCATACCTTGAATAATCATCAGTAAAGGTAATGAAGTAGGTGTGGCCATGTTGAGTCCCAACTCTAAATGGACCACAAACATCTGTATGGATCAAATCCAACAGATTTTGACTACGCTCAGGTTTCCCCTTAAAAGGAGATTTAGTCATTTTCCCTTTTAGGCAGGATTCACAAGTAGGTAGAGAGTTAATATCAGACATATCAAACATGCCCTCTCCCACTAGCTTGTTCATCCTCCTTGAGGAAATATGACCTAGTCTAGCGTGCCAAAGGTTTGCCGGGTTTTGACTATCGATTTTCCTTTTGTTTGTTGTCGCCGGTTTATCAACATAATTTATTGGAACGTCTTTTAGTTTTAAGTTGTATAGATCGTTTTCAAGTTGTCCATTTCCAATCAAACATTCATTCTTGTAAATATTGCAAATCCCATTCACAAAATTGCAAGAATAACCATCTCTATCTAGCATAGAAACAGAAATAATGTTTTTAATTAAATCCGGAACAAATAAAACATCTCTTAAAAATAACTTAAAACCGTTCTGCAAAATTAAACAAACATCTCCAATGGCTGTAGCTTCAACTCTGGAACCATTCCCGAGCCTCAGCTGGATCTCACCCATTCTAAGCCTGCGACTTCTTGTCATCACCTGCAAATCATTGCAAATGTGAGATCCACATCCGGTATCCAATACCCAAGAAGTAGTATTAAGTGAAATGTTTATTTCAATATAGAACATACCCTTTGCAGTTCCCAACTGCTCTAGATATTCCTTGCAGTTGCGCTTCCAGTGACCGGGCTTCTTGCAGTAATGGCAAACATCCTTGGATTTTCCATTGTTTGAAGCCTTTGTCTTGTGCTTCTTCTCGGGTTCGACTTTCTTGGGGTGGGGCAGAACGTTTCTTACCCTTCGTACTTGGCCCCTTCTTAGCAGAAGATGAGGAGCCCACCAAGAAAGCTGGTTTATCCTTCTTTAGTGTGGATTAATATGTCACAAGCATATTGACCATCTCTTCAAGGGTGGCCTCTATCTTGTTCATATTAAAATTTACCACAAATCCGTCAAACGAAGAAGGAAGAGACAGAAGCAGTAAATCCACGTTGAGTTCATGCTCCAACACCAAATCAAGAGTTGCTAACTTCTGTATGAGCCAAATCACTCGTACCCCATGATCACGGACCGAAGTCCCTTCACGCATGCGACACGTCATTAGCTCCTTAACAGTAGCGAACCTTTCAGCCCTCGATTGAGCCCCAAAAAGTTCCTTGAGTTGAGCGTGAATGTCAGCAGCATTCACGGTGTCCTCAAATCGCCTCTGGAGTTCATCAGACATCGAGGCTTGCATATAGCATTTGGTCTTGATGTCATGGTCCCACCATGCATCAAGTTTGGCCAATTCCTCCGGACTTACGTCAGCTGGTGCTTCCTTCGGAGGTGATTTCTCTAACACGTAGAGCATCTTCTCCGAAGTCAAGACAATATTCAACTTCCGGAACCATTCCGTATAGTTTGCGCCAGTCAACTTGTTTTGTTCGAGGATCGAGAATAATGGATTACGCGAATTCATTGTATGAAATACTGAAAAGAAAAACAGACATATATCAATGATTGTTTAAGCAATTTACTAAGACATAAAATAGGCGAATTTAATTTTATGAATCTCACTCCCACTATTTTAACGATTTCACTACCCTCTAGTGAAAACGGGAAACTTTTTCCTTAGTGAGAACATGGAGTCCAATTGACAAACTTATGGTCCCGAATAATATCAGCCAACCATAATTCTCAAAAGGTAGAGTCCAATTGCTTCCAAAGCAACCCCCATGTATTTACCTCATGTCCAATAAGGGCCCAATAAATGACGCCGTTTATAGTGACATGTCAAGATGACCCATCAATATTAAGTTGTGATGGACGGTCGCCATGTGGATCCCCCAATAATATGAGCCAATCCCATGGGAGTTCCACCCAACTTACAACATGTGTCGATCCAATGTACAGCTTTTCGACGGACGGGCCCCCCAATAATATGAGCCGGACCGTATCCGCGGGTAGCATCACATACATTGACCGTTGATGGAAGGTAGGAACATTTAAACAAATTTAAATTTCCTTTATTTATCTTGATATCAATTTTAAATCATATTTAAAATGAGGGATTTTTAATTATGAAAATTTGTCTCATCATTTTTCAATTTATTGTATGCTTGCCGGATTCATACAATTATGTCTAAAACATGCATACAATCATAATATCATATATTATATATAGGATGATCGATTCCATTTCTAATTGACTCGTGGTTTCCAATCACGAGTCTTAGTCCAATCCTAGGTAATATGCAGTATGCAATGCAATCCTATTACATTAGCTTCAAATTTACATTTCTTCGTCTTTATTGTCTGCTGGGCCCACCATCTTTAAATCTTGATCTCCCACTAAATCTAATGTATTTACAATAAATAGCAATGACAAGTAGGGGATACATTTTAGGGATGGGAACGGGCCATAAACCAAGCCCACTTTTATTACATATGACATTCATATTGGGCCATAAACCAGGCCCATTAATAAAACCAACAACAATAAAACAAATGTAAATTCCTAACATACACCTACAAAATTGGTCATGGCAATCGATCATCCTTATCCAATAACATTTAATTCAAAATTAATTTATTGGATATCATGCATATGGCAATTTAAATTTAAACAGGATAAAATCATATTTTATATATAAAATCATATTTTACATATAAAATCATATTTTACCTTTTATTAAATAAAATCATATTTTATCTACAGAATCTAATTTTATAGATAAAATCATATTTTACTTAATATATACATAAGATCAAATCTTATCATCAATTGTACCAAAAACAATTGATTTCAAAATTCAATTTAAGGATAAAATATTAAAATTTTCCAAAAATTCAAATTTATCCAAAAATCAATTTTAAAATTTTCGGACTCGAACAATTCGATCCGATGCCTCGTGAACCAATCAAAAACAATTTTTGACCGGACCAAAAATAAAATTTTAACACATTAAAATTAATTTAAATAAAAAATAATAATTTTTCCCGCGGGCCGCCCGGGACACTCTCGGGCCGGCCCGCACCCGTGGGCGCGGGCCGGGGCAGCCCGGCTGCCCCTTTAGGGCAGCGACAATCGCTGCCCTGGCGGCGCCTGGCGCCGCCCCTGGGCGGCGCCGTGCGCAGCGCCGTGCGCTGCGCTGCCCTGGCGGCGCTGAGCGCGGCCCCTGGGCGGCGCCGTGCGCCGCCCGGGGCAGCGATCCAATCGCTGCCCAGGTTTTGCCCGAAAAAAAAAAAAATTTTTATTTAAAATATTTATTTTGTTTTAAAAAACCAAGACTCAAAAATTTTTGTACAATCGATTAATTTAATCGTTTGATCTGAGCAACCTGGCTCTGATACCACTGTTGGGTAACTGGCGTTCAGATCAATCACGAATGATACCCGGTGCAGCGGAAGTTTAAAATTTTTAGTATGGAACAATTCCATAGTGTGGGTATCAACCATACGATTAAATTATTTGTGTGTGTAAAATTAAATAACTATTATTAAATTTTACCTTCAATCTCGAAGCGAGATTATTGGACAACACACATATTTCTCTGCGCTTCTTGTATCTCCCTGGAACTGATGAACAAGCTTTCCTTCAATCAGGTCCACGAATGGAGGTTTAATCCCTCTGATAGATTGCACTAGAAAATCTATCAGAAGTTTTCTGCGAAGAGAATAACGAATTTGATTCGCTAATCCTGTCTGCAATTCAAAATCACAGACCGGAAAATCTCTGACAGAGAGAGGGAGGGGCGGCCGAATTTCTAGAGAGAGCTAGGGTTTTTTTCGAAAACTGTCTCTCAAAATTATGACCAACTGTGTGTAATTTCTGTACTGCAATAACTTATTTATAATGCAGGCCACTAACACCTTAGGGCCCATTAGTCATAAGTTGAGGCCCGACAAGCAAAGCCCGCATGTTATAAAATTCATCGTGACTCCGATTGATAAACCGATTTTACCAATGTGCACAGAAACCATTTCTGCACATTTTAAAGTCAAGATAAATTTTCCTGAATCCGAATTCAGTGGTTTCCAAAAATGTACATCCCTATGTCATTTTAGGAAATCCTACTCCCTTACTCTTATTTAAGAAGTCCAACTTCTTTATTCATTAAATTTAACTCTTTAAATTTAACTATCTCAACGTGGATTAAAACTCCATTACACTGTGTGACCCTCAATGGTTCAGGGATACAGCTAGCCGTGGGCTCACAACTCCTTGTGACTCGGAACAACGATTTCCGACTTGCCCAACGAATCATGGTAAAGCGCCTAGCAACATCGCCCCATGATTCCCTAGGTATCACTGATAGTGCCTACAAGAACCAGTAGATTTTGGTTAGCGTACAGTACGGTCCCTTCATCCATATATCCCGATCGAATCAACAACCATTGGTATATCGAGAGTCGCTCAAGATTCGATAACTATGCAATACATCTTGAAGATCAAATTAGTGACATCGCATGTGCTACTAAGAAACCATTTCTTAAATCACATCAAGTACTCTGTCCAGAGATTCGTCACACTAATATCTCCTCAGATCGCATAGGATATCCACACTCGCAAGTATGTGGTGAATCCTTGACAACAATGCATTGACTCCTATATGTGTTGTAACTGTACCCAATCCCGACACCTGATGACCCCCATAGAGTCGGTAAACGAGTCAAAGTACAGTACTAGCATATAGAGTCTCCATGATGTTTCAAGTAGTAAGGACTAATGGTGTACAACCAAAACCGCGGACTTTATCCACTCGATAAGTGATAACCACTTGGAAAGTCCGGATAGGGTAGTTCGATTATTCATCCTATGAATATCCATTTGCATGCTTCGAACATCTCCATGTTCCCTACCAATGAAACGTGGTACTCCGCATCGCAAAGCTAGTCTCAAACTCAAGCGATCCTTATCCTTATTATCGGACGGCTCAATCGACTAGGAACAGTTTAGAATATACAGTGACTATAAGATGTATTTCATGATAGACATCCCCATGTTCAACCACATCTTACATACACTATAGTATATTCAAGGTCTTTATCAAAACAACAATAGTATATCATAATATAACAATATGAAGAAAGATAAAGTCATTGCCATTAATAAAAGTGTAAATTACATTAAACAAAAGATTGTTTGTACAAAGAGTCATCAAAGCCCATAGCCACAAGTTGGCTCACTGGGCACCCACTCTTTCAGATGGCAAATCGTGACGACCGGAGTTCTCATGGCAGTGTTGGTGGGCGTTGGGGTGATGCCGACCGGGAGCCTCGTCGAGAACGGCGTCATCGTCATCATGACGACGAGCGTTTCACTGTGCGTCGATTCTTAGCTATGGGTCCTAAGCCCTTAGTTGAAGGTGAGTCTCCGGAGGATGCGGAGAACTGGTTAGACCGCATGGAGACGACTTTCCAGACTTTCCAATGCACCGAGGAGCAGAAGGTGGAGACCCTTGGCTATCTTCTGGATGGGCGTGCGCGCAGGTGGTGGAGGTTTACTTCTGCACCTTTTGTTGCGGCAAGAGGAGTGGCCACCTGGGCCGAGTTCCGCACAGCTTTCCAAAAACGGTATTTTCCTCCGGCACTCCGTCAGTCAAAGGCAGGCGAGCTACTGAGTCTGCGGCAGGGAGCCATGTCTATCGATGAGTATCAGCAGAGGTTCTTTGATCTGCTATCCTATTGCCCCGAGATTGCTGATAGCTCAGAGATGAAGTATAATCGGTTCCTTCAGGGCCTTAACCCTGAGATCCATGACCATGTGGCGGTTGGTGACAACATGTCCTACGAGGGTTTGGTGAGCCGTTGTCACCAGGCGGAGGACAGCATTCGGCGGAACAGGTCTTTCCCTCAGTCGAGGCCTGCTAGTTCTTTGGGTCCCCGTGCCCAAACTTTCAAGAAGTCTGGATCTTCTTCTTCCTCTGGTTCTGGAGGTGTTGTCCGTTATGGTAAGAAGGACAAGTGTGATCACTGTGGGAAGAACCATCCATCCGACAAGTGCCGTAGAGCTTCTGGAGCTTGTTTCCGTTATGGAGAGACTGGTCATATCCGGAGAGATTGTCCACTATCTGGGGGAGGCGGTTCTGGATCTGGTTCAGGATCTGGTTCTTAGGCCACCGTACAGCAGAGGTTGCAGGGACAGTCTGCTGGGAGTTCTCATTTGAGGCCACGAGCTTCTGGACAGGTGTTTGCCCTGAGACATGATCAGGCAGTGGAGGAGAATGAGAAAGTCATCGTAGGTACATTTCTGCTTTATGGTATACCTGCTCTTGTACTTATTGACACTGGTGCATCTCATTCATTCATTTCTGCACGTTTTGTTAAGAGGCATAAGTTACCATGCATTGCACTAGACGTAGTGATGTCTACTCCGACGGGCCAATCTGCTTTGGCTAAGCGTCTAGTGATGGGTTGCCCTTTAGAGTTCGAAGGGAACATTCTGTTAAGGAATCTCATGGTTTTGGCGATGGACGACTTTGATTGCATTCTGGGAATAGATATGTTGACTACCTATCGAGCTTCAGTGGACTGCTATCAGAGATTAGTACGCTTTCATCCGGAGGGGAGTGAGAGCTGGTTTTTCTATGGTGAGGGAGCGCGACCTCCGATGCCTTTGGTATCAGCTTTGAGAGCCTGTCGAGCTCTAGAGTCTGGCGGGGAAGGCTACCTTATCTATGCAGTTGATTTGTCCGCTGAGAGTATTGGGATAGAGAGCATTCCTGTTGTGGATGAATTTCCAGATGTATTTCCTGATGAGATTCCAGGTTTTCCTCCTGCTAGGGAAGTCGAGTTTGGCATAGAGTTGATGCCGGGAACTTCGCCTATTTCTAGAGCACCGTATCGTCTGGCTCCGTCAGAGATGCGTGAGTTGAAGAATCAGCTACAGGATCTTTTGGACAAGGGGTACATTCGTCCTAGTGTATTTCCTTGGGAGCTCCTGTTCTCTTCGTGAAGAAGAAGGATGGGTCGATGCGGCTGTGCATTGACTATCGGCAGCTGAATAGAGTCACTGTGAAGAACAAGTATCCGTTGCCTCATATTGATGACTTGTTCGATCAGCTGCAGGGCACGTCAGTTTACTCCAAGATTGACTTGAGATCTGGGTATCATCAGTTGAGAGTCTGTGATCAGGACGTAGCCAAGATTGCATTTCGTACTCGCTATGGGCATTACGAGTTTCTAGTGATGTCATTTAGTTTGACTAATGCGCCGGCTATATTCATGGATTTGATGAACCGTGTCTTCAGGGAGTATTTGGACAAATTTGTCGTGGTCTTCATTGATGACATCTTAGTGTATTCACATAATACGGAAGAGCATGTTTCTCACTTGCGGTTGGTACTACAGACTTTTTGAGATGAGCAGTTGTACGCCAAGCTGAGCAAGTGTGAGTTCTGGATGGATAGAGTGGTCTTTCTTGGCCATATCATATCCAGGGAGGGGATTTCTATTGATCCAAGCAAGATTGAAGCGGTACTTAATTGGTCGCGTCCGACGACAGTTGCTGAGATCCGTAGTTTTCTGGGTCTAGCAGGGTATTATCATCGCTTCATTATGAACTTCTCTCAGTTAGCTCGACCTTTGACACAGCTTACCCGCAAGGGTGTGGATTTCGAGTGGTCCTCTGAGTGTGAGGAGAATTTCTGTGAGCTTCGACGGCGGTTGACTTCTGCGCCGGTGTTAGGATTACCGTCAGGATCTGGAGGGTATGTAGTTTACACGGATGCTTCTCTTCATGGGTTAGGTTGTGTCCTGACTCAGAATGGGCATGTGATCGCATACGCTTCTAGACAGCTAAAGCTTCACGAGGACAACTACCCAGTCCATGTTTGGAATTGGCAGCCATTGTGTTCGCTTTGAAGATCTGACGTCATTATCTGTATGGCGAGAAATTTGAGATCTTCACCAACCATAAGAGTCTCAAGTATTTGTTCACTTAGGCGGAGTTGAACATGAGGCAGAGACGTTGGATGGACTTGCTTAAGGACTATGATTGCGAGATTAAGTACCATCCGGGAGCTGCTAATCTCACCGCTGATGCCTTGAGTCGCAAGGTGCGACTATCCACACTTCAGACTTGTTCGATATCTAGTGCGATCAGTGACTGTTGTACTTCAGGTTATACCTTCAAGCATAAGAAAGGTATGCAGAGTATCCAGATGTTTGCGATATTATCTGAGCCAGCCTTGTATTCGCGGATCCGAGATGCTCAGATGTCTGATTCGAAGACCTAGCGTTTAGCTCGTCTAGCTAACGAGGGTATCTCGTCTGGATTTCATTATCAGTCAGATGGCTTTCTGTGTTTGTCTGGTAGGCTTGTGATTCCGCATGATGATGAGTTGCGAGAGGAGATTTTGTCTCAGGCACATCGCACTAAGTTGAGTATTCATCCTGGGAGCAACAAGATGTAAAAGGATCTATGTACTCGTTTCTGGTGGAAGGTAATGAAACGCAGTGTTTATCAGTTTGTTTCGAGATGTTTGGTGTATCAACAGGTTAAGGCAGAGCACCGACGACCTGGAGGATTGCTTCACAGTCTACCTATTCCTGAATGGAAATGGGAGTTTATCACAATGGACTTTGTGACCCATTTGCCGGTATCCCCGAGGAACTGTGATGCTATCTGGGTTGTGGTGGACCGACTCACCAAGTCAGCGCATTTCATTGCCTATAGCCGAGAGTACTCTGTGGATCGTATGGCACGGATGTACATTCAGGAGATCGTTCGACTTCATGGAGTGCCTGTGAGCATTGTCAGCGATCGGGACCCCAGGTTCACTTCTAGATTTTGGGGGAGTGTTCAGCGTGCGATGGGTACTACTCTCAGTTTGAGTACTGCCTATCATCCGGAGACTGATGGTCAGTCAGAGCGCACTATCCGTACATTAGAGGATATGCTTAGAGCGTGCGTCATGGATTTTGGTTCAGCCTGGCAGGATCATTTGTCGTTGATCGAGTTCGCTTACAACAACAGCTATCACACTAGTATTTGGATGGCACCTTTTGAGGCGTTTTATGGGCGACGTTGTCGTACTCCACTCTTCTGGGAAGAAGTGGGGGAGAGACAGGCTGAGGGACCGGAGTTTATCCAGCAGGCGATAGACATTGTTGATCAGATCAAGAAACGGATTAAGACTGCACAGGATCATCAGGCCAGCTATGCTAATGTCAAGCGTAGGCCCTTGCAGTTCGAGGTCGGGGAGAAACTGTTTCTGAGAGTGTCACCTTTCCGCAAGATTCTCAGATTTGGCCTTAAGGGCAAGTTGTCTCCCAGATTTATTGGTCCGTTTCAGATCTTGGAGAGCATTGGCGATTTGGCTTATCGACTAGCTTTGCCACCGCATCTATCCAGTATTCACGATGTGTTCCACGTATCTCTGTTGCGACGGTATGTGGCGGATGAATCTCATATTCTGCAGCGGTCTGAGGTTCAGGTAAACAAAGATTTGACTTATGTTGAGAAACCTCTTCATATCCTGGATTATAAGGATAAGGTTTTACGGAAAAAGTCATTCCTTTGGTTTTAGTTCAGTGGCAGCGCCGAGGCACTGAGGAAGCTACTTGGGAGCTTGAGGACAGGATGCGTAAAGACCATCCTGAGTTGTTTTGATTTCATTCTAAATAGTTGCAAACTCTGTAAATTTTTGATTTGAATAAAGAATATTTCTGATTTTTGTATTTCATTCGGTACTTAAGATCTGATTTCGAGGACGAAATATCTTAAGTGAGGGAGAATGTAGTAGCCCGTACCCTAATTGAGTAATCAAAGGATTAATGCTAATTAAATAAATTGGGTATCGGACGGATCGGAAGCTCCGAAGGCACGATCGGAAGCTCCGAATAGGATCGGAAGCTCCGATGAGCGATCGGAATCATCGATGATATTACGTCAGGCATGACGTGTGGTTGGATCGGAAGCTCCGATCACCCCTATCCGATGTCAACAAGTGATATTTTGACACGTGGCAGATCAGGATCTTCGGAAGCTTCGATGGTAGGATCGGACATTCCGATCGAGGTTCGGACGTTCCGATCAAGGATCAGAAGTTCCGATCGTTGTCTATAAATAGAGGGCCGAGGCTTCATTTCCAATTGCCAATTACGAGTGTTTCCCTCTCCTTTCTAGTCTATTCGAGTTGTTCTAGCCTTCCTAGGCTTGACCCGGCGGTCGGCGAGGCGTTCGGTAGTCGTAGCGGAGTTGTGCCCAAGTTCTGGAGGCATCGACATCAAAGGGCTAACGACGGATGAAGATATAGCTTTTGCTTCCTATAAATATTTAGGAGTATGCAATAGCTTAGTTAAGGCTTTTAGAGCACTTTAATGATAGTAGTATCATTTGGCAGTGTAGAGCAGACTATAGGCGTGGACCTAGAGTTGGTAGAGCTTGCACTGTTTTGAGGTACGGAAGTACTGTTCGAGATATCCTGACTGAGTATGCATGTATTATGTGACTGCATGATTTATATGCCATGATATTATGCTGCATTCATTTGCATCTTGATGTATCTCTTTCGAGATGTCTGTTAGTAGGGTTGTACCCTATCCTGTTAGTGGATGGACTACCATCGATTTGGGTTCGGCGTATCCACGGTTATCTCGGTATGGGAGCCACCTCCTGAAGCGACGGTACAGCGTGCTACATACCAGGGCCCGGTCTGTCTTTGTTATCTGATCCTTGACCTCGAGTCTATAGGGAGTTCACTATGCATGCATGTATACTCATACTCTCGTACTGAGCGTTTTATGCTCACGTCTCGTACTCTGTGTTTCTGGACACCCTATTCCATGGGGCAGGTTTGCGATTGGACGAGGAGGGTGGATCCAGGAGGGGCTAGTCGGTGGTTGGCCAGCTGAAGCTTCGTCTAGGTTTTATTACTGTTTTTTGGGTTTATACAGCTATTCGATTTGGTTGTATATTATTTGGATAAATTACAGATTCCTTTACTTGGGATTGTATATTATTTATGGTTTCCGCAGTTTTATTCTGATATCTATTTAATTAAGTTAATTGCATGCCTAAGTTCTGTTTAGTAGGTGATCCAGGTAAGGGTCACTACAAAATATATCATGCCGGCTATCTCGGTCAGTACTTACGTACCTCTAACACTGCTGGTCAAACCTAGCTCCACTGACCTAGAGTTCAAGCCTACAAGTCCAGTCTACTGCTACTACAATGCAAATATCCAGGCATCAACAATTAAGCTCTAAAAGCCTTAACTAAGCTATTGCATACTCCTAAATATTTTTAGGATGCCAAAGCTATACCTGCGTCCGTCGTTAGCCCTTTGCTGACGATAGCCTCAAAACTAGGCCGTAGCTCCGCGACGACGTCTAGATCACTAAGCCACTTTGGGATTCCCTGTAGGACGCCTAGATCTCCCTAGATCTGAATTAGGAGGCTTAGGAATCAGAGAGAAGAGAGGAAATTGGTGCGAGAAAATTAATTCTCGGACCCTCTATTTATAGGCAATGTCGGAGCCTCCGAACCCGGTTTGGATCATCCAAACTCGATCGGAACCTCCAATTGCACCTTCGAAGCATCCGATCGCTCAATATTACGTCAGCCATGATGTCACCTTGCTGACGTAAGCGATGACGTGTGCCCTGGCCAAGATCGGAGCTTCCGATCTTGCCGACGGAGCGTCCGATCTCGATCAGAGCCTCCGATCCACTTCGGATCGTCCGAACTCCTCATCGGACCGTCCGATCCTGCTGAACCAATTCAACTAATTCGAGTGCTCTGAATCCATTTCTGAAGTCCGTTATCCCAACAGGAACTTACCTAATCATGTTTTACTTAATCTAAACATGATCACGTGATTAATTACTCATTAATCACTAATTAGAAATGCGGGTTACTACAACCTGAACCCTGTCCAGAAATGAACTGTCTCGAGCCACTCGAGCTCGAAGAAGTGCTTCCTGACTTCTTGAACTGTTTCCCTTTGGGACGGAAATAGTTCTTCTTGCTACCACCACTGCTACTACCCTCATTCATCGGCGGTTGATTCTGATACTGCCTCTGTTGTTGCTGTTGAGGCTGGTACTGATTCCCTTCTTCCTCATCAGTCCCGCTTCTACTCCCTTTGCCTGATCCATCGCATCAGAAAAGTTATCTGGCCTCCCAGTATTCACCAGAATAAAGATGTCAGGGTGCAAACCGTTAATGAACTGGTCTGCTTTTGCCTCCTCATTGTCGGCAATATGCGGAGCGAACCTCACTAAACTGTCAAACTTTGCAACATAGTCCTCGATACTCATACTACCTTGCCTCAAATTTGTAAACTCGGCACCTTTACCCTTTTGATAGGAAACTAGAAAGAATCTCTTATAGAACTGTGCTCTAAAAAGTGCCCAAGTAATTGCCGTACCATTATTCTCTTTGGCTCTTTTGACAGTCATCCACCAACTCTTTGCCACTCCCTGAAGTTGATGAATTACCAGTCTCGTTGTGCAGTCATCCGAGTAGTCAAGCGACTCAAAGAGCTGATCAATATCTTCCAACCAACTCTCGCAATCGACCGGATTTTCCTTCCCATTCAAATACGGCGGCCTAAAAGATTGGAACCTCTTCAGTAAGGCTTCCATAGGCGTGATCGTGTCATCCATTTGTACCACTGGAGGAGTCATAACCGGAGGAGTTTCTGTCGTAGGAATAATCGGTGGAGTATTCATGTCTAGCCTTCTTCGAGTACCCATCTAAATTGACAAGGGTTAGAACACAGATAATTCAATACACATCTCACCATTTCCGTGTCACGAACCTCTGATCATCTTCCCAATTCGATAGATGGAACTCAGATCAATGCATGAATACAGTTCATATTTCAATCAAGTCATGCTTTATTAATTTGAATCATCAAGTCACGAAATTCAAACAAATTTTCAATCAATAAAGCATGCTCGCATATTCTGTAATCATAGAATTAATCAATCACATGCGAGGAATTAGGGTCAAGCGGACTCGATCTATCCCGCTCACTTCTAGAACAAATTCCAGGAACTTATCGCTCTGATACCACTTAATGTGAGACCTCGGTTCTAAACATCAATTAAAGGAGTAATTAAAAAAATAAGCAAGCATTAAAAGCCAAAACATTTTTTTTTAATAAAAGGGCCCGCGCGGTCGCGCCTCATCAGGCGCGGGCGCACACGGCATCCTGGCTCATCCGCGGCCGCGCCCTTTCGAGGCGCGGCCGCGCATGACGCCCTGCCCGAAAAAGGGCGCAGGTGCGCGGGCGCGCCTCCCTGGCTGCTCCGGTGCTAGAATCACCAAAAACAAGAACATCAAGCCATACAATACTCCGAAACATAAACATGCGTTACAAACTTGATTCCTCCATTTAAAACAGGAGTTCTGGAGTTCAACAACCAAACCAAAGTCGAGAACATGCAACAAAAATATAACGATGATGTTCGATAACTAAACATGTTCTAACATAAACTAGATTGACATTCTGGAATCGACTTCTAGACCGAGTATCACTTCTACATCTTTCCCTCGAAGCTAACCATGCCTCTTCTGACTCGCTCCTGCCCCACCTGTTGCCAAGTACACATACAAACAAAGACAACAACCGGATAATCCGGTGAGAATACTGAAAGAGACTAACATGGTATCAAGTAAACATATCAAATCATAATATGAACCCATTCCTCAAATAATCAATTAATCCAATCAAGAACTGAATTAAAATGATATGCATATCTTTAAAACTTCGGGATTATCAGACTCAGATAATCGAATGCAATTCTTCTATTCTTTCTTTCTTTCTTTCCTTCTTTCTTTGGTTTGGGATCCCGAGGTTAAAACATCTAACGATCACACCAACTCCCCTCTCGAGATGGACGTGGCATGTTTTAATCCTCTAGACTCCAGGGCATTACAGTGAGCTACTCGACAAGGTAGTAAATCACCTACCAAGCCACTCAACCACAATCCCTAGATCGTCTAATTCAAATTTAATAAATCAAGGCTCAATATGAATGCATATTTAATCTCATGCACTCAATATAAATTCAATCATATAATCAAATAAGCAGCCAAAACATGCAGTATGTGATTTCTTCTAGGACACTCGAATCAATCCGGATTCGAGTTAATCGTCCTATTCCATTCCAAAGTCATCTTATACCTCTTTTTTGACGTTCCAAAACTTCAATCTGAAAACAACTATTCTTCGATCAATATCCAAGTCAAGTTAAATCAATCGATAAAGAAGAACATCGATACTATACCTGCTCAACTCTTTCAAACTGATCCAAGCTGCAAGGCTCGCAACTCCAAATACTTCAAATCAATCTATCAGAAGAAGTCATAGCGATCAAAATCTATATCAAAACTCATACTAAGCTCGGTATAACTCAAAACATCGAAACGATATCCAAAACTCAAACTGATGGCATAACGGCTGTAAACTGACCAAACCAAAAATGCAGACAGCAAAACAACAACTCAAAAAACTCATTCCAATCCTCAAACATCAAACCCAACACAATATCAACACATCTCAAAATCAAGATTTTCGAAAATGACAAGAAAATAATAACAATTCCGATCGTCGTTAGATCTTCGAACCGTCTTAGATATATGATCACTGCTGACTCATAATCATCCTCTCCGAATATAAACAAATTCTGAAAACATCGATAAATTCAAACTTCTCAGAATTAAGATAAACTTACTTCCAAACGGAGCACTCGTCGTTGTGATCGTAGATATCAAGTCAGAAATCAATTCTAACGGACGGATTGAGCTAGAATCGAAATCACAAAGCTTGGGGAAAAGCTTTCGGTCGCTTCAATGGATGGAACACGGTTTGGAGAAGAAGATGAGATGATTAAAAAATACTAAGTCAAAGTAGATAATATAACAAATCCCATATTTGCATTTCAGTCCCTAAAAATTCCGAAAATTGCAAATTAGACCCTGTTCTCTAAAAAGTTGGCTCTTGAATTCTGAAATCACTGTTTATCTAAAATAACATCAATTAAGATAAAAACGGGGCGTTACAACATAAGTACTGACTGAGATTTCTAGATGAGTATGCATGATTATGTGTTGTATTTATGTGCCTTGATACATGTTTTACTGCTTTAAATACATTTTTCATGTGCACATACACGTTGAGTCAAATCTCCTTCAAGATAGCCTTTCTTGTAGGGTCGCTCATCCCTACACCTGATTTTACCGTTTGACATTGCGAGTAACCGCATGAAGTGGAGATTGATACTACGGTGATCTAGACAAATGTGTGAGCTACCCAGTGGTCGGATTCCCAGATGGTGCTACATACTCATTGGCGTCTAGTTTGAGCAAGACTTGGTAGTTGAATAGTCACCCTAGTCATCTCACGCTGCATGAATCATATTAAGTTTTGTATACTCATATTTACGTAATGGGCATTAGTCGCTCAAATCTCTGGTCTTGTCTTGGACACTCCATTCTATGGGACAAGTGTAGTAACGTGTACCATGTTTTAAGTTTATAAATGTTAATCATGATTAAGGGTTTCTAAATACATGATCAAGGGATAAAATAAAAATAAAAATAATTGAATTGTGTGTTAAAATATGTATTAATAAATATCGATTTATAAACGATGTAAAAATACATATGTGATTTTTATAGCACACAGAAGTTGAAATAATTTATATTGGGTCAAGTTTTAACCCCGAATAAATAAACGATTACACACAATTAAAAACGTGTACACAGATTAGATCGTGATATATATTTATATATATATATATATATATATATATGTGTGTGTGTGTGTGTGTGTGTGTGTCACGTCGCCCGCTTCTCACTCTCTTTCTCTCTCTCTCTCTCCACCGTCACATCATTTTCATCACGCCATCACCGTAAAAAAATTCTTTCTCTTTCATTGTAACTTCAAACCACCGTAACTCCGCCGGTAGCTAAAACTCGAAAGTAATTATACCGTTGGAAAGCCCTCAACGAGAGATATCAGTTGAAACCCATTTTCATGTTTTTGCTTGCGACTCCGATGAACCCATTTCCGAACGCTGCCGCTGCCCTGCCGCCAAACCGTCGCTGCCTGTTGTCGTCGTTGGCTACCGTTCAGCAGTTGCTTGGTTTTGTTTAGCTATTGGGGCTTGTTTCGAAGCTTTGATATAGAATTTTGAACACATAATGGGCTAACGACGAACAAAGTTATGTTCCTGGAATCCTATTAAGAAATAGGACTATCTTTTAGCTTAGTTAAGGCTTGTAGATCATGAGTAGTGATATAGTAAATATTTTATTGTAAGCTTGGAATCTAGGTCCTGTCGAACTATCACGTAAAAGGTAAATAAATATTGACTGAGATAGCCAACAAGTATGCATGTTTATATGTTGCATTTTTACGTGGCATGATGTATGTTTTACTATTTTTATATTCAGATATCATGTGAACATACACGTTGAGCCTATTTCTTTTGACATAGCCATGATAGTAGGGCCGCTCAGCTCTACACCGGTATATGGTCTAGAGCTAGTAGTGTAGCGTGGACTGATACGTCAAGCTACTACAGTGTTTTAGACGAGTGTGGATGTACCCAAAGGTCAATCGAAGAGGTTCCGGCACTCATTTAGGCCCTTGGTCTGAGCATGATTTTATGGATTACCCGATATCCAGTCAACATATGCATGCATCGTATTTATATGTTTACTCAGATTTACATACTGGGCTTTAATCGCTCACGTCCTTGGAATTATCTTGGACACCCCATTCGACGGGGTAGGTTCTAGGTTGGACAGAGCAGGACATTCGAGGCAGGACTAAAGGGCAAGAGCTTTCAAAGGGGACATTATACAACTGGATTTGATATAGTTGTATAATAATATTTTTTAGTTTTTATTGCCTATATTTCGATATGGTTTTATCAATATATTTTAGGTTTAGTACCGATTGTGTTTTGTCGGTTTATGTAAATTATGGGATATGTTTTTTCAAGTTTTACTCTGTTAATTAAATATTTTTAATTAATCTTATTGCATGCTTAAGACTACTAGTTTGTAGGTGATTCAAAGCAGGGTCACTACACTTTTTGGTATTAGAGAATGCTTAATATTTGTAGTGACCCGTATCCAGAATTGATGATTAATGAATAATTAATCATGTAATCATATTTAGATTAAGTAAAACATGATTAAGGAAATTCCAAAGGGTTAACGGAGTCCAGAAATGGATTCAGAACGCTCCGAACATGGGTTCGGAGGATCCGAACATGGACGGAGCTAGGCTTCGGAGGCTCTGAAGGCTTCGGACAATCCGAAGTGGGTTCGGACGATCCGAACCATGACCCAGCCAGCTGTCCTAAATATTATGTCATCGGTGATGTCATTCAAGGTAAGTTCGGACGACCCGAAGGGTGGCATCGGACCATCCGGACAGTGTATCGGACAGGTGCATGGTTGCATGCAATTGGATTGACACGTGGTGGAGATCGGATGATCCGATGAGACGATCGGATGGCTCGAAGCAGTTCGGACGCTCCGAAGGCTAGTTCGGACGATCCGAATGTGTTCTATAAATATGAGGTCCGAGCTCCTCATTTGGTGCAAATTCCAAAATCCTCTCCTTCGCCCACGTGGCTCTATTTTAGGGCTTTGAGTACTCTTATTTTAGAGTTGGAGTAAGGAAAATATTCTAGCATAGTCAGACAGTGTCTGACATAGTAGCGGAGTAGTGCTCGTGTAGTGGAGCAGTGCTCAAGGCTGTGGAGCTGCAGCAGGGGTGTGCCCTAGTTGCGAGATAGTCGCCATCAGTGGGCTGACAACGGACGCAGGTATAACTATGGTCTCCTTAAATTATTTAGGAGTATGCAATAGCTTAGTTAAGGCTTTTAGAGCTTAAGTAATGATGCATGGATATTTGCATTGTAGAGTTGATGACAGGCTGGGAACCTAGAGTGGGACTGCTAGGACTTCCTGTAGTAAGGTACGTAAGTACTGACCGAGATAGCCGACATGATATATTTGCATGTATGTTGCATGAGTATGTGCTATATGCTTTATCATGTTTTAGCATATTTTACCATCTTAGCACATACATGATTTTACGTGTGACTGTATCCGGAGAGATGTGAGTCATTGACTGTCTCCATAGGGAACAATGATCTCATTTTGGACTCGAGTCAGGTATGACAGCTTCCACATGAGGCTTGTATCCTACTTTGGATTCGGGTCAGGATGGGGTTGGCTCAGCCCTGATATGGAGTATACGAGTACCCCGCGGAGTCTCTCTCTAGCCGGTACTGTATATTCTCGGCGCCATGAGCAAGTGTTTTCACTTCAGTTTTAAATCATTTTTGTGCGCATATTTGTATTTATATCATTGCTTTCGTATTGAGCTTAGAGCTCACGTCCAGTCTATTCTGTGTATCTTGACACCCCATCCGACGAGGCAGGTGTAGGTGCAGGGTGGTGCACCAGGAGCTTGGATTGGCCAGCGACTAGCGAGGACAGCGAGATTAGCTGTAGGTTTTGTTGGAAAACGTGTTCAGATCAATTAAGAATTGATACCCGGTGCAGCGGAAGTTTAAAAATTTTTATTTTTTGATATGGAACGATTCCATATCATGGGTATCAAAACTTTACGATTAAATTATGCAAGTAAAAATAAAATCACAATTAATAATATTTTACCTCTTCAAGCAACGGCTTGATTATGGACACCAACAGAATTTAATCTGCTCTTCTTGTATATCCCGGGAACCGATGGCTTCACGATCAATCTCCGGAATAAGGTCCACGAACAGAAAACAAAAACGCTTTGATTGATTGCACTAGAAATCAATCAGAAGTTTATCGTAGAGAATAAACAGATTTGATCTGTAAATTCGGAATGTAATTTTTCACAAAAATCACAGACCGAATTTTCTCATAAGGGACAGAGGATTTTCGAAAATCCCCTTGAATTATTTTATGTGGATTTCGAAAATTGCTAGAATTAATTGTGTCAATTTTCGAACACTACATATGTATTTATAGATAATTTCTAGACTAGATTAATATTAATTGTATTAGAACTCTAACTCCTTAGGGTCCACAATCCATAACTTAAGCCTAACAAGCCAAGCCCGTTGTTATAGAAATTAATATAAAATTCATCATGACTCCGATTGATAAACCGATTTCACCAATGTGCACAGAAACCATTTCTGCACCTTTTAAAGTCAAGATAATTTTTCTGAATCCGAATTCAGTGATTTCCAAAAATGCCCATCCCTATGTCATTTTAGGAAATTCCACTCCCTTTTAGTTAAGAAGTCCAACTTCTCTTTCATTAAATTTAACTCTTTAAATTTAACTATCTCAACGGGGTTTAGTAATCCATTACTTGTGTGATCCTCAATGGTTCAGGGATACAGCTAGCCGTGGGCTCACAACTCCTTGTGGCTCGAAACAACAATTTCCGACTTGCCCAACGAATCATGGTAAGAGCGTCTAGCAACATCGCCACATGATTCCCTAGGTATCACTGATAGTGCCTGCAAGAACCAGTAGATTTTGGTTAGCGTACAATATGGTCCCTTCATCCATATATCCCGATCGAATCAACAACCATTGGTGCATCGAGAGTCGTTCGAGATTCGATAATTATGCATTACATCTTGGAGATCAAATAGTGACATCGCATGTGTTACTAGGAAAACCGAGTAACCTAAAACACATCATTTACTCTGGCCAGAGATTCTTCACACTAATATCTCCTCAGATTGCATAGGATATCCACACTCGCAAGTATGTGGTGAATCCTTGACAACAAAGCATCGACTCCTATATGTGTCATAACTGTACCCAATCCCGACACCTGATGACCCCAATAGAGTCGGTAAACGAGTCAAAGTACAGTACTAGCATATAGAGTCTCAATGATGTTTCAAGTAATAAGGACTAATGGTGTACAACCAAAACCGCGGACTTTTCCCACTCGATAAGTGATAACCACTTGGAAAGTTCGAATAGGGTAGTTCGATCATTCATCATATGAATATCCATTTGCATGCTTTGAACATCTCTATGTTCCATACCAATGAAACGTGGTACTCGGCATCGCAAATGCTAGTCTCAATCTCGAGCGATCCTTATCCTTATTTGCGGACGGCTCAATTGACTAGGAATAGTTTAGAATATACAGTGACTATAAGATGTGTTTCATGATAGCCATCCCCATGTGCTACCACATCTTACATACACTATAGTATATTCATGGTCTTTATCAAAACAACAATAGTATATCATAATATAATATTATGAAGAAAGATAAAGTCAATGACATTATAAAAGTGTAAATTATATTAAACAAAAGATTGTTTTACATAGAGTCATAAAAGCCCTTAGCCACAAGTTGGCTAACCGGGCACCCACTCTTTCAATCTCCCACTTGCCCTAAAGCCAACTAGTCATACTACGTAATCCCATTGCTTCGCGATGTTTGTCAAACAATGGTCCTAGCAAGGGCTTAGTAAGCGGATCAGCGATATTGTCTGTAGAGGACACTCTCTTGACACTGATGTCTCCTCTTTCCAGGATCTCCCGGATGATGTGGTATTTCCTCAGTACGTGTTTGGACTTCTGATGAGACCTTGGTTCCTTTGCCTGAGCAACGGCACCCGTGTTGTCACAGTACACCGGGACTAGACCAACAGCTTCAGGAATTACACCCAACTCTTGGATGAATTTCCTTATCCAAACCGCCTCTTTAGCAGCAGCTGATGCTGCAATGTATTATGCCTCAGTGGTGGAATCCACTGTGGTGTCCTGCTTGGAACTCTTCCAAGAGACAGCACCGCCATTGAGCATGAATACAAATCCAGAGGTTGATTTCGAGTCATCCACGTCACATTGGAAGCTAGAGTCGGTATAGCCTTCCAAATTCAATTCTCTCCCTCCATAAATCATGAATAAATTCTTAGTCCTTCGCAAGTACTTAAGAATATCCTTCACGGCTTTCCAATGCATTTGACCGGGATTGGCTTGATATCTGATCGTGACGCTCAGAGCATAGGCCACATCCGGTCCGGTAGATATCATCCCATACATGATACTACCAATGGCTGACGCATATGGCACGTGTGTCATCTTCTCTATCTCTTCGTCAGTCTTGGGACACATAGACTTGGATAGAGAAACTCCATGACACATAGGTAGATGTCCTCTCTTGGACCCATCCATTGAAAACCTTTTCAATATGGTGTTGATGTAGGTTGATTGAGTGAGTCCTATCATTCTTTTAGATCTATCTCTATAGATCTGAATTCCTAGAATATAGGATGCCTCACCTAAATCTTTCATCGAGAATCTACTTGATAACCATATCTTTGTTGACTGCAAAATCCCTTCATCATTCCCCATGAGTAGGATGTCATCAACATAAAGTACTAAGAATGTTACCGCATTCTTAACTACTTTCTTGTACACGCATGGTTCCTCCGGGTTCTTGATAAAACCAAAATCCTTTATCGTTTCATCAAATTTCTGGTTCCAACTTCTTGATTCTTGTCTGAGACCATAGATTGATCTCTGAAGCTTGCATACCTTATGCTCGCTTCCCATGGATGTGTATCCCTCAGGCTGCATCATATAGATCATTTCCTTAATGTTTCCATTAAGAAATGTAGTCTTTACATCCATTTGTCATATCTCATAGTCATACAATGCTGCTATGGCAATAAGGATTCTTATGAACTTGAACATTGCGACTGGTGAAAAGGTTTCATCATAGTCAACTTCCTTGTCTTTGAGTATAACCTTTTGCCACCAATCGTGCCTTGTAGGTCAATACCTTTCCATCAGGCCCAAGCTTTCTCTTGTAGATCCATTTGCACCCAATTGGAACAATTCCATCGGGAGGATCTACTAAAGACCAAACTTGGTTAGAATGCATCGAGTCTATTTCCGATTGCATAGCTTCAAGCCATAAATTCGAATCCGCATCAGAAATTGCTTCCTTGAAGTTTCTTGGATCACATCCAATGTCGGGTTCACTTTGATCCCCTTCAAGAAGAAGACCATATCTCATAGGAGGCCTAGAAGTCCTCTCGGATCTCCTAGTAATAGGCATGTCTTGTGATGATTCTTGAGGTGTAGGATCGTTATTTTGTATCTCGGGTTCTTCTCGAATTTCTTCGAGTTCCATCATCTTGCCTTTCTTATCCAATAAGAACTCCTTCTCCAAGAAGGTGGCATTCCTTGAAACAAACACTTTTGTTTCAGCAAGATGATAGAAATAATATCCGATTGAATTCTTTGGATACCCTACAAAATAACATAAGGTGGATCGACTATCCAACTTATCTCCCACTGTCTGCTTCACGTAAGCAGGACATCCCCAAATCCTCAAGTACGAATACTTAGGAGCTTTTCCATTCCATAACTCGTATGGTGTTTTATCTACTGCTTTAGTGTGGACGTTGTTTAACAACAATACCGCCGTTTCAAGCGCGTAGCCCCAAAACGAAGGTGGGAGCTCAGTGAAGCTCATCATGGATCGAACCATGTCCAACAAAGTTCGATTGCGACGCTCCGAAACACCATTCAGCTGAGGTTTCATAGGAGGAGTCCTGAAACGACCCTAACTACTCGCTACTAGACTATAATTAAAATAAAGGAAAATTACGGATTTTTAAAAATTTTGCCATGACCTATTTGTAAAACAAATAAGCCATCAAGACTCAAACAACAATTTAAATAAGGAAAGAAAATTGACTTCTAAACTTAAGTGCGTTAAACATAAACATGCAATCCTAGTAACCACCTCCCGGTTACAGCATAAAGTAAACTAAAGCATTTAAAATTAATTCCAACGATAATCATAAACTTGCAAAAGCGGACAACGTACTTCAAAACATAAGCTGTAGCACAGGGAATGCACATCCTGGCTATAAATACTACAAGATCTCAAATAATACTTCATTATTACAAATTCGATAACTGTGCGGAAAAACATAAACTAAAAGGAAGCAACGGTCACTGGGCCTCGCACTACCGATGGCCTCATCCCAGTAGATCACGCCCCTCCGTCTCCTCCACAAAATCCTCACCTGCAAACATTCAAGCATAGTGAGTCTAAAGACTCAACAAGCATAACTAGGATAATAACAAGGGTTTAAAATACGTGATGCAAAAACTCAACTTAAACTGTACTATGCATGAAACTAGAAAGATATAGAAATCATGCATTAATGAACTCACACTATGATAAACTTTAACTTTCATAACATTCAACTTAGACTCATGTAAGAGTGGGTGCCCAGTGAGCCAACTGTGTGGCTATGGGCTTTGTTGACTCTTTGTATAAACAATCTTTTGTTTAATATTATTTACACTTTTATGGCAATGACTTTATATTACTTCATATTGTTATATTGTGATATACTATTGTTGTTTTGATAAAGACCTTGAATATACTATAGTGTATGTAAGATGTGGTAGAACATGGAGATGTCTATCATGAAATACATCTTATAGTCACTGTATATTCTAAAACCGTTCCTAGTCGATTGAGCCGTCCGATAATAAGGATAAGGATCGCTCGAGTTTGAGACTAGCATTTGCGATGCGGAGTACCACGTTTCATTGGTAGGGAACATGGAGATGTTCGAAGCATGCAAATGGATATTCATAGGATGAATAGTCGAACTACCCTATCCGGACTTTCCAAGTGGTTATCACTTATCGAGTGGATAAAGTCCGCGGTTTTGGTTGTACACCATTAGTCCTTACGACTTGAAACATCATGGAGACTCTATATGCTAGTACTGTGCTTTGACTCGTTTACCGACTCTGAGGGGGTCATCGGGTGTCGAGATTGGGTACAGTTACGACACATATAGGAGTCAATGCATTGTTGTCAAGGATTCACCACATACTTGCGAGTGTGGATATCCTATGCGATCTGAGGAGATATTAGTGTGACAAATCTCTGGCCAGAGTACTTGATGTGATTTAAGAAATGGTTTCTTAGTAGCACATGCGATGTCACTAATTTGATCTTCAAGATGCATTGCATAGTTATCGAATCTTGAGCGACTCTCGATATACCAATGGTTGTTGATTCGATCGGGATATTTGGATGAAGGGACCGTACTGTACGCTAACCAAAATCTACTGGTTCTTGTAGGCACTATCAGTGATACCTAGGGAATCATGGGGCGATGTTGCTAGGCGCTTTACCATGATTCGTTGGGCAAGTCGGAAAGTGTTGTTCCGAGTCACAAGGAGTTGTGAGCCCACGGCTAGCTGTATCCCTGAACCATTGAGGGTCACACAGTGTAATGGAGTTTTAATCCCCGTTGAGATAGTTAAATTTAAAGAGTTAAATTTAATGAACTAAGGAGTTGGACTTCTTAAATAAGAGTAAGGGAGTAGGATTTCCTAAAATGACATAGGGATGGACATTTTTGGAAACCACTGAATTCGGATTCAGGAAAATTTATTTTGACTTTAAAACGTGCAGAAATGGTTTCTGTGCACATTGGTGAAATCGTTTCATCAATCGGAGTCACGATGAATTTTATATTAATTTCTGAACGAGTGGGCTTTGCTTGTCGGGCCCCAGCTTATGACTAATGGGCCCTAAGGTGTTAGTGGCCTGCATTATAAATAAGTTATTTCAGTACAGAAATTACACACGATAGCTCATAATTTTGAGAGAAAAAAAAATCGAAACCCTAGCCCCTCTCTCAAGCTTGGCCGTCGCCCCCCCTCCCTCTCTGTCTGAGAAATTCCGGTCTGTGATTTTGAATCGCAGTAAGGAATAACGAATCAAATTCGTGTATTCTCTTCGCAGAAAACTTCTGATAGATTTTCTAGTGCAATCTATCAGAGGGATTAAACCTCTGTTCGTGGACCTGATTGAAGGCGTTCATCGGTTCCAGGGAGAGACAACAAGAGCAGAATTGTTCTGTTGGTGTCCATTAATCTCGTTGCGAGATTTGAGGTAAAATTTATTTAATTGTTATTTAAATTTTACACACACGTAATTCAATCGATGAACGGTTGATACCCATACCATGGAAACGTTCCATGAAAAATTTTTAAACTTCCGCTGCACCGGGTATCAATCGTAATTGGTCTGGGAACTCGCCAGTTTTCCAACAACTCATGCATAACTGAAAGACTGACATCAATGCAAAACGAGTCAACTAAAATTGTGAAACTTTAACTTTTAAACTTTTCTTTACATTTTCCTCTTAGAAATCCGATTCCTGATTTGTGACCCTCTGTTTCGATCATGATCATGGCTGCAGTGCACTATGCCGGCAAGACGACGAGATTTCTCCCGACGAACTTAACCCCTCTATGGCAAGGAGACCGAGATGCCTCCCGATCCCACATTGCCCCTCTGTGGCAAGGGTAAACAAGATGTCTCTTGCTCCTTGCCTAACCTCTATAACCTCTTGGTGAGTAGACCGAGGCATCCCCCGGCTTAGCAACACCCCTCTTGTCACAAACAGATCACTTCATTCAAAAATATTTGCTTTCTTTTCCCTTTTCATTTAGAAAGACTCAACTCATACATTAAATGGCATGCAAACAAGTAAACTTCCTTTTTCATTATTAAAGTCAAGAACACGTCAAATGCACACGAATAAGCAATCTTTAAGACATGAGACTCGACTCGAAAATGTGAGTTTAAGGTGGATGAGTGGCTGCCCCTAAGTCCAAAGAAGACAACTTACCCAACAAAATCCTCAAACTTGACTTAACTCGAGCAAGTAAACCGAAAAGCCCTTAACTTTGTCATGCCTTATCCAAAACCTGTCCCGCTTGAACCGACACTCAACAAACACTCCAAATCATCCCAAGGAATAGGTGGTATCATCAAAAGATCAAAAGAGCAAATTTTCAAAACACAAAAATCGGACAGCCCCTATTCAAAGGAAAAATCTGCACTTACACCCAATTTTGAAAAATCCATAACTCACTCAATTCTTATCCGAATCGAGCCTATTTTATATCGACGCGACCACAACGACACGAAATTTACTATGGTTCAGACCAAACACTGCCCAAACCTCAGACCAGCCCTGCCCTGCCCCGTGAACAGTACTGCCCTGCACCTCACACACCTCCAATTCCAACAATTCAAACACTTAGCCCACTTTCCTCAACTTATCTCCACACCAAACACCCAAACACCTCAAATAACCTCTCTTAGGACTTTTCCCAAACACTTGGGCTACACTCAATCCACACTTTCACAACACATATCAAGAACATCAAGAATTAACCATCAAAACTCCAAAATGTTGAACAATCAATCAAGACCAATGCAAGACCATTAAATACTTCAACATCAATTAAATTTCAGCCCCTACGCATGCAAAATTTGAAATTTAGGTCCTTGTACATTCTGAAAATTCGAATTTTGGCAAGAACATCCATATAAATCCATGTCATTGCACATATACTCAACATTAAATCACATAAACTCAACCCCATAACACATTTAGCAAAATCAGCCCCTTAAATGCCCAAATTCGAAACCCTAACATCACAACATCATGCATTTTCAAAATTATTGCAAGAAGTCTTAAGGGTGGGGGTAGATATTGCTTGAATGTTAGCCCAAAGAAATAGTTACACTTGCCTTCACCAATCTACCAACAAATTTCGAACAAGAAGAGGAGATGAGAGTGGAACTTCAACCAAACACCAAGCTAAGCACCTAGGGGAGCTTCTCCGGTGGCTGGGACGGCGGCAGGTGGCGGCAGGCGGGGTTGGACGGCTTCTTCAAGGGAGAGGGGAGAAGTGGGCGGCTAGGGCTAGGGTTTGGGAGTTAGGGTTTGTGTCTTGATTTTAATTGAAATGTTTTAATGATAGTGTAAATTAAAAGTGTAGTGTATTGTGTGTAGTGTTTTAAAATTTCACTTGTACTAGCAAAAGTACTACTTGTACTATTAAAACTTTTTACCTCAAACTTTTTGCTATTTTCAAACTTCTAAATTTAAAATTTCAACTCTCAACATTTTAAATGAAATTCCACTAACCCGGATTTAATAAAATCCTATTTTATGGAAAATTTAGGAAATAACCCAAGAAAATGATAAAATTGCTTTTTGACCCCTAAAAATTCAAAATTTGCATTTTTGGCCAAAACCCCTCTTTTACCTCTAACTTAAAATCTTAAAATTAAAAATCTTGAAAATAAACCACCAAAGCCCACCGTCGTCGCTGCCTGGATAAAAATTACTAACTAAACAGTTCAAGGGATTTAATTCAAATAAGTCAAGCAAGGCTAACTTTAACTGAAATTTAAACAATTAACTTCAACAATTAACTGAATCTCATTCTCTTTTAGATAGTCCAAAAACTCGGTACATAAGTATTCTACACCTCGATCCGATCGAAGTGCCTTAATACTTTTACCTAGTTTGTTTCTACTTCACCCTTGAATTCTTTGAACCTTTCAAATTTTTCAGACTTATATTTCATTAAATATAAATACCCATACCTAGAATGATCATCGGTAAAGGTAATGAAGTAGGTGTTGCCACATTTAGTACCAATCCTAAATGGACCGCAGACATCTGTATGGATCAAATCCAACAGATTTTGACTACGCTCAGGTTTCCCTTTGAAAGGAGATTTAGTCATTTTTCCCTTTAGGCAGGACTCAGAAGTAGGTAGAGAGTTAATATCACACATATCAAACATGCCCTCTCCCACTAGCTTGTTCATCCTCCTTGAGGAAATATGACCTAGCCTAGCATGCCAAAGGTTTGCCGGGTTTTGACTATCGTTTTTCCTTTTAATTGTTGTTACCGGTTTATCAACATAATTAATTGGAACGCTATATAGATAGTTTTCAAGTTGTCCATTTCCAATCAAACATTCATTCTTGTAAATATTGCAAATCTCATTCACAAAATTGCAAGAAAAACCATCTCTATCAAGCATAGAAATAGATATAATGTTTTTGACCAAATCCGGAACATATAAAACATCTCTCAAAAATAACTTAAAATTGTTCTGCAAAACTAAATAAATGTCTCCTATAGCTTTGGCTTCGACTCTAGAACCATTCCCGAGCCTTAGCTGGGTCTCACCGATCCTTAGCTTACGACTTCTTGTCATCACCTACAAATCATTGCAAATGTGAGATCCACATCCGGTATCCAGTACCCAAGAAGAAGTATTAAGCAAAACATTTATTTCAATGTAAAACATACCCTTTGCAGTTCGCAATTGTTCGAGGTATTCCTTGTAGTTACGTTTCCAATGACCGGGTTTCTTGTAGTAGTGGCAAACGTTATCATCTTTATTCACATTTAAAACCTTGGCCTTTCCCTACTTATTTGGTACAATCTTCTTGGGCGGGGCAGAACGTTTCTTACCCTTTCCACTTGGCCCCTTCTTGGAGTAAGAAGAGGAGCCAACCAAGAGTACCGGTTTATCCTTCTTTAATGTGGCCTCATAAGACACAAGCATATTGACCATCTCTTCAAGGGTGGCCTCTATCTTGTTCATATTGAAGTTCACCACAAATCCGTCAAACGACTAAGGAAGTGAAAGAAGTAATAAGTCCGCGTTTAGCTCATGCTCCAATGTCAAATCGAGTGTTACCAATTTTTCAATGAGCTCAATCATGTGTATCCCATGCTCACGGACCGAAGTCCCATCTCGCATGCGGCATGTCATGAGCTCTTTGATCGTGGCATACCTTTCCGACCTTGACTGAGCTCCAAAAAGTTCCTTGAGGTGCACGTGTATGTCAACAGCATTCACGGCATCCTCAAATCGCCTCTGGAGTTCATCAGACATTGAAGCTTGCATATAGCATTTATCCTTGATATCACGGTCCCACCATTGATCAATTTTTGCCAATTCTTCTGGACTTATATTAGCCGGTGCTTCCTTTGGAGGATTCTTTTCTAACACGTAGAAAATTTTCTCCGAGTTTAGAACAATTTTTAATTTACGGAACCATTCCGTATAGTTTGTGCCAGTCAATTTGTTTTGTTCGAGAATTGAGTATAATGGATTTCGCGAATTCATCGTAATGAAATACTGAAAAGGAAACAGACAATAATCAGTGATTTGTTTAATTAATTTACTAAGACATAAAATATGACGAATTTTAATTTTATGAATTACACTCCCACTATTTTAACGATTTCACTACCCTCTAGTGAAAACGGGAAACCCTTTCCTTAGTGGGAACATGGAGTCCAATTGACAAATCATAGTCCCGAATAATATCAGCCAACCATAATTTTCAAAAGGTAGAGCCCAATTGCTTCCAAAGCAACCCCCATGTTTTCATCTCATGTCCAATAAGGGCCCAATAATATGACGCCGTTTATTGTGACATGTCAAGATGACCCATCAATATTAAGTTGTGATGGACGGTCGCCATGTGGATCCCCAATAATATGAGCCAATCCCATGGGAGTTTCACCCAACTTACAACATGTGTTGATCCAATGTACAGCTTTCCGACGAACGGGTCCCCCCCCAATAATATGAACCGACCGTATCCGCGGGTAGCATCTCATACATTGATCGTTGATGGAAGGTAGGAATATTTAAACAATATTTAAATTCCCTTTGTTTATCTTGATATCAATTTTAAATCATATTTAAAATGAGGGATTTTATTTTGAAAATTTGTCTTATCATGCAATTTATGTACGCTTGCGGGATTCATACAATTTAGTCTAAACATGCATACATCAATAATATCATATATTATTTAAGTATGATCGATCCCATTAACTAATCGACCCGTGGTTGCCAATCACGAGTCTATGTCCAATCCTAGGTGATATGCAAGTATGCAATGCAATCCTATTACATTGAGCTTCCAATTTACATTTCTTCGGTCTTCATTGTCTGCTGGGCCCACCATTTCTTCAAATCTTTGTCTCCTACTAAGTCTAATAAATTTACAATAAATTTCGATGACAAATATGGGATACATTTTTAGGGGTGGGAACGGGCCATAAATCAGGCCCACTTTTATTACATATGACAATCATATTGGGTTATAAACCCAGCCCATTAATAAAATCCAACAACAATAAGACAAATGTAAATTATCTAACATACACCTAAAACATTGGTCATGGCAATCGATCATCCTTTATCCAATAATTAATTCAATAATTAAATAATTGGATAAACATGCAAAGGCATCATAATTTAAAAGATAAAATCATATTTTATCTTATCCATCCATAAAATCATATCTTATCATCAATTGTACCAAAATAATTAATTTTATAAAATTTAATTTAACGGATAAAATTTATAAATTTTCAAAAAATTCAAATTTATCCAAAAATCAATTTTTAAAATTTTCGAAATCGAACAATTCGATCCGATGCCTCCTGAACCAATCAAAAACAATTTTCGATCGGATCAAAAACTAGAATTTCAAAAAAAAATTAAAATTTTAATTAAAAATTAAAAATAATTTTTCCGGGCTGCCCGGGACAATCCCGGGCAGCCCGCACCCCAAAAAGGGGCCCGGGCAGGGCAGCCCGTCGTTGCCCCTTGGGCAGCGATGATCGCTGCCCGATTTGCCCATTAAAATTAAATTTTAAAATTTTTGTTTTGTTTCAAAAACCGAGGCTTAAAAATTTTGTACAAACGATTAATTTAATCGTTTGATCTGAGCAACCTGGCTTTGATACCACTGTTGGAAAACGTGTTCAGATCAATTAAGAATTGATATCCGGTGCAGCGGAAGTTTAAAAATTTTTATTTTTTGATATGGAACGATTCCATATCATGGGTATCAAAACTTTACGATTAAATTATGCAAGTAAAAATAAAATCACAATTAATAATATTTTACCTCTTCAAGCAACGGCTTGATTATGGACACCAACAGAATTTAATATGCTCTTCTTGTATATCCCAGGAACCGATGGCTTCACGATCAATCTCCGAAATAAGGTCCACGAACAGAAAACAGAAAACCTCTGATTGATTACACTATAAATCAATCAGAAGTTTATCGTAGAGAATAAACAGATTTGATCTGTTAATTCGGAATGTAATTTTTCACAAAAATCATAGACCGAATTTTCTCAAAAGGGACAGAGGATTTTTGAAAATCCCCTTGAATTATTTTATGTGAATTTCGAAAATTGCTAGAATTAATTGTGTCAATTTTCGAACACTACATATGTATTTATAGATAATTTCTAGACTAGATTAAGTTATAATTGTATTAGGACTCTAACTCCTTAGGGCCCACAATCTATAACTTAAGCCCAACAAGCCAAACCCGTTGTTATAGAAATTAATATAAAATTCATCATGACTCCGATTGATAAACCGATTTTACCAATGTGCACAGAAACCATTTCTGAACCTTTTAAAGTCATGATAATTTTTCTGAATCCGAATTCAGTGATTTCCAAAAATGCCCATCCCTATGTCATTTTAAGAAATTCCACTCCCTTTTAGTTAAGAAGTCCAACTTCTCTTTCATTAAATTTAACTCTTTAAATTTAACTATCTCAACGGGGTTTAGTAATCCATTACTTGTGTGACCCTCAATGGTTCAGGGATACATCTAGCCGTGGGCTCACAACTCCTTGTGACTCGGAACAACAATTTCCGACTTGGCCAACGAATCATGGTAAGAGCGTCTAGAAACATCGCCCCATGATTTCCTAGGTATCACTGATAGTGCCTGCAAGAACCAGTAGATTTTGGTTAGCGTACAATATGGTCCCTTCATCCATATATCCCGATCGAATCAACAACCATTGGTGCATCGAGAGTCGTTCGAGATTCGATAACTATGCATTACATCTTGGAGATCAAATAGTGACATCGCATGTGTTACTAAGAAAACCGAGTAACCTAAAACACATCATGTACTCTGGCCAGAGATTCGTCACACTAATATCTCCTCAGATCGCATAGGATATCCACACTCGCAAGTATGTGGTGAATCCTTGACAACAAAGCATCGACTCCTATATGTGTCGTAACTGTACCCAATCCCGACACCTAATGACCCAATAGAGTCGGTAAACGAGTCAAAGTACAGTACTAGCATATAGAGTCTCAATGATGTTTCAAGTAATAAGGACTAATGGTGTACAACCAAAACCGCGGACTTTTCCCACTAGATAAGTGATAACCACTTGGAAAGTCCGAATAGGGTAGTTCGATCATTCATCATATGAATATCCATTTGCATGCTTTGAACATCTCTATGTTCCATACCAATGAAACGTGGTACTCGGCATTGCAAATGCTAGTTTCAATCTCGAGCGATCCTTATCCTTATTTGCGGACGGCTCAATTGACTAGGAACATTTTAGAATATACAGTGACTATAAGATGTGTTTCATGATAGCCATCCCTATGTGCTACCACATCTTACATACACTATAGTATATTCATGGTCTTTATCAAAACAACAATAGTATATCATAATATAACATTATGAAGAAAGATAAAGTCAATGCCATTATAAAAGTGTAAATTATATTATACAAAAGATTGTTTTACATAGAGTCATAAAAGCCCTTAGCCACAAGTTGGCTAACCGGGCACCCACTCTTTCAGGTTTTGCCTTTAGGGTTTATTTATTCGATTTGGTTGTATTATCGAATTTATTTAACCGGTTGTATTCTGCCGGTCTATTTTTATTTAAGTCTTCCGCAGCGATTTATTTAATGCATGTATAATTATGCTCTTAACTCTGATTAGGTAGCGGATCCGGGTAGGGTTGCTACATTTATTGGTATCAAAGCATATGCATGCAAGAGATTTGGGATATAGTAATGAAACTTTGGGTTATCCTTATAGGATTGATTAGACCTTGGAAGAGGTGATGATGCGGCAATTAGTTTGCCCAGAGACTATCATCATCGGCAGGATTTCTGAAAATTTGGCTTATGGGATTCCAGCAAGTGTGGATAGGAGCGAGGAATCGTGCCCGATTTTTCAAGACTACTACTCATATGGGTCCAAGTTTTGGATCGAGTACCGGATGCCAGAGGCAGTGGCAGAGGATTGGTGGGGACTTACTTGATGCTTGAATCTGTACAGTCATTACCATGATGACACTACTCTGAAGATTCTCCAGTCGTAGTTGGAGAGATTTTCATGCGGAACATAGTTTTGCCGGTATTCTTGTACCGATGCATTCGGTAGGCACACAGAAAACTTCATGTTCAAAAGAATGATATGAATACAAGAAGAACGCTGATGGTAGATCGTGAGCAGAAGGGGTCGACTGACATGCACTGACGCAGAGCATATCTGGTTAGCTATCACGAGCCATTTCTCCAGAGTTCTTCGTAGGAGGACATGTAGAGAGACTTGGCCGGGAGTATGCTTGTATCGATGCGTGTGTCGATTAGAAGCTTCATGCTCAAGAAACGAAGACTTGTACGATGATTTAAATACTATATCATTATAGTTGTAAACAGTATTTCAGTTGTAATGAATCATCATACTTTGGTTTTATAATTTCAAGTTCGATTGTACATTTCATTGTATTTTGAATACTGTATGTATTACATGAGATTGTAATAAAGAGAATTTTACATAACTTGAAATAAGTGATACATGTTTTATTTATCCAGCAATTCGTGGATGATTTCATGATTGTGCGGAAGTTTAGATTGGGTTTAGTTGATTAGCGTTCAACTATTGCAGCTCATGGGATTTGAGTGGGCCAACTGTGACAGTGTGACTTGCGGTTAGTCTAGGCGTTTTCCTAGGATTGACTTAGTTAGTCAGTGGACTATGTTAGTGCCAGCGATGAGTGGACTCATCTGGAGGCATTAAGGGTATTGTTCGGTTTAGAACGTTGGGCTTTATTCTAAGTTGTTTCCTTAGAGTAGTAGGCTGTCTGACCTTTGTTAGGTTGAGGCTTGTGATGATGGGTTTTCATCGGGATACCAGGTCCAGTATATGCCGAGAGTTGTGGACTATGACCAGGACTAGACGTGATGGGGCGCGACCCTATGCCAGTATTACTCTGGGAGTCTTTGTACTTCAGAGGGCACCTTGGAGCATTTGTGCTTCAGGAGATGGCGGTGGGAAGGCTACTCAGTCTAGGGATTTGGTAGCAGTCACGACAGGGTATGACCTTGGATTAAGATATCAGGCTTAATATCGATGGTACGATATCGTCTGGTGAGCCAGAGATATATATTGAGTTTTCTGCTGTGGAACCAGTCATGGAGGGATTTCCTTGACGAGTGTGTACCTTGAGCATATAGGTATTAACCTTTGGGTTACTGCTAGACGTGTGGATCAGTAGGTGGACGGATTTCTACCAGCGATGACTAGGGGTTGTCATCAGAGTTGTGGTTAGAATTTCATTGTGATAGGAATTATCCGAGATACTGGATGGGATACTGATTCAAGACTTAGACTCGAATAGGAGAATTACTTCATGATTATGGACTTCATCTGTGATGGTTTATACCGTACGCTAAGGATTGTATATGACTATTTAAGATGTGAGGGAAGCATGACCTATGACCGTGAAACCTTGGTGGTTGTCCAGGTGGGTTATTGAGGTAAGCTACCTTAGTCTTGAACTGTTGCACAATCTTAACAAGAGATATGATCAGGAGAGTGTTCGAAGATTGTGGAAATCTTTGGGATTCTTTAGTTATTCTTCTTGGACTTGACGAGTCGTGGTGTTCATTCTGAATGAATGAGGTAAGGATAGTGAGTTCAGTGGTTGCGCTAAGTACTGTCTGATATTTTCATAGGTTGAGCGTAGGATTTTCCATGGGATGGAAATGGGCTTAGTTTATCTTGATGTTTGCCTTGGGTGAACAAGACAATGATTAGTAGTGCTAAGGTGGCACGGGATCTGTGCTAATGACTACTAGTGTCAATTGGCTAACTCTGTCAGAGTTAGGTTGATTAAGTTCAGCATACGAGGTAGCTGTCAGTAGTGAGGCACGAGATTGTGTAGATAGACTGCTAATAGCTATTTACTGGTTATCAATCATGAGTGTGTTGAAACCAAAGCGATTTTGGTATTCCAAGTGTTTGGAAATAGTTTTTCGTGGCAGCTGAGTCATGGTTATTGATTGAGCCACGTAGGTTTAGATGATCAGTGGTTGTCTGATCGAATGAGCGCGAACATCAGTAGTTCAACGAGATCGATAGGGTAAATCCAATCAGTGATGATTTGGATAGAGCAATCGAAGAATACTTGGGGTAGTATTTTGTCGCGTAGTGCTTAGGAGATGAGTACTTGGTACAGTCTCAGAGCATTCGACAATTTGGATGATTTAGAATCTCTAGTTTTGCTAGAGACGAATCTATCAAAAGATTGCAATTGACTTGTATGGTCAGGAAAGGATCATGCTGTTGTTTCATGTGGGAATTTTCCATTAAACAACAATAGTGAAGAGTGTCAACCGGACATTTCGATGAAGTGTTCCTGCGAGGACACCTATGTATACCGTTGTGTTTGGATCCGACGAGTATTTGGAAATGCTAATAAACATTAGCAAGGAAACATCACTTGTCTGATCTATGTGACATTAGCTGGGATCTAATTCTCGAGATCCAGCAGGTTGTGTCACTAATCTTCCAGCGAGTGATGTGCGATATGTGACTAAGATAGTCAAGGATCGACTTAGTAGCCAACGAGGTTTGCCTATGGGGTCGAAGATTTCGCAAGATCGTGACGGATCGAGTTTGTTCTTTCGAGTCAGTGAGTCACATCTATGCAGACTGTTTGTCAAAGATATTGTGTTGTAGCAAGATCGTGACGGATCGAGTTTGTTCTTTCGAGTCAGTGAGTCACATCAAGCACAAGTATTTCCCAGGATTGACTAGGGAATCGACGAGTTAGATCATTCAGTGCTAAGACTGATGCGTTCGACAAGGCAGCGATTTGACTATTGAGAATCCGTTGGGATTTAGTTCCAGGATCAGTATGTTCAACCTTGGGAGGTTGGTATGAGCTGATGGTATTATCAGAGACTCTGAGTTGAGTTATACCAGGTGCAATGACTGTCGAGTTTCGAGATGGAATAGGAAGCATTTTCATATGTCTGTGCACTGTGGAATGTCTCAGTCGAGCATATTGGTGGAAGCTTGCCTTAGTCTTGATGTGTGTACAGTGGTTGCGATTATGTATAACTATCAGGAGGATGTTTATTGATTAAATTCATGAGGTGAATAACCTATGATCGAGATGGTGTAAATCATCAGAGGCATGATGACTTCCATTGCAATGTATGCGTGATTTCGCAGGCCAATGGCTAGGAGATGACGTAGCGTCATGAATTGCAAGTGATGATAGTTATCATCAGGGCACAGTGTTGAGGTTATACTAAGAAACGTGGACAACAGAATGTACTAGACATGATGGTTTAAGTTCCCAGTATTCCTTGGGAAGCCGGTTGTGCTTCAGGGAGAGTGGGGAGGGTAACCAGTCTAGGGAACATTGTGAACAATTACGTTGAAGTATAGACTTGAGTCCACTGGATTATCTTAAAGCGAGATTCATGTTAGAATGTGTCAGCACAATGTTGGGATTAGTGTTTTCCTGACTAGAGGTGTTGAGCACCGAGATCTTTTGGAACCATTAGATGGTTAATTTGATTTGTGATTCGACGATTGTCGTAAGCCAATCAGGTTATGACTTGGTCTTTGTTAGCTTGAGATTTCCTTTGAGACGATAATCATGATTAAGCGGGTATTGTATCCTTCGTGGTCAGGAAGATCGTGGTCCGAGTGAAAGATGTATCAGTGTTACGATACGCTAGCGCTAGGGAAGTTCGACTGTCGACCAGTAGCGCAGTAATCTTCAGTGAAAGAATATTAAAGCGGTTAAGCATTAATGGAGATTATAGGGAATTCGACGAGAGTCTGAGTGTGTCGAAGCTATTTCGACAAGACACTCGAGCAAGGGTTTCTTGTACGTTCGAGGTTTTACCCTAGATTTCAAGGATGAAATTTTTTTAAGGGGGGGAGAATGTAGTGACCCATATCCAGAATTGACGATTAATGAGTAATTAATCATATAATCATGTTTAGATTGAGTAAAACATGATTAAGGAAATTCCAAAAGGGTTAACGGAGTCCAGAAATGGATTCAGAACACTCGAAAATGGTGGTAAGGTTCGAGGGGTTCGGACGCTCCGAACTTGGGTTCGGAGGATCTGAACATGGACGGAGCTAGGCTTCGGAGGCTTTGAAGGCTTTGGACGATCCGAAGTGAGTTTGGACGATCCGAACCATGACCCAGCCAGCTGTCCTAAATATTATGTCATCGGTGACATCATTCAAGGTAAGTTCGGACAACCCGAAGGGTGGCTTCGGACCATCCTAACAGTGTCTCGGACAGGTGCATGGTTGCATGCAATTGGATTGACACGTGGCGGAGATCGGACGATCCGATGAGACGATCGGACGACCCGAATCTATTCGTACGCTCCGAAGGCTAGTTCGGACGATCCGAACGTGTTCTATAAATATGAGGTCCGAGCTCCTCATTTGGTGCAAATTCCGAAATCCTCTCCTTCGCCCACGTGGCTCTATTTTAGGCTTTGGGTACTCTTATTTTAGAGTTGGAGTAAGGAAAATATTCTAGCATAGTCAGATAGTGTCTGACATAGTAGCGGAGCAGTGCTCGTGTAGTGGAGCAGTGCTTGAGGCTGTGGAGCTGCAGCAGGGGTGTTCCCTAGTTGCGAGATAGTCGCCATCAGTGGGCTGACGACGGACACAGGTATAGCTATGGTCTCCTTAAATTATTTAAGAGTATGCAATAGCTTAGTTAAGGCTTTTAGAGATTAAATAATGATGCATGTATATTTGCATTGTAGAGTTGATGATAAGCTGGGAACCTTGAGTGGGACTGCTAGGACTGCCTGTAGTAAGGTACGTAAGTACTGACCGAGATAGCCTGCATGATATATTTGCATGTATGTTGCATGATTATGTGCTATATGCTTTATCATGTTTTAGCATGTTTTACCGTCTTAGCACATACATGATTTAACGTGTGACTGCATCTGGAGAGATGTGAGTCATTGACAGTCTCCATAGGGAACAATGATCTCATTTTGGACTCGAGTCAGGTATGACAGCTTCCACATGAGGCTTGTATCCTGTTTTGGATTCGGGTCAGGATGGGGTTGGCTCAGCCCTGATATGGAGTATACGAGTACCCCGCGGAGTCGCTCTCTATCCGGTACTGTATATTCTCGGCGCCATGAGCAAGTGTTTTCACTTGAGTTTTAAATCATCTGTGTGTGCATATTTGTATTTATATCATTGCTTTTGTATTGAGCTTAGAGCTCACGTCCAGTATTTTCAGTGTATCTGGACACCCCATCCGACGGGGCAAGTGTAGGTGAAAGAGTGGGTGCCCGGTTAGCCAACTTGTGGCTAAGGGCTTTTATGACTCTATGTAAAACAATCTTTTGTTTAATATAATTTACACTTTTATAATGGCATTGACTTTATCTTTCTTCATAATGTTATATTATGATATACTATTTTTGTTTTGATAAAAACCTTGAATATACAATAGTGTATGTAAGATGTGGTATCACATGGGGATGACTATCATGAAACACATCTTATAGTCACTGTATATTCTAAACAGTTCCTAGTCAATTGAGCCGTCCGCAAATAAGGATAAGGATCGCTCGAGATTGAGACTAGCATTTGCGATGCCGAGTACCACGTTTCATTGGTATGAAACATAGAGATGTTCAAAGCATGCAAATGGATATTCATATGATGAATGATCGAACTAACCTATTCGGACTTTCCAAGTGGTTATCACTTATCGAGTGGATAAAGTTCGCGGTTTTGGTTGTACACCATTAGTCCTTATTACTTGAAACATCATTGAGACTCTATATGCTAGTACTATAATTTGACTCGTTTACCGACTCTATTGGGGTCATCAGGTGTCGGGATTGGGTACAGTTACGACACATATAGGAGTCGATGCTTTGTTGTCAAGGATTCACCACATACTTGCGAGTGTGGATATCCTATGCGATCTGAGGAGATATTAGTGTGACGAATCTCTGGCCAAAGTACATGATGTGTTTTGGATTACTTGGTGTTCCTAGTAACACATGCGATGTCACTAATAGATCTCCAAGATGTTATGCATAGTTATCGAATCTCGAACGACTCTCGATATACCAATGGTTGTTGATTCGATTGGGATATATGGATGAAGGGACCGTACTATACTCTAACCAAAATCTACTTGTTCTTGCAGGCACTATCAGTAATACCTAGGAAATCATGAGGCGATGTTGCTAGGCGCTCTTACCATGATTCGATCGATAAGTCGGAAATTGTTGTTCCGAGTCACAAGGAGTTGTGAGCCCACGGCTAGCTGTATTCCTGAACCATTGAGGGTTACACAAGTAATGGATTACTAAAACCCCGTAGAGATAGTTAAATTTAAAGAGTTAAATTTAATGAAAGAGAAGTTGGACTTCTTAACTAAAGGGAGTGGGATTTCCTAAAATGACATAGGGATGGACATTTTTGGAAATCACTGAATTCGGATTCAGAAAAATTATCTTGACTCTAAAAGATGCAGAAATGGTTTCTGTGCACATTGGTGAAATCAGTTTATCAATCGGAGTCACGATGAATTTTATATTAATTTCTATAACAACAGGCTTGGCTTGTTGGGCTTAAGTTATGGATTGTGGGCTTTAAGGAGTTAGAGTCCTGATAAAATTATAACTAGAAATTATCTATAAATAGAGGTGTTGGGTTCGAAAATTAGACACATTGAATACTGCAATTTTTGAAATTCACTCTATACTATTCAAGAGGATTTTTTCGAAAATTCCTCTGTCCCTTTGGAGAAAATTCGGCTTGTGATTTTTGTGAAAAATTACAAATCGAATTAACAGATCATATCTGTTTATTCTTTACGTAAAACTTTTGATTGATTTCTAGTGCAGTCAATCAGAGGGTTTCTGTTTTTCATTCGTGGACCTAATTCCGGAGTTAGATCGTGACTGTCATCGGTTCCCGGGATTTACAAGAAGAGCAGATTAAATTCTGTTGGAGTCCACGATCAAGCCTTTGCTTGACGAGGTAAAAATTTAATTGTGATTTTATTTTTACTTGAAAAAATTTAATCGTAAAAGTTTTGATACCCATATATGGAATCGTTCCATATAATAAAATAAAATTTTTAAACTTCCGCTACACCGGGTATCAATTCTTAATTGATCTGAACACAGTTTTCCAACAGTGGTATCAAAGCCAGATTGCTCAGATCAAATGATTAAATTAATTGATTGTACAAAATTTTTAAGCCTCGGTTTTTGAAATAAAATGAAAATTTTAAATTGAATATTAATGGGCAAATCGGGCAGCGATTGTCGCTGGCCAAGGGCAACGAGTCCATCGCTGCCCAGGGCAGCGCACGGCGATGCCCATGGGCAGCAATTTGATCGCTGCCCAGGGCAGCGCTGGGCGCCGCCAAGGGCAGCGATCGTCGCTGCCCAAGAGGCAGCGACGGGCTGCCCTGCCCGGGGCCTTTTTTGGGGCGCATCCCGGGCAGCCCGGAAAAATTATTTTTTAATTTTTAATTAAAATTTTAATTTTTTTTGAAATTATAGTTTTTGATCTGATCGAAAATTGTTTTTGATTGGTTCACGAGGCATCAAATCGAATTGTTCGAGTCCGAAAATATTAAAATTTATTTTTGGATAAATTTGAATTTTTGGAAAATTTATAAATTTTATCCGTTAAATTAAATTTTATAAAATTAATTATTTTGGTACAATTGATGATAAGATATGATCTTATGGATGGATAAGATAAAATATGATTTTATCTTTTAAATTATGATGCCTTTTCATGTTTATCCAATTATTTAATTATTGAATTAATTATTGGATAAAGGATGATCGATTGTCATGACCAATGTTTTAGGTGTATGTTAGATAATTTACATTGGTCTTATTGTTGTTGGATTTTATTAATGGGCTTGGTTTATAGCCCAATATGATTGTCATATGTAATAAAAGTGGGCCTGGTTTATGGCCCGTTCCCACCCCTAAAAATGTATCCCATATTTGTCATCGAAATTTATTGTAAATTTATTAGACTTAGTGGGAGAAAAATATTGGAAGAAATGGTGGGCCCAGCAGACAATGAAGACCGAAGAAATGTAAATTGGAAGCTCAATGTAATAGGATTGCATTGCATACTTGCATATCACCTAGGATTGGACTTAGACTCGTGATTGGCAACCACGGGTCGATTAGTTAATGGGATCGATCATCCTTAAATAATATATGATATTATTGATGTATGCATGTTTAGACTAAATTGTATGAATCCCGAAAGCATACATAAATTAAATGTTGAGACAAATTTTTAAAATTAAAAATCCCTCATTTTAAATATGATTTAAAATTGATATCAAGATTAATAAAAAGAGAATTTAAATATTGTTTAAATATTCCTACCTTCCATCAACGATCAATGTATGAGATGCTACCCGCGGATACAGTCCGGCTCATATTATTGGGGGGGCCCGTTCGTCGGAAAGTTGTAACTTTGATCGACACATGTTGTAAGTTGGGTGGAACTCCCATGGGATTGGCTCATATTATTGGGGATCCACATGGCGACCGTCCATCACAACTTAATATTGATGGGTTATCTTGACATGTCACAATAAACGGCGTCATATTATAGGGTCCTTATTGGACATGAGGTAAAAACATGGGGGTTACTTTGGAAGTAATTGGGCTCTACCTTTTGAAAATTATGGTTGGCTGATATTATTCGGGATCATGATTTGTCAATTGGACTCCATGTTCTCACTAAGGAAAACAGTTTCCCGTTTTCACTAGAGGGTAGTGAAATCGTTAAAATAGTGGGAGTGTAATTCATAAAATTAAAATTCTCCATATTTTATGTCTTAGTAAATTAATTAAACAATCATTGATTATTGTCTGTTTCCTTTTCAGTATATTATTACAATGACTTCTCGTAATCCACTGTTTTCAATTCTTGAACAAAACAAATTGACTGGCGCAAACTATACGGAATGGTTCCGTAAGTTGAAAATTATTCTTTCTTCGGAAAAAGCTTTCTACGCGTTAGAGAAGCCGCCTCCGAAGGAAGCCCCGGCTAATACAAGTCCGGAAGAGTTGGTCAAACTTGATTTATGGTGGGACCATGATATCAAGGCCAAATGCTACATGCAGGATTCGATGTCTGATGAGCTTCAAAGGAGATTCGAGGATACCGTGAATGCTGCTGACATTCACAAGAACCTCAAGGAACTCTTTGGAGCTCAGTCAAGGTCTGAGAGGTATGCCACCGTTAGAGAGCTCATGACGAGCCGCATGCGAGATGGGACTTCGGTCCGTGAGCATGGGGTGCGCATGATTGGACTCATTGAAAAGTTGGTAACACTCGACTTGACTTTGGAGCATGAACTTAGCCCGGACTTGTTGCTTCTATCACTTCCTTCATCGTTTGACGGTTTTGTGATGAACTTCAATATGAACAAGATAGAGGCCACCCTTGAAGAGATGGTCAATATGCTTGTCACATATGAAGCCACACTAAAGAAGGATAAACCGGTACTCTTGGTTGGCTCCTCTTCTAACTCTAAGAAAGGACCAAGTGGAAAGGGTAAGAAACGTTCTGCCCCGCCCAAGAATATTGTACCAAATAAGAAAGGAAAGGCCAAGGCTTCAATTGGGATAAAAGATGAAAACGTTTGCCATTACTGCAAGAAACCCGGTCATTGGAAACGTAACTGCAAGGAATACCTCGAACAGTTGCGAACTGCAAAGGGTATGTTTTACATTGAAATAAATGTTTCGCTTAATACTTCTTCTTGGGTATTGGATACCGGATGTGGATCTCACATTTGCAATGATTTGCAGATGATGACAAGAAGTCGTAAGCTAAGGATGAGTGAGACCCAGCTAAGGCTCAGAAATGGTTCTAGAGTCGAAGCCAAAGCTATAGGAGACATTTATTTAGTTTTGCAAAACAATTTTAAGTTATTTTTGAGAGATGTTTTATATGTTCCGGATTTGGTCAAAAACATTATATCTATTTCTATGCTTGATAGAGATGGTTTTTCTTGCAATTTTGTAAATGGGATTTGCAATATTTACAAGAATGAATGTTTGATTGGAAATGGACAACTTGAAAAAGATCTATATAGCTTAAAATTAAAAGACGTTCCAATTAATTATGTTGATAAACCAGTAACAACAATTAAAAGGAAAAACGATAGTCAAAACCCGGCAAACCTTTGGCATGCTAGGCTAGGTCATATTTCCTCAAGGAGGATGAACAAGCTAGTGGGAGAGGGCATGTTTGATATGTCTGATATTAACTCTCTACCTACTTGTGAGTCCTGCCTAAAGGGAAAAATGACTAAATCTCCTTTCAAAGGGAAACCTGAGCGTAGTCAAAATCAGTTGGATTTGATCCATACAGATGTTTGCGGTCCATTTAGGATTGGTACTAAATGTGGAAACACCTACTTCATTACCTTTACCGATGATCATTCTAGGTATGGGTATTTATATTTAATGAAATATAAGTCTGAAGCATTTGAAAGGTTCAAAGAATTCAAGGCTGAAGTAGAAAACAAACTAGGTAAAAGTATTAAGGCACTTCGATCGGATCGAGGTGGAGAATACTTAAGTACCGAGTTTTTGGACTATCTAAAAGAGAATGGGATTCTCTCTCAGTGGACTCCTCCGATGACACCTCAGCTGAATGGTGTTTTGGAGCGTCGCAATCGAACTTTGTTGGACATGGTTCGATCCATGATGAGCTTCACTGAGCTCCCACCTTCGTTTTGGGGATAAGCGCTTGAAACGACGGTATTGTTGTTAAACAACGTCCACACTAAAGCAGTAAATAAAACAACATACGAGTTATGGAGTGGCAAAGCTCCTAAGTATTTGTACTTGAGGATTTGGGAATGTCCTGCTTACGTGAAGCAGACAGTGGGAGATAAGTTGGATAGTCGATCCACCTTATGTTATTTTGTAGGGTATCCAAAGAATTCAATCGGATATTATTTCTATCATCCTGCTGAAACAAAAGTGTTTGTTTCAAGGAATGCCACCTTCTTGGAGAAGGAATTCTTATTGGATAAGAAAGGCAAGATGATGGAACTCGAAGAAATTCGAGAAGAACCCGAGATACAAAATAGCGATCCTACACCTCAAGAATCATCACAATACACGCCTATTACTAGGAGATCCGAGAGGACTTCTAGGCCTCCTATTAGATATGGTCTTCTTCTTGAAGAGGATCAAAGTGAACCCGACATTGGATGTGATCCAAGAAACTTCAAGGAAGCAATTTCTGATGCGGATTCGAATTTGTGGCTTGAAGCTATGCAATCGGAAATAGACTCGATGCATTCTAACCAAGTTTGTTCTTTAGTAGATCCTCCCGATGGAATTGTTCCAATTGGGTGCAAATGGATCTACAAGAGAAAGCTTGGGAATGATGGAAAGGTATTGACCTACAAGGCACGATTGGTGGCAAAAGGTTATACTCAAAGACAAGGAGTTGACTATGATGAAACTTTTTCACCAGTCGCAATGTTCAAGTCCATAAGAATCCTTATTGCCATAGCAACATGGTATGACTATGAGATATGGCAAATGGATGTAAAGACTACATTTCTTAATGGAAACATTAAGGAAGAGATCTATATGATGCAGCCTGAGGGATACACATCCATGGGAAGCGAGCATAAGGTATGCAAGCTTCAGAGATCAATCTATGGTCTCAAACAAGCATCAAGAAGTTGGAATCAGAAATTTGATGAAACGATAAAGGATTTTGGTTTTATCAAGAACCCGGAGGAACCATGCGTGTACAAGAAAGTAGTTAAGAATGCGGTAACATTCTTAGTACTTTATGTTGATGACATCCTACTCATATGGAATGATGTAGGGATGTTGTAGTCAACAAAGATATGGTTATCAGGTAGATTCTTGATGAAGGATTTAGGTGAGGCATCCTATATTCTAGGAATTCAGATCTATAGAGATAGATCTAAAAGAGTGATAGGACTCACTCAATCAACCTACATCGACACCATATTGAAAAGGTTTTCTATGGATGAGTCCAAGAGAGGACATCTACCTATGTGTCATGGAGTTTCTCTATCCAAGTCTATGTGTCCCAAGACTGACGAAGAGATAGAGAAGATGACACACGTGCCATATGCGTTAGCCATAGGTAGTATCATGTATGGGATGATATCTACCAGACCGGATGTGGCCTATGCTCTGAGCGTCACGAGCAGATACCAAGCCAATCCCGGTCAAATGCATTGGAAAGCCGTGAAGGATATTCTTAAGTACTTGCGAAGGACTAAGAATTTATTCATGGTTTATGGAGGGAGAGAATTGAAGTTGGAAGGCTATACCGACTCTAGCTTCCAATGTGATGTGGATGACTCAAAATCAAACTCTGGATTTTCATTCGTGCTCAATGGTGGTGCTGTCTATTGGAAGAGTTCCAAGCAGGACACCACAGCGGATTCCACCACTGAGGCAGAATACATTGCAGCATCAGCTGCTGCTAAAGAGGCGGTTTGGATAAGGAAATTCATCCAAGAGTTGGGTGTAATTCCTGAAGCTGTTGGTCCAGTCCCCGTGTACTGTGACAACACGGGTGCCGTTGCTCAGGCAAAGGAACCAAGGTCTCATCAGAAGTCCAAAAATGTACTGAGGAAATACCACATCATCCGGGAGATCGTGGAAAGAGGAGACATCAGTGTCGAGAGAGTGGCCTCTACAGACAATATCGCTGATCCGCTTACTAAGACCTTGCCAGGACCATTGTATGACAAACATCGTGAAGCAATGGGATTACGTAGTATGACTAGTTGGCTTTAGGGCAAGTGGGAGATTGAAAGAGTGGGTGCCCGGTTAGCCAACTTGTGGCTAAGGGCTTTTATGACTCTATGTAAAACAATCTTTTGTTTAATATAATTTACACTTTTATAATGGCATTGACTTTATCTTTCTTCATAATGTTATATAATGATATATTATTGTTGTTTTGATAAAGACCTTGAATATACTATAATGTATGTAAGATGTGGTAGCACATAGGGATGGCTATCATGAAACACATCTTATAGTCACTGTATATTCTAAACAGTTCCTAGTCAATTGAGCCGACCGCAAATAAGGATAAGGATAGCTCGAGATTGAGACTAGCATTTGCGATGCCAAGTACCACGTTTCATTGGTATGGAACATAGAGATGTTCAAAGCATGCAAATGGATATTCATATGATGAATGATCGAACTACCCTATTCGGACTTTCCAAGTGGTTATCAGTTATCGAGTGGATAAAGTCCGCGGTTTTGGTTGTACACCATTAGTCCTTATTACTTGAAACATCATTGAGATTCTATATGCTAGTACTGTACTTTGACTCGTTTACCGACTATATTGGGGTCATCAGGTGTCGGGATTGGGTACAGTTACGACACATATAGGAGTCGATGCTTTGTTGTCAAGGATTCACCACATACTTGCGAGTGTGGATATCCTATGCGATCTGAGGAGATATTAGTGTGACGAATCTCTGGCCAGAGTACATGATGTGTTTTAGATTACTTGGTGTTCCTAGTAACACATGCGATGTCACTAATAGATCTCCAAGATGTTATGCATAGTTATCGAATCTCGAACGACTCTCGATATACCAATGGTTGTTGATTCGATCGGGATATATGGATGAAGAGACCGTACTGTACGCTAACCAAAATCTACTTGTTCTTGCAGGCACTATCAGTAATACCTAGGGAATCATGGGGCGATGTTGCTAGGCGCTATTACCATGATTCGATGGGTAAGTCGAAAATTGTTTTTCCGAGTCACAAGGAGTTGTGAGCCCACGGCTAGCTGTATTCCTGAACCATTGAGGGTTACACAAGTAATGGATTACTAAAACCCCGTAGAGATAGTTAAATTTAAAGAGTTAAATTTAATGAAAGAGAAGTTGGACTTCTTAACTAAAGGGAGTGGGATTTCCTAAAATGACATAGGGATGGGCATTTTTGGAAATCACTGAATTCGGATTCAGAAAAATTATCTTGACTCTAAAAGATGCAGAAATGGTTTCTGTGTACATTGGTGAAATCAGTTTATCAATCGGAGTCACGATGAATTTTATATTAATTTCTATAACAACAGGCTTGGCTTGTTGGGCTTAAGTTATGGATTGTGGATTTTAAGGAGTTAGAGTCCTGATACAATGATAACTAAAAATTATCTATAAATAGAGGTGTTGGGTTCGAAATTTAGACACATTGAATACTGCAATTTTCGAAATTCACTCTATACTATTCAAGAGGATTTTTTCGAAAATTCCTCTGTCTTTTTGGAGAAAATTCGGCTTGTGATTTTTGTGAAAAATTACAAATCGAATTAACAGATCATATCTGTTTATTCTCTACGTAAAACTTCTGATTGATTTCTAGTGCAGTCAATCAGAGGGTTTCTGTTTTTCATTCGTGGACCTAATTCCGGAGTTAGATCGTGACTGTCATCGGTTCCCGGGATTTACAAGAAGAGCAGATTAAATTTTGTTGGAGTCCACGATCAAGCCTTTGCTTGACGAGGTAAAAATTTAATTGTGATTTTATTTTTACTTGAACAAATTTAATCGTAAAAGTTTTGATACCCATATATGGAATCGTTCCATATAATAAAATAAAATTTTTAAACTTCCGCTGCACCGAGTATCAATTCTTAATTGATCTTAACACAGTTTTCCAGCAGTAGGTGCAGGGTGGTGCACCAGGAGCTTGGGTTGGCCAGCGACCAGTGAGGACAGCGAGATTAGTTGTAGGTTTTGCCTTTAGGGTTATTTATTCGATTGGGTTGTATTATCGAATTTATTTAACCGGTTGTATTCTGCCGGTCTGTTTTTATTTATGTCTTCCGCAGCGATTTATTTAATGCATGTTTAATTATGCTCTTAACTCTGATTAGGTAGCGGATCCGGGTAGGGTCGCTACAATATTTTTGGGAATTTAGCTTAGTAATAGGATTTAAATGAGCATTTTGAATTTAATATGCATTATTACTTTCAGAAATGGCCGGAAGAGGCGATGAGAGCCTTGACAGTGTTGGCTCCAACTTGTCTTAATTGATGTTGGCGCATCGCATTCCTTTATTTCTAGGCATTTTGTTAAGAGACATAGATTACCCTATGTATCCTTAGACCTGGATTTAGTTATATCCACTCCGCTGGAGCAGGAGGTAGTGAGTAAGCGTCTAATGATAGGTTGCCTTCTCTTGTTTGAGGGCCATGTGTTGTCTGTCAATGTGATGATTCTAGATATGCCGGATTTTGATTGTATCTTGGGGATAGACATGCTGACATTGTACCACACTACTATGGATTGTTATCAACACTTGGTACAGTTTCATCCGGATAAGGGTGATAGATGGTACTTCTATGGTGAGGAAGCACGACGTCTGATGCCACTCGTGTCGGCTCTTAAGGCCTATCGTGCTTTAGGGTCAGGTGGGGAGAGCTATCTCATCTATGCAGTTGATATGTCCATGTGTATCCAAGGTATTGTTGGTTGCCAGTGGTCAACGAGTTCCCTGATGTATTTCTCAACGAGATTCCTGGATTTTCTCTAGTAAGAGAGGTGGAGTTTGGCATTGATCTAGTGCCAGGAACAATGCCTATATCCTAAGAACCCTATAGTTTGGCTCCGTCAGAGATGCATGAATTGAAGCAGCAATTTCAGGATATGCTGGATAAGAGATATATTCACCCGAGTATTTCTCTGTGGCGAGCATCTATATTATTTTTCAAGAAGAAGGATGAATCGATGCGGTTGTGTATTGATTATAGACAGCTGAACCGTGTCACCATTAAGAACAAGTACCCGTTACCATGAATTGATGATATGTTCGATCAGTTTTTGGGTACTTATGTTTATTCGAAGACTGATATGAGATCTAGATACCACCAGATGCGGGTAAGAGACTCAGATATTTCTAAGACTACTTTTCGAACTAGGTACGAACACTATGGATTATGTGTGATTCCATTTGGAATGACAATGCACCTGCAGTCTTTATGAACTTGATGAATAATGTATTTTTAGACCTGTATAAATTTGTCATTGTCTTCATCGACGATATTCTGGTTTATTCTCATGATAGAGATGAGCACGCACAACATCTGAGGATTGTATTGCAGACGCTGCGGGAAAAGAAGTTGTATGCTGAGTTGAACAAATGTGAGTTCTGGATTGACCAGGTCATGTTTCTTGGTCATGTTATATCCAATGAAGAAATATTTGTGGATCCGATTAAGGATGAGGCAGTGCTGAACTGGTCTCGTCAGATGATGGTGGCTGAGATCCATAGTTTCTTGGGTCTAGCAGGTTATTACCGTCGGTTCATCGAGAATTTTGCACAGTTATCCATGCTTTTGATACATCTTACCCGGAAGGATATTTCTTTTAAGTGGTCCTCAGAGTGTGAGGAATCATTATGGGAGCTGCGTAGACGTCTTACCACTGCACGTGTGATCGCTCTACCATCTGGATCGGGAGGTTATGTTGTATGTACACAGATGCCTATGGTCAGGGGTTGGTATGTGTACTGACACAACATGTACATATGATAGCTTATGCCTCTTGACAACTGAAGACCAATGAGACGAATTATCCAGTACATGATCTTGATTTGGCGGCCATTATATTTGCTCTCAAGATTTGGAGGCATTATCTGTATGACGAGAAGTTTGAGATACTTATTGATAACAAGTGTCTGAAATATTTGTTCACTCAGGCGGAATTGAACATGAGACAGAGACACTGGATGGACTTATTTAAGGAGTATGACTACGAGATTAAGTATCATCCAGGTTCTGCTAATCGTACTTCTGATGGCCTGATTCGGCAGGTAAGACTTTTTGCATTTCAGACTAGTGATTTATCTCATATGATTCAGGAATGTTGTTCTCTTAGTTTCACGCTCAAGCAAAAGAAAGAAAGGATTGGAATTCATTTGTATAAGATTCCATCTGAGCCAACATTGTACTCTTGGATCAGAAATGCTCAGATATCTGATGATAAGACACAGAGATTATCACGTTTAGCCAATGCAAGAAATACATCTAGATTTCATTTTAAATCTAATGGATTATTTTGCTTATCTAATCAAGTGGTTGTGCCTGATGATGCGGAGCTAAGGAATGATATTATTTTTCAAGCTCACAGAATTTGATTGAAAGTTCATCCTAGAAGCATGAAGATGTACAGGGACTTGCGATCTAGATTTTGGTGGAAGGGAATGAAGCGAGGTGTGTACTAGTTCGTTTCTAAATGTCTTGTATGTCAGCAAGTCAAGGCTGAACATCAACGACCAGGAGGTTTATTATAGAGTCTAGAGATTATTGACTGGACGTGGGAACATGTGACTTTGGATTTCGTCACTCATTTGCCTATGACCTCTAGACAGTGTGATGCTATTTGGGTCGTGGATCATTTGACGAAATCTGTACATTTCATTCCTTATAATAAATAGTATTCATTTGATCTCATGGCACACTTATACATCCAGGAGAAAGTGCGATTACATGGAATTCCACTGAACATAGTCAGTGACAGGGATCCACTTTTTACCTCACGGTTTGTAACGTCCGGAAATTTGCTACGTAAATCCGCATGCATAACTAGGGGATTTAATAATTTTAAAATAAAGTAAAAAAGTGTTAAATGACTTTTATGTGCTATTATATGAATTATGTGATTTATCTGCATGCTTTAAATGTTATTGCGGCATTTAAACCGCTAGGTTGAAATTTATGAATTTATTTGAGAAATGCTATTTTATGATCGCATAGGCTGGACCGTGGACGGACGAGATATTAGTTTTTCACTCAAAATATTTTATGATATTTTTAGGAGCCCTAAAATATTATTTTAAGTTATGATTTCAAGAAAATTATGGTATTTATATATACATATATTTATGTGCCCGTTTTTACCCAAAATAAGTTATATTAATTAATTTTATTAACTTTTAAAAATTCTTTAATTATATATTACGGGATTTTCATATTATTATCAGCTTAATATGTTTTTAGGATTGTTATATTCTATTTTATTATGGTATATTATCTTTTTAAATAATTAATGTATTTATCCAAAAATATTCTACCCTAATTCCTCCCTAACCTCACGTAAACTCCCTAGCCGCCTCCCTCATCCTTTCTCCATCATCTTCATCGTTCCAGCAAGAGTTTTCACAGCCCCATAGCCGAGATTTTAAGGTTTTATATTGGTTGGGATCCGTTAGTCCCGGAGAGCCGTACGCGCGACATAAATGTTATTTCTTGCAAATATTCTTCAAGGCATGTTATGATTCCTTTCTTTCCCACCATTTAAATCATTATACACTGATTTATGCATAAAATATTGGATGTTGCATGTGTATGTGGTTTTAGAATAAAGATCTTCATGTTCATGCCAAGTATTCACATTTTATTAACATGTTGGCTTGTTTATGCATGATTTTGATCCATGGGCTGTTCGAGGAGCTAACCATTTGTTCAAAATTCGATCTAGGGTCCTTACAATTAGTTTTGGCTAGGTGGTTCATGGCTGGAAGGGTTGGATCCATGCGGGATTTGGCCATGACAGGAGCTAGGCGAGCAGTGGCTTCTGTCGTGTTTAGGGGCATTGGCCGAGCCATGCAGGGCTTTGCTCAAGCTTGGCCTGATCTTGGGGATGCACCCGAACCCTGGGGTGGTCCAGGTGTTGGAGCTCGAGCCATTGGTGGCCGGAGCTGGTCGGAAAATGCAAGGGAGCAGGGACTGCTCCATGAAAGGGAATGCACAGATGGTGTTCAAGAAGTACCAGCCTTGGCCGAGCCATGCACACCATGGTTCGAGCCAAGGCTGGTCCAGGTAGTACCCACGGGACCTTGATGAGGTCCTGTGGGCGGGGCTCCGGCCAAGGGTGGCCGAAGCAAGGCAATTGAAGGGCTAAGGAGGCAGCTGCTGCATGGGGTTGGGGATTAGTTTAGGGTTCAGTTTCTAGGCTCTTTGTGGGACGGGTTGGGGTTTTGGGTCCGGGTTCGGGTCGGGTCAAAATGTGTTGAGTCAAGTTAATTTTATTCATGGTCTAGATTTTATCGTTTGGGCTTGGGGTGTTTTATTTTAATTAATTAAGAGTTTAAGTTAATAACTTATTGGTTGGGCTTGATTAATTAATTAATTAATTGGACTAGATTAATGGGCTTTTATAATTATTGAGGTGAGTCCACTAATTTGTCATAAGCCGTGTGATCTATGAGAATTATTGGGCCAATTTGTTTCGGGTTTAGTAATTTTATCGGTCTAATTTATAACTTAATGGTTAGTTATTAATTTTATTAATTTAATTTTAATTTAATTAGTTAATGGGCCTAATTTTATGTTTTAAGTGAGCCCATTAACTTTCCATGGGCCTGGGGCCCAGGAAACTTAATGGGCCAGGTCAGGTTGGGCTTCTGGGTTTTGGACCAGTCTATGAATTTTTGAGTCTAAGTCAAGTGGTCAGCAGCTCGAACAAGTCATTGGAAAAATAAAAGGTCCGTAAATATATATTTTCTTCAAGCATGTATTTTATTAGTTATATAAGTATGATTTTTTTAAGAAAATAAATTAAAAATATATTTCGGGCAAATTTTCATGAAAATAAAGAAATAAGTGAGAATTTTCAAATTCATGCATCATGTAAGAATTTTTATGATAAGTTTAAATGAATGTTAAGAAAAATATATTTTTTATGGAAGTTGAAATGAAGGTGGAAAGTGATGTGGTTGGAGGCCGGGATACCTGGTCCCGGTGACTTACTGTTAATGTTTATATTATGATGAGCTTATGGATTCAACATTGAGTGTTGGTGAAGTGGCAGCAGAAAGGTGGAAACCCCATGCCGCCACGCACGTTGGTTTAAGATTGATCAATCGCTTAGTATGAGGCCACCGACATGGATACGACCTGTTGTGTAACACCCCAAATTTTTGAGGGATTAAAATTAAGAATTGATCACAAAGATTATTGAGGTACATTTTTTTTCAACACTATATAATTAATTATATATGTATATATATATAATTAATTTTATTATATATTATATCAAGTATTATATTTATACACATGCCTTTTAAATATGCATGTATGAAGTTTACTAGTGCAAGTAAACAAGATGGCATGACATTAGTTCATTTTTTTGGCTATAAATAGAGGCTTTTCTTTCAAAATAAAATCACCCATTTTCGTCCAAAGTTAGTAGGAGTAAGTGGAGTTTAAGAAAAAAATGGTCACATGAGGGAATTAACTCTAGAAAAATTAGCAAAAACTACCCAAAAATTCCAGAAAAATTCCCAAGCATCCTTACTCTACCCAGAAAATGTTTAGTCTAGGAGGTGTAGCAAAATATCCATCATAAGACGGTCGGAAAAATCAAAACTGTGAGTTTTTAAGAAGCTGCTAGACTCGAAAATCACCTTTATCAGGTTACATGTTCATGCAAGTTTATCTCTTACTTAATTTTCGTTCTAGGATTATGCGTTAACATGAAAGTTGTTCATTGCACGTCGTAGTATCCTTGTATCATCGTCAACTGCCGAAAATGTCACCGGAACAACCGTTTTTGCGACAGAAATGTGGCATGCACACTATTTTAGAAAAGTGAAATCTGGGTAAAATCGGTTATGTATCTCAAACACATTTGTTCATCAAAGTTGTAGATCTTCAAAAATTGAACCTAACCGCAAAAGCCCAGCCGCGCGTTGTAGTGACCCTACCCGAATTCACTACCTAATCAGAGTTTAAGAGCATAATTAAACATGCATTAAATAAATCGCTGCGGAAGACTTAAATAAAAACAGACCGACAGAATACAACCGGTTAAACCAATTCGATTTATAAAACCAAATCGAATAAATAACCTAAAGGTATAACCTACAGCTAATCCTGCCGATGATGATAGTCTCTGGGAAAACTAATCGCCACATCATCACTTCTTCCAAGGTGTCATCCATCCTATAAGGATAACCCAAATTCTCATTACTATATCCCAAGTCCCTTTGCTTGCATATGCTCTGATACCAATAAATGTAGTGACCCTACCCGGATTCACTACCTAATCAGAGTTTAAGAGCATAATTAAACATGCATTAAATAAATCGCTGCGGAAAACTTAAATAAAAATAGACCAGCAGAATACAACCGGTTAAACCAATTCGATTTATACAACCAAATCGAATAAATAACCTAAAGGCATAACCTACAGCTAATCCTGCTGTCTTCACTGGTCACTGGCTACTCCAAGCTCCTGGTGCTCAATCCTGCACCTACACCTGCCCCGTCGAATGGGGTGTCCTGATATACCGAAAAGACTGAACGTGAGCTCTAAGCTCAATACGAAAGCACTGGGTAAAACATACAAATATGATGCATGCAAATGATAGGGTATCCATATCTGGGATAACTGTATATAACTGCTCAGTAATGGCGCCTAGGACATGAGTGGTACAACCCGGGGAGCAAACCCTGTCGAGACTGCTAATTCCTATAGGACGTGGACTGTGTCCCCCGATGCTAATCACCCATGACCCGTCAGTCACTAGGCAGTAGACATCAACCGTCCAGACAGGGCTGAGCGACCCTACATGGCTCATCTCACAAGATGGACATGCACAATATGATATGCACATGCTGCATAATAATATGACACACAAATGTAACATATAAGCATGCAAACCCGCTGGCTATCCCAGTCTATACTTACGTACCTTTCTATAGGCAGTTCCTAATAGTCCCACTCTACGTTCCAAGCCTACATCAGCTCTACAATGCAAATACCCATGCAATAATATTTAAGCTCTAAAAGCCTTAACTAAGCTATTGCATACTCCTAAATAATTTAAGGAGTAACCCTAGTATATGAATAACGAGGGTTCAAAAGGCATGCATCATACTAAAAATAATAATAAGTATACGATGAACTCACTTGAATGAACCACGTCTCATGCCCGAAGTAGAACCTTTACAATATGCAATGAAAACATGACATCAAAAGGCATGCATCATACTAAAAATAATAATAACGTATCGAAGCGCTATCGTGCTACTTAAGAGGCCGCGAATTAATTGATTCAGACATTAAAAAGCCACTTCAGTCTGCTCGTTTCCATTCTAAATCGCACATTCTAAATATCACACTATTCGTATTTAAGTGCTATCACCATCTTTGGTATTTTGATCTTCATTATAAGGCCATCGTAAATCTGGGATTCTCAGAATTTGCTTTTGCTCCATCCACGATCGCACTGAAACAGAAGCAGAGGAAATTTGGAGGGTTTGAAAAATTTTCTTCTTGAACGGTACAAAAGCTGAAATTTTCTCTATTACATTTGAGCAGTGTTAAAGTTTGTGATTTGAGGATGTTGGGTTGTTTGAATTGTGGTGGGAAGAACGTTTCATGCAGTGAATTTCTATATCATTTTCTTCACGCATATCAAGTGTTTGTTGAATTGCTTGTGTTAAAGTTGTGTTTGAAGTTGTTGGAATCGGTTCGAGTTTAATGCATTGTTTGTTGAGGCATTTGATTTGAGTTGAATTATTGATTTACAATGCCCCCGAAAACCAAAGGTAAGGGAGCAATTTCTTCGTCTTCTACTACTCCATATGATAGACACAGATTTTGGAATGCCACAGCAGAGGAGTATTGTTTTGATGTAATGGAGAGAGGGATGCAAAAAGAAAGAGGAATGAGTTTGAGAGAGTGTAATGCGCCGGCGTTAATTAAAGCTGAGAGAAGAGGTTGGGATACATTCGTGAGGAGTCCACCAAATGCTGTTATATCATTGATTCATGAGTTTTATGCAAATTTGATGGTCAAAGACGTGAATCTGAAAGTTCGAGTTCGAGGAAAATTGATGCCTTTTTATAAGAGTACAATTAACAGTCTCTATGAAATGCCGGATTTGGACATTTCAGATGATGATTATGAGGTATTCAAGAATGAGTCATATCCAGATAATATTGTAATTCAGACTTTGTGTCATGATGGGGCGGAATGGAAGAGGAATGCAGAGGATGAAGCTGTTATATTTCCATCCATCTTTCTTAGAAGAGAAGCGAATAATTGGCATGAGTTTGTGGCTGCCAGAATGTTTCCATCTGGGCATACATCCGATGTGACTAAGGTTAGAGCTGGTCTTGTGTACTGCATTGTCACTGGAAAATCTGTTGATGCTGGGAGGGTGATTCAGGAGTCTATTATTGCTGCAGTTAGGGGTTCCTCGACTATCAGTTTACCCCACTCGTCTTTGATTACTCAACTTTGCCGGTTAGCTGGTGTTGTGTGGGATGATACGGAGCAGATTCTTCCAATTCGAGGTCCTATAAGAATTGCTGGTGCTCTGAGACGGGACAAGAAGAAGAAAGCGGCCAGTACTTCTGAACAAGCAGCTGAACCACCGCAGCACTCTGAGCCACTACCACACTTTGAGCCAGCACCTTCCCATTTGGAAGGACCTATGTCCTTACCGACGCATCCGGCCTCTGAGTATGCTACTCGTGATGATTCTACGGCCGTTCTTACTCAGATGAAGAAGCAGTGGAAGATGATGCGAGCATATATGACATATATGCATGACTTCACTACTGCTCTCGCCCAGAATTATCCGCCCACTATTGTGCCTTATCCACCTCCTCCGCAGTGGTCTTCTAATGATACTGCTGATGATGTACCTTCTTTCCATGGAGATGATGATGATGACACCGAGTCCTAATGTCTTTTGAACCCTCGTTATTCAAATATTCTTTCAAATTAAGTTATCTGACATAAATAATTATTTTTATTTCAATATCTCAATAATTAATCCCAAAATGCCAAATATTGGAGATCTCAAAAAAATAATCAAACTCATTGATTAAATGACACGTGTATTTTTAAATACACTCTATAATCTCATTAACAATAATAATTATTTTGTCAACTCAATAATTATTTCAATTGCTAATTAATTCGGTAAATATATTTTGGGGCGTTACAACCTTACTGAAGAGGTTTCAGTCGTTTAACCCGCCATTGTTGAAGGGTACAGAGAATCCTGTTTACTGTGAGAGCTGGTTGGACGACTTTGATCAATTGTTTGATTCGCTTGACTATTCTGATGACCGCAGAACCAGTTTGGTTATTCATCAGCTGCGGGGTATTGCTAAGAACTGGTGGATCACAACGTAGAGAGCCATGGAAAATCGAGGCACAGCTATTAACTGGAATCTTATCCAATCTTAGTTTTATAACTGGTTTTTCCCCGTTTCATACCAAAAGTATAAGGGAGCCGAGTTTGCCAATCTGAGGCAGGGGATTTGAATATTGAGGATTATGTAGCCAAGTTTGATAGTTTGCTTAGATTTGCACCGCACATTGTCGACAACGAAGAATCCAAATCCGATCAGTTCATTAATGGTTTGAACCCTGATATCTTCACGTTGGTAAACACTGCTAGGCCTGATAATTTTGAGGATGTCATAAATCATGCAAAAGGAGCGGAAGCAGGTTTGCGGAGACAGATAGGAGCTCCAGTTGTGCCTCAGCAGCCTAGTCAGTCTCAGAACCAACCACCTTAGTACCAGAATCAATCTTTTCAATTTCAGAATCAACCATCCGAAGGGGAAGTAGTTTAAGAAGCACGAAAGCAATTCTTTTAGCTCTAGTGGCTCGAGGCAGATCGGATCGGGACAGAGTTCGAGTAAGTCAGGCATGTATTGTGCCAATTGCGGAGGTCATCACTCTAGTGATCAGTGTGGAGGTATTTTTGGAAGCTGCTATATCTGTAACCATGCGGGGCACTTTGCCAGATCGTGTTCTCAGCGGGGCTCTGAGCAAGCACACAAGGGAAGTTCTTCGAGACAGACAGCTCAGCCTCAGCGGCAAGCATCTTCGGTCTACTCATTCCAACTTCAGTAGCAGAATAGACAGGTAGGTAACTAGCATGCGAACCAACCTCCCTGACAGCAGGCTCGAATCTTTGCTCTGACTGGGGATCAGGCTCAGGCTGCACCCGATAATGACATATCAGGTAAACGTTCGATTTGGGTTTTTCTGCTCTTTTTGAACTGATAGATACTGGTGAGTCTCTTGCCTTCTTATTAAAGAATATGTTTAATGCTTATCGTGCCTCTAACTTTTTTCGGGTTGTTCGAATTGACGAACACTCCCGTAGTTTTGTTAATTTTTCTATTAACCGGATATATCAAAAGTATTAGTTGAAGCTAGGAATTCTTATCGATGATTTGCTTGTCCTTTTGGAATGAGAATTGTACTGATAATTCAGAGCTTTTGAGAATCGTATATCATATTTTGGTGTCAAGCAGTTGTATCCTATTCTTCAATGTCTGAATTCTGAATGGATAGAGTTAAAATTTCCTCAATTGTATGATCTGGTGATGGAATTTCTTATGATCAACACTCCAGTATTCTTGAATTCGGTACAGATGATCTTTCAGTACTTGAGATTTCTTCTTATCGAGAACTTTTTATTTACTCTTATTCAAAAGAATCACGCTCTAGTCTAGACATCGAGGCGGCTCAAGAAGCTCAAAACTCAAGGCCTGGCTCTTGACTTGAGCTCGCAGCAATCCTATTGATTGGAAGATTTGGCATCGTTTCCTTAGGAGGAGATTTCCGCTATCATTTTTAATCTTAGAAGTCGAAGGATTAGTTCTTATTTTATCTACTATCTGATTTTGATTGACCGATTGATGAAATCTGCTACTGTATTCCGTACAAAATGACTTTTAGTCAGGACCAGATGATTGATATTTTGTCAGAGGTTGTCAGATGTCATGTTTTGCCGAAGTCTGTCAGTTTAGACAGAGATCCTCGATGCATTCGTTATTCGGCTTAGACTTCGAAGAGACAATTGTTGTTTCATTACAACGTATTTTATTTCAATATCCTCAGTACGACAAACAGTCAGATCAGACAAGACAAACTTTAGAGGAGATGCCATGAGTTGTAGTGCTTGACTTAGCACTAGTTGCAGAATCCTTGAATTATTGTGGAGACTTCGTACAACGACAACTATTTGATGAATTATTGATGAAACTTTTCAAGAGTTGTACGAGAAGAGAGGAAGATCCCCGTTAATTTGAGATGATTTTTTGTGTCACATGAGTTTGAACTAGAGATGATTCGGTTTGTGACTGAGCATAGAAGGATTTTCTGACGAGAATGAGACGACTTTCATAGACGGACGGAGTATTGCTGAATTAATCGATCAGAGTTTCTATGTTCTTTAATTGTTGAGATGCCGAATAGCTTAAGACGAATGATTCAGAGTTTCGACCAGAATTAGAAGCAGCTTCGAGACTAACCGAATTCAGTTTTTGTTAGTGCAGTGATGGTGTTTCGGGCTTGAAGGAGTATTTGAGAGACAGAGATCGAATTGGAGCAGAATTTTTGGACTTATTATGAGGATTGAATTCTTATTGCAGTCTTTTGATTCTATCTCGTCCTTGTGTTGGAACAGTATCTGATTTCGAGGACGAAATCTATTCTTAGAGGGGGAGAATTATAACATCCCAAATTTATATTAATTGAATTTATTTGAGATAATAAGAGATTATAGAAGCCGAGGGCCGATTTGATTTTGATGAGGGACTATTTCACAATTTTCGTAAATTTCAGGGAATATAATGAAAAATTGATTTTTCATATAATATCTACACATGGAAATGTTGACTTAGTCTTGTTTCTTCATCTTTATCCCCTCCAACTCGGTTCTATTTATTAGAGGCGACCAAAGGTTACCTCAAGCATTTAGATTTTGGTTTTCGGTCGATCCGTCCGTTAAAATTTATTTCTGAAAGCAGATTAGCGATCCCGGCTGCGAGAGCTTCGTTCTATAGTAAGTATTTCTCCGATCAGTTATACTTCATTTTCTCGATGTTTTTAGAATCTACTGAGTTTCAGATAGGATGTTCTTGAAATAGTTCTTATCGTTTATTCTCTGTCAGATCGGAATTAGAGTGTCGTTCGGATTTGTTACGAATTTATTGTTGATTTTCGAGAATTTGGGTTTTGAAATTTATTAGTTTTGAGTTGTTATTGATGTTGAGATATTGGTTTGAGTGTTTTCTATGTAATTACTGTTGTTTGTGATTTCAGATTGATCAGATTATAGCCGTTATGCCGCCGGTTTGAGTTTTGGGCTATAGTTTAGTTTGAGTTGATTTGAGCCGTATTTAGTCGAGTTTGAATGTCGATATTGATCTCGAGCCTTTATAACTTCTTTTACAGATTTGTTTGAAGGTCATTGAGTTGTGAGGTTGCAGGAGTTGAATAATTTTGAAGATTGAATCCGGTATAGTATTGATTTCTTATTATCGATTGAGGAAGTTTGAATGAGTTTTGAATGAGTAATTTGTTGTTTTACAGAGTTGAAGCTTTTGAAGCATCAAAAGAGGTATAAGACGACTTAGACTGGAATGGAAAGAGTGACTCGAATCCGACTTGATTCGAGTGTTCCGAAGAAAACACATACTTGCATGTTAATTTACTTACTTGAATTTATTGAATGCGTTATGATTTGAATTGCATTTATATTGAGCCAAATGATTCAGTTCATTTTGAATTAGACGTTTTGAGAATTTTAGTAGAGGGCATTGGTAGGCCAATTACTACAATGACCGACTTAACTCTCTATAGTTTCTTCAGAGTCTAGAGGATAGAAATATGCAATATCCGTCTCGAGGGGAGAGTCGGTGTGATTTGTGTGATATTTCATCTTCGAGATCCCAATAGAAGAAGAGAATAAATGGAGTACCTTTTGATTATCCAGACTTGATAATCCATAATTTTAAAGACATATATTTCATTTTAGATTCCTCTTGAATTGCTTTGTTGATATTTTAATTGATATGGCATGTTTGTTGCTTATACAGGGAATATTATTCTCACCGGTTTATCCGGCTGTTTTCTTGTCTTTTATGTGTGCTTGGTGACATGTAGTGACCCTTACCCGGATCACCTACTAAACAGAACTTATGCATGCAATTAACTTAATTAAACAGATATCAGAATAAAACTGCGGAATCCAATATTATACAACCAAATCGAATAGCTGTAAAAACCCAAACAACAGTAATAAAGCCTAGACGAAGCTCCAGCTGGCCAACCACTGACTAGCCCCTCCTGGATCCACCCTCCTCGTCCAATCGCAAACCTGCCCCATGGAATAGGGTGTCCAAAAAAATACAGAGTACGAGACGTGAGCATAAAACGCTCAGTGCGAGAGTATGAGTATACATGCATGCAAAGTGAACTCCCTATAGACTCGAGGTCAAGGATCAGATAACAGAGACAGACCGGGCCCTGGTATGTAGCATGCTGTGCCGTCGCTTCAGGAGGTGGCTCCCATACCGAGATAATCGTGGATACGCCGGACCCAAATCGATGGAAGTCCATCCACTAACAGGATAGGGTACGACCCTACTAACAGACATCTCGAAGGAGATACAGCAAGATGCAAATGAATGCAGCATAATATCATGGCATATAAATCATGCAGTCATATAATACATGCATACTCAGTCAGGATATCTCGAACAGTACTTTCGTACCTCAATACAGTGAAAGCTCTACCAACTCTAGGTCCACGCCTATAGTCTGCTCTACACTGTCAAATGATACTACTATCATCAAAGTGCTCTAAAAGCCTTAACTAAGCTATTGCATACTCCTAAATATTTATAGGGAGCAAAAGCTATACCTTCGTCCGTCGTTAGCCCTTTGATGTCGATGCCTCCAGAACTTGGGCACAACTCCGCTACGACTACCGAACGCCTCGCCGACCTCCGGACCAAGTCTAAGAAGACTAGAACAGCTCCAAAAGGACTAGAAAGGAAAGGAGAACTCGGAATTGGCAAATGAAAGTGAAGTCTCGGCCTTCTATTTATAGACAACGATCGGAACTTCCGATCCTTGATCGGAACGTCCGAACCTCGATCGGAACGTCCGATCCTGCCATCGGAGCTTCCGAAGATCCTGATCTGCCACGTGTAAAAATATCACTTGTTGACTCCGGATAGGGGTGATCGGAGCTTCCGGTCCTGATCGGAGCTTCCGATCCAACCACACGTCATGCCTGACGTAATAACATCGATGCCTCCGATCGCTCATCGGAGCTTCCGATCCTGTTCGGAGCTTCCGATCGTGCCTTCGGAGCTTCCGATCCGTCCGATGCCTAATTCAATTAATTAGCATTAATCCTTTAATTACTCAATTAGGGCACGGGCTACTACATTTTCCCCCACTTAAGATATTTCGTCCTCAAAACCAGATCTTAAGTACCGAATGCAAATACAGAAATCAGAAACATTCTTTATTCAAATCAAACGTTTACAGAGTTTGCAACTGAATACAACTTAAAGAATGAAATCAAAACAACTCAGGATGGTCTTTACGCATCCTGTCCTCAAGCTCCCAAGTAGCTTCCTCAGTGCCTCGGCGCTGCCACTGGACTAAAACCAAAGGAATGACTTTGTTCCGTAAAACCTTATCCTTATAATCAAGGATGCGAAGAGGTTTCTCAACATAAGTCAAATCCTTGTCTACCTGAACCTGAGACCGTTGCAGAATATGAGATTCATCCGCCACATACCTTCTCAACAGAGATATGTGGAACACGTCGTGAATACTGGACAGATGCGGTGGCAAAGCTAGTCAATAAGTCAAATCGCCAATGCTCTCCAAGATCTCAAACGGACCGATAAATCTGGGAGACAACTTGCCCTTAAGGCCAAATCTGAGAATCTTGCGGAAAGGTGACACTCTCAGAAACACTTTCTCCCCGACCTCGAACTGCAAAGGCCTAAGCTTGATATTAGCATAACTGGCCTGACGATCCTGTGCAGTCTTAATCCGTTTCTTGATCTGATCAACAATGTCTATCGCCTGCTGGATAAACTCCGGTCCTTCAGCCTGTCTCTCCCCCACTTCTTCCCAGAAGAGTGGAGTACGACAACGTCGTCCGTACAACGCCTCAAAAGGTGCCATCCCAATACTAGTGTGATAGCTGTTGTTGTAAGCGAACTCGATCAATGGCAAATGATCCTGCCAGGCTGAACCAAAATCCATGACGCACGCTCTAAGCATATCCTCTAACGTACGGATAGTGCGCTCTGATTGACCATCAGTCTCCGGATGATAGGCTGTACTCAAACTTAGAGTAGTACCCATCGCATGCTGAACACTCCCCCAGAACCTAGAAGTAAACCTGGGGTCCCGATCGCTGACAATGCTCACAGGCACTCCATGAAGTCAGACGATCTCCTGAATGTACAACCGAGCCATGCGATCCACAGAGTACTATCGGCTATAGGCAATGAAATGCGCTGACTTGGTGAGTCGGTCCACCACCACCCAGATAGCATCACAGTTCCTCGGGGATACCGGCAAATGGGTCACAAAGTCCATAGTGATAAACTCCCATTTCCATTCAGGAATAGGCAGACTGTGAAGCAATCCTCCAGGTCGTCGGTGCTCTGCCTTGACCTGTTGACACACCAAACATCTCGAAACAAACTGATAAACACTGCGTTTCATTCCCTTCCACCAGAAACGAGTACGTAGATCCTTGTACATCTTGTTGCTCCCAGGATGAATACTCAACTTAGTGCGATGTGCCTGAGATAAAATCTCCTCTCGCAACTCTTCATCCTGTGGAATCACAAGCCTACCAGACAAACACAGAAAGCCGTCTGACTGATAATGAAATCCAGACGAGCTACCCTCGTTAGCTAGACGAGCTAAACGCTTGGTCTTCGAATCAGACATCTGAGCATCTCGGACCCGCGAATACAAGGCTGGCTCAGATAATATCGCAAACATCTGGATACTCTGCATACCTTTCTTATGCTTGAAGGTATAACCTGAAGTACAACAGTCACTGATCGCACTAGACATCGAACAAGTCTGAAGTGCGGATAGTCGCACCTTGCGACTCAAAGCATCAGCGGTGAGATTAGCAGCTCCCGGATGGTACTTAATCTCGCAATCATAGTCCTTAAGCAAGTCCATCCAACGTCTCTGCCTCATGTTCAACTCCGCCTGAGTGAACAAATACTTGAGACTCTTATGGTCGGTGAAGATCTCAAATTTCTCGCCATACAGATAATGACGCCAGATCTTCAAAGCGAACACAATGGCTGCTAACTCCAAATCATGTACTGGGTAGTTGTCCTCGTGAAGCTTCAGCTGTCTAGAAGCGTATGCGATCACATGCCCATTCTGAGTCAGGACACAACCTAACCCTTGAAGAGAAGCATCTGTGTAAACTACATACCCTCCAGATCCTGACGGTAATGCTAAAACCGGCGCAGAAGTCAACCGCCGTCGAAGCTCACGGAAATTCTCCTCACACTCGGAGGACCACTCAAAATCCACGCCCTTGCGGGTAAGCTGCGTCAACGGTCGAGCTAACTGAGAGAAGTTCAGAATGAAGCGACGATAATACCCTGCTAGACCCAGAAAACTACGGATCTCAGCAACTGTCATCGGACGCGACCAATTAAGTATGTTGGAAAACTGGCGAGTTCCCAGACCAATTACGATTGATACCCGGTGCAGCGGAAGTTTAAAAAATTTTCATGGAACGTTTCCATGGTATGGGTATCAACCGTTCATCGATTGAATTATGTGTGTGTGTAAAATTTAAACAACAATTAAATAAATTTTACCTCAAATCTCGCAACGAGATTAATGGACACCAACAGAACAATTCTGCTCTTGTTGTCTCTCCCTGGAACCGATGAACGCCTTCAATCAGGTCCACGAACAGAGGTTTAATCCCTCTGATAGATTGCACTAGAAAATCTATCAGAAGTTTTCTGCGAAGAGAATACACGAATTTGATTCGTTATTCCTTACTGCGATTCAAAATCACAGACCGGAATTTTCTCGGGCAGAGGGGGAGGGTTCGGCCGATTTGTTGAGAGAGAGGCTAGGGTTCGATTTTTGCTCTGTCTCAAAAATTATGACCTGTTGTGTGTAATTTCTGTACTGAAATAACTTATTTATAATGCAGGCCACTAACACCTTAGGGCCCATTAGTCATAAGCTGGGGCCCGACAAGCAAAGCCCGCTCGTTCAGAAATTAATATAAAATTCATCGTGACTCCGATTGATGAACTGATTTCACCAATGTGCACAGAAACCATTTCTGCACATTTTAAAGTCAAAATAAATTTTCCTGAATCCGAATTCAGTGGTTTCCAAAAATGTCCATCCCTATGTCATTTTAGGAAATCCTACTCCCTTACTCTTATTTAAGAAGTCCAACTCCTTAGTTCATTAAATTTAACTCTTTAAATTTAACTATCTCAACGGGGATTAAAACTCCATTACACTGTGTGACCCTCAATGGTTCAGGGATACAGCTAGCCGTGGGCTCACAACTCCTTGTGACTCGGAACAACACTTTCCGACTTGCCCAACGAATCATGGTAAAGCGCCTAGCAACATCGCCCCATGATTCCCTAGGTATCTCTGATAGTGCCTACAAGAACCAGTAGATTTTTGTTAGCGTACAGTACGGTCCCTTCATCCATATATCCCGATCGAATCAACAACCATTGGTATATCGAGAGTCGCTCAAGATTCGATAACTATGCAATGCATCTTGAAGATCAAATTAGTGACATCGCATGTGCTACTAAGAAACCATTTCTTAAATCACATCAAGTACTCTGGCCAGAGATTTGTCACACTAATATCTCCTCAGATCGCATAGGATATCCACACTCGCAAGTATGTGGTGAATCCTTGACAACAATACATTGACTCCTATATGTGTCGTAACTGTACCCAATCTCGACACCTGATGACCCCCTCAGAGTCGGTAAACGAGTCAAAGCACAGTACTAGCATATAGAGTCTCCATGATGTTTCAAGTCGTAAGGACTAATGGTGTACAACCAAAACCGCGGACTTTATCCACTCGATAAGTGATAACCACTTGGAAAGTCCGGATAGGGTAGTTCGACTATTCATCCTATGAATATCCATTTGCATGCTTCGAACATCTCCATGTTCCCTACCAATGAAACGTGGTACTCCGCATCGCAAATGCTAGTCTCAAACTCGAGCGATCCTTATCCTTATTATCGGACGGCTCAATCGACTAGGAACGGTTTTAGAACATACAGTGACTATAAGATGTATTTCATGATAGACATCTCCACGTTCTACCACATCTTACATACACTATAGTATATTCAAGGTCTTTATCAAAACAACAATAGTATATCACAATATAACAATATGAAGTAATATAAAGTCATTGCCATAAAAGTGTAAATAATATTAAACAAAAGATTGTTTATACAAAGAGTCAACAAAGCCCATAGCCACACAGTTGGCTCACTGGGCACCCACTCTTACAATGTACCGCTTCAATCTTGCTTGGATCAATAGAAATCCCCTCCCTGGATATGATATGGCCCAGAAAAACCACTCTATCCATCCAGAACTCACACTTGCTCAGCTTGGCGTACAATTGCTCATCTCGAAGAGTCTGCAGTACCAACCGCAAGTGAGAAACATGCTCTTCCGTATTGCGCAAATACACCAAGATGTCGTCAATGAAGACCACGACAAACTTGTCCAAATACTCCCTGAAGACACGGTTCATCAAATCCATGAATATAGCCGGAGCATTGGTCAAACCAAATGGCATCACTAGAAACTCGTAATGCCCATAGCGAGTACGGAATGCAGTCTTGGCTACGTCTTGATCACGGACTCTCAACTGATGATACCCCGATCTCAAGTCAATCTTGGAGTAAACTGACGTGCCCTGCAGCTGATCAAACAAGTCATCAATGCGAGGAAACGGATACTTGTTCTTCACAGTGACTCGATTCAGCTGCCGATAGTCAATGCACAGCCGCATCGACCCATCCTTCTTCTTCACGAAGAGAACAGGAGCTCCCCAAGGAGATACACTAGGACGAATGTACCCCTTGTCCAAAAGATCCTGTAGCTGATTCTTCAACTCACGCATCTCTGACGGAGCCAGACGATACGGTGCTCTAGAAATAGGCGAAGTACCCGGCATCAACTCTATGCCAAACTCGACTTCCCTAGCAGGAGGAAAACCCGGAATCCCATCAGGAAACACATCTGGAAATTCATCCACAACAGGAATTCTTTCTATCCCAATACTCTCAGCGAACAAATCAACTGCATACGCCAGACTCTAGAGCTCGACAGGCTCTCAAAGCGGATACCAAAGGCATCGGGGGTCGCGCTCCCTCACCATAGAAAAACCAACTCTCACTCCCTTCCGGATGAAAGCTTACTAATCTCTGATAGCAGTCTACTGAAGCTCGATAGGTAGTCAGCACATCTATTCCCAGAATGCAATCAAAGTCGTCCATCGCCAGGACCATGAGATTCGCCAACAGAACGTTCCCTTCGAACTCTAAAGGGCAACCCATCACTAGACGCTTAGCCAAAGCAGATTGGCCCGTCGGAGTAGAAACAGACATCACTACGTCTAGTGCAATGCATGGTAACTTATGCCTCTTAACAAAACATGCAAAAATGAAGGAATGAGATGCACCAGTGTCAATAAGTACAAGAGCAGGTATACCCTAAAGCATAAATGTACCTGCAATGACTTTCTCATTCTCCTCCACAGCCTGATCATGTCTCAGGGCAAACACTTGGCCAGAAGCTCGTGTCCTCAAATGAGAACTCCCAGCAGACTGTCCCTGCGACCTCTGCTGTACGGTAGCCTGAGAACCCGATCCTGAACCAGAACCAGAACCGCCTCCCCCAGACTATGGACAATCCCTCCGGATATGACCAGTCTCTCCACAACGGAAACAAGCTCCAGAAGCTCTACGGCACTTGTCGAATGGATGGTTCTTTCCACAGTGATCACACTTGTCCTTCTTACCGAAACGGACAACACCTCCAGAACCAGAGGAAGAAGAAGATCCAGACTTCTTGAAAGTTTGGGCACGGGGACCCAAAGAACTAGCAGGCCTCGACTGAGGGAAAGACCTGTTCCGCCGAATGCTATCCTCTGCCTGATGACAACGGCTCACCAAACCCTCGTAGGACATGTCGTCACCAACCGCCACACGGTCATGGATCTCAGGGTTAAGGCCCTGAAGGAACAGATTATACTTCATATCTGAGCTATCAGCAATCTCGGGGCAATAAGATAGCAGATCAAAGAACCTCTGCTGATACTCATCGATAGACATGGCTCCCTGTCGCAGACTCAGTAGCTCGCCTGCCTTCGACTGTCGGAGTGCAGGAGGAAAATACCGCTTTTGGAAAGCTGTGCGAAACTCGGCCCAGGTGGCCACTCCTCTCGCCGCAACAAAAGGTGTAGAAGTAAACCTCCACCACCTACGCGCACGCCCATCCAGAAGATAGCCAAGGGTCTCCACCTTCTGCTCATCGGTGCATTGGAAATTCTGAAAAGTCGTCTCCATGCGGTCTAACCAGTTCTCCGCATCCTCCGGAGACTCACCTCCAACTAAGGGCTTAGGACCCATAGCTAAGAATCGACGCACAGTGAAATGCTCGTCGTCATGGTGACGATGACGCTGTTCTCGACGAGGTTCCCGGTCGGCATCACCCCAACGCCCACCAACACTGCCATGAGAACTCTGGTCGTCACGATTTGACATCTACAAAAACACCTCAAGATGAGACTAAATCCCAAGAAATCTTTTGCATGCTCTGATACCATAAATGTAGTGACCCTTACCCGGATCACCTACTAAACAGAACTTATGCATGCAATTAACTTAATTAAACAGATATCAGAATAAAACTGCGGAATCCAATATTATACAACCAAATCGAATAGCTGTATAAACCCAAACAACAGTAATAAAGCCTAGACGAAGCTCCAGCTGGCCAACCACTGACTAGCCCCTCCTGGATCCACCCTCCTCGTCCAATCGCAAACCTGCCCCATGGAATAGGGTGTCCAGAAAAATACAGAGTACGAGACGTGAGCATAAAACGCTCAGTGCGAGAGTATGAGTATACATGCATGCAAAGTGAACTCCCTATAGACTCGAGGTCAAGGATCAGATAACAGAGACAGACCGGGCCCTGGTATGTAGCACGCTGTGCCGTCGCTTCAGGAGGTGGCTCCCATACCGAGATAATCGTGGATACGCCGGACCCAAATCGATGGAAGTCCATCCACTAACAGGATAGGGTACGACCCTACTAACAGACATCTCGAAGGAGATACAGCAAGATGCAAATGAATGCAGCATAATATCATGGCATATAAATCATGCAGTCATATAATACATGCATACTCAGTCAGGATATCTCGAACAGTACTTTCGTACCTCAATACAGTGAAAGCTCTACCAACTCTAGGTCCACGCCTATAGTCTGCTCTACACTGTCAAATGATACTACTATCATCAAAGTGCTCTAAAAGCCTTAACTAAGCTATTGCATACTCCTAAATATTTATAGGGAGCAAAAGCTATACCTTCGTCCGTCGTTAGCCCTTTGATGTCGATGCCTCCAGAACTTGGGCACAACTCCGCTACGACTACCGAACGCCTCACCGACCTCCGGACCAAGCCTAAGAAGACTAGAACAGCTCCAAAAGGACTAGAAAGGAAAGGAGAACTCAGAATTGGCAAATGAAAGTGAAGTCTCGGCCTTCTATTTATAGACAACGATCGGAACTTCCAATCCTTGATCGGAACGTCCGAACCTCGATCGGAACGTCCGATCCTGCCATCGGAGCTTCCGAAGATCCTGATCTGCCACGTGTCAAAATATCACTTGTTGACTCCGGATAGGGGTGATCGGAGCTTCCGGTCCTGATCGGAGCTTCCGATCCAACCACACATCATGCCTGACGTAATAACATCGGTGCCTCCGATCGCTCATCGGAGCTTCCGATCCTGTTCGGAGCTTCCGATCCGTCCGATGCCTAATTCAATTAATTAGCATTAATCCTTTAATTACTCAATTAGGGCACGGGCTAGTACACGACAGATGAGGCAGGACCGAGTCAGAGATCGCATGGCTAGGTGGTCGAGTTGATAGAGTGAGGCCTTGGTGTTGTAGAAGTCGAATGAGTAGTTTGAACTTGTGTTGTTTTTGGATCTCTAATAGCTAGAACTGATGCATGTTCTACTTTCGAAGAATCGTATAACTCTAGAACTACCATGTATTGTATTTTGAATGTATTTTTTGATTGAGTATGCATGTCGAGACTGTTGAATTGATGAATGCATGCCTTAGATAAAATTCTGGCATTTTTGTATAGAGGGGCACGCTCGATCGGGCGAGTTCAACCGATCGAGCGCAAGCCTCAATTTTTTAGAGGCAGCGTGTTGGAATTTTTGCTGCCGCTCGATCGGCTGAGTTCAACTGATCGAACGGGAGACTTGTTTCTTCGGAGACAGTGAGCTCGGATTTTTTCCGTGCTCGATCGGTTGAGTTCAACCGATCGAATGGTGGCCTTTTAAAAAAAAATAATTTTTTTTTTACTTGAGTTTCGCCTTGGCTTTTGTCCAAGCAGGTTGGTTTTATTCTTGATTAGATGATTAGAATCGAGGTTTCACAGTGGTAATGCACCATGTTTATCAGCATTGATAGTACATCCGACAGTTCGGGATCGGATTAGAGATGGGCAGACTACCGATGAGAAGTTACTACATATGAGGTAGAAGGATGAGGTCAGAGTCAGTCTTCTATATATCGTTGAGGACAGTATTGTTAGGTACAAAGGACGGATTGTGTGGGGACCTCGGGTGCTAATCTCAATTCTTAAACACAATCAATATTAATCTGAACAAGTAAGCAAAAGAAGAGAGCAATAAAAAAATTTATTTTTTTCAAATAGGAGGGCGGGTGCGCCTGGAGTGGCAGAAACTTTTCTTCAACAGGGCGCGGGGGCGCCCGGACGGGCAAAAAATTTCCACTTTTGCTCTCTTGCTGTCTTGAACATTTTTTGAGATGATTTTCAAAAATTAAACCGCTCAAAGCCATTCTAAGTTGATCTAAACATCTCAAATGAACTCAATAAAGATCTAAGTACCAGATTCAAGATCAAACATGCATACAAACTCGTACCATATTTTGTACAAATTTCTTGAAATGCAAGACATCAAAATCAAATCTAGTTCTCAAATTCTCAAATCAATCTAACACGTTCTAAACATGCATTGATAGCAAAATATCTTATTAACCCGAGTCTCCACTCTAATCTTTAAATCTCGAGCTATCCAAATCATCTTCTGACTTGCTTCTGCCCAACCTGATGTAATGCACACATACAAACAAAGTAACAACCGGTTAACTCCGATGAGAATAAATCTCATTATGAAAGACATATATATATAAAGCATATAGGCATAACAAGTTCATGTAATTCATGCCAATTCTATAAGCATATTCAAATCATAATCATCCACCCTTACCTGCTGCATTCCTTTCAAATAAAAATCAAAATCTTAATGATACAAATACGGGTTGAAAGGTAAAGTAATTCAAATCTAGCAGAATCTAATTTTTGAATCATCTCATTGGGATCCCAGGAAAAGAGCATTGCCATAAGTCAAGCTCCCACCTACTATCCCAATCGGGGTGGTAACAAGCTCTTATTCCTTGGACTATGAACACTATACTGGGAATCATGGCAATAGGAAATCAAATCGGTTCCTTCGCCTCCCATATATAAATCCACCACATCTAATATTTTATTTTTGATTCTGCTTTCAGGGTTTCGAAATAATTGTGGCACAAGATGAATGAATTTCAACTCTCTAAGCATTCTACCACATTTAAAAATACTCATAAACTCAATAAACATCAATTATCAACAAAGAAAGCACATTCAATCAAACACTTTCATTTATCCAGCAACTACATAAATTAAATCAGGTACATCAAGTAATTCATATAGAATTAAACAAAACCAGTAAACATGCACGTATGTGATTTTAGAAACTCGAAAACCACCACGTTCTCGAGTCGTTCTACCTGTCGAGGATAATGTCGAATCATACCTCTATTTCTTGTTCTGAACTTCTCAAACTCTTGCAAATTCTGATCAACAACATGCTTCTCAAAATTTTGCTCACTTCAATTCTTGCTCATTCTTCTTTGTTAGTTCAAAATGTTCTTGGATACAATCTTTATCCAATCTTCAAGCAATTCAAGCTCATCGACTCGAACACGATATCTTAAACTTTTTATGAAAATGAAGTATTCATACATCTCAATTCATTTCAATTCATCAAGGTATAATAACTTCAAATCTTGATAGTTCAAGCTTCTAGTTGATTCAATTCATGATTCAACTTCTTGCCGACTTAAATACTTCAACTGGAGCTCAATATATTATACTTTAAGTCTGAAATGGAGTGTATATATTCGCAAATATCAGCTGTTCATCTCATCTAAGCATACCATCTCAGAAACCGATCAAAGAACCGACATTCAAACCGACGGCGTAACAATTCAAATTCAGAAATTCCAAAGGTTTAAACATCATCTTAGCCATAATCTAAACTCAATATTAACCTCAAAATATCAGCATAATTTCGAAATCCAACAGCCTATAATTTCATAATTTCGAAAATACTTCCAAAAATCAAAAACATGTTCAAACGACGAATCTTTTATTGATTTATCTTAGATATGCTATCGTCGCATATTCTAGAACACATTTATACAATAAATTCTTAATTCTAAACATATCTCCAAAATTAAAACATCGTAGAACTTAATAAAACTTACGTCAAAATGAAGCCATCAACACGAGGATCGCAAAATTACGATTATTTCTTAATTCTACCGGCCGGATTGATTTTTATCAAAGTTGGAAGTGAAGAAAAATGGCTTGGAAGCTTTCTCCCTCAACTCTCTCTCGAGCCTTATGAACAAGGGAATGAAAAATTCTTCCAATCCATATCATTTACACGCATGGAAGCCCACTTGCAATAGGAAATTGCACTTTGGTTCCTGAATTATTCCATAATTGCAAATAAGTCCCTGCTCAAGCTTCCGACTTCCAATTAAATCCTTTAATTCTGGAAACTTGGAATTTAAATCATAAATCACATAAATATTCAATTCGAATATTTTAATATTTTAATTTAAGAATCTCGGAATTTAAATATCAATATCCGTAAATTCTCAAATTAAATATTTTCGACTCGGAAATTAAATCTATAGTTTCCATAAATGATCCAATTAATATTTTTCCAAATTCGGAATTTAAAACTCAAATTTTGAAATTAATAAATTAATATTTTCAGGCCTTACAGATTGTAAGACTTCGCGTCATTCCAGTCTCTAGTACTGTATCAGATCGAGATCCAAGGTTTACTTCCTCTTTCTGGAATAGTTTACACGCAGCTATGGGGACAAAGTTATTGTCAGTATTTTTTTTCATCCCCAGAATGATGGACACTCAGAGCAAGTTATACAAATTCTCGAAATTTGTTAAGAGCTTGTGTGATTGATTTTTAGGGCACGTGGGAGTCGAGACTACCTCTAATGGAGTTCATCTATAACAACAATTTTCAGGCATGGATAGGTATGGCTCCCTACGAGGCTCTTTACGGGAGAAGGTGCAAATCTCTCGTGCATTGGAACGAGGTTGGCGGGAGGAATTATCTTAGGACCCAAGTTAGTTCAGCAGCCTGCAGATATCGTGGTTCGAATTCGAGATAAGATGAGGACCGCATAGAGTCGTGAAAAGATTTTATGCTGATCGACGATGGCGATACCTCGAGTTTTCCGTTGCAGACCATGTCTTTGTGTGGAATGCGCACATGAAGGGTGTGATGCGTTTTGGTAAGAAAGGAAAGCTCAGTCAAAGGATATTGGTCCGTTCAAGATTCTGGAGGAGATTTGTACGTTGGACTACCGTATAGCACTACCACCCAGTATTGCGGCGGTGCACAACGTATTACACGTATCGATGTTGCGGAAGTATATCTCCAATCCATCGCACAGATTGGATTATAAGCCTCTGCAGTTGACGTCAGACTTGTCGCTCGAGGAGCGACCAGTGCAAATCATAGCACGTGAGGAGCGGAGGCTTAGGACACTAGTTCTTCCCATGGTCAAGTTTTGGTGGTATCATTCGGAAGAGGAGACTACCTGGGAGGCCGAAGCCGATATACAGACGCGTTATCCAGAGCTTTTCAATACGTACATCAATTTCGAAGACGAAATTCTATTTAAGGGGGAAGAGTTGTGACGCCCCAAAAATTAACAACCGAATTAATTGGAAATTAAAATAATTATTGAGTTGATAAAATAATTATTATTGCCAAATGAGTTATAGAGTTTATTTACAAAATACATGTGTCAATAATTCAATGTGTTTGACTATTTATGAATATCTGGTAATTTTGAAATTTTGAAATAATTATTGAGATATTTAAATAAAAATAATTATTTATGCCAGATAATTTAATTTGGAAGAGTATTTGACCTAGTTGACGGGTCAGAGTCTAAGTATGACTCAATAATTAATTTGATAAATTATGAATCTAATTGACTGGTCAAAGTCAATAATTTTAGAATTTGATGTTGGTAGATGTTGGGTGTGTGTACTAGAAAAATATCAGATTAGAGTCTAATTTTACTATTTGGGTATAAAATAAATTAGTCTGGGATCCGAATATATTGGATTGTTATAAATAGCAAAACACACACTGAAACACCATAAAGAAAACACAGATCAAAGATTTTCTCCAATTTCCCAAAATTCTCGATTTATACTATAGTAGTCCATGTTTTCCCCATTGCTGACCTTTCACCAGAGCTCCGATGGGAAATTGGAACGGTCATTGTGTAGCTAAGATCAAGACAATCCTATGGATACAAAGAAATCAAAGTTTGGACGGTTGGATCGTCGGGAATCATCGAAAGTTCAGATGAGACACTATTCATCATCTTCTTCGATATGATTTTCACAATTTAAGCTTGGTTTTTTTGGTTTTAAAGGTATTAGACAATGCTATGAGGTGTGTAGAATATTTCCCAACCTTAACCCATCATTTTTAGACCATTTTCAGGCCAACATCAGAAGTGGACCTCTCGCCCGTGCCGCCTCTGTTTTTATTTGATCTATGGCGCGTCGGAGCTCTGTTCTAATCGTGGCTTAGGTGGTTGAGATCATCTCGCACTTAGTTTATTTTATTGACACTCACGTTTCGTCTGCCTTCTTAAGATTTTAAATGTCGGTTTAGGTTTTCTTTGTAAGTAGTACTTTTGACGTTCCCGTATAAGATCCGATCGTTTACTGTAGGGTTGCACCCTTTGTTTCAAATCTTTTATGCACGCTAGAGCCATGATAAATTTTAATTTTAATTTATAGATTTTAATTTTTAGCATGATTTATTGAACTTGCGACACGATGCATGCCCTGCACTATTGTATTTGAAAAAAATTTCTCCACTTTTTTCGCATCTTAATTTCTGAAAAATGTTTTAAAATACGGGATGTCACACGAGCCTTTCTTCAAAGTCAGAAATTTCATAGATGGCGAAGAGCTTGAGAAAAGTATAATTTTCTAAAATTCCGACTGAAGTCTTCCTATGTTACCTGGCATTTTTCTGTAAGTACCTGGGCAAACTTTGCTTTCCACCATTTCCTCGCTCGCCCTTATAACAGGAATTTGATCACTTCCATCTTTTGTTCCTCTGTGCAATCGAAAGCACAAAAACTACTTTCTATCATGTCCAACCAATCCTCAGCAACCTCAGGGTTCTTACCTCCCACCAAGGGTTTTGGCCCAACCTGCAAGAAATTTTGCAGAGTGTAACAGCGTCGACCCTCATGTTGATGATGGTGTCTATGGGGATGTCCTTGTACATCTCCAGATTCCGTATGACCCATTGCATGATGTCCCTCTCCTTTCCCGACTATTATGCTGCAAGGATTTAAATCCCAAATCATCATATTAAGTCCCAAATGAAAATATTGCATGCTCTGACACCATAAATATAGTGACCTGCCCGGATCACCTACTAACTAGCAGTCTTAACCTTGCCATTAGCTTAATATACAAAAAAATTAATTATTCAAACTTAACAGAGTTTATAGAAAAAACTTAAAAACCAACTAATTAATTACAAGATAAACCGACAGAATACAACAAGTATTACAAACCCAAGTGCATTCACCCAAAATATATTCAAATGAAACTAATTGTAACATGTAACTCCTGTCATCTCCAGAACCTACAACTAACCCTGCTTTGATCCACCTTATCCATCCAGTATGAGACCTTCGTATAGAATGGAGTGTCTGTCCGAAAACGCGGCTCTCAGATCAATCACGATTGATACCCGGTGCAGCGGAAGTTTAAAAATTTTATTATGGAACAATTCCATAGTGTGGGTATCAACCGTTTAACGATTAAATTATTTGTGTGTGTAAAATTAAATAACTATTATTAAATTTTACCTTCAATCTCGAAGCGAGATTATTGGACACCACACAGATTTCTCTGCGCTTCTTGTATCTCCCTGGAACTGATGAACAAGCTTTCCTTCAATCAGGTCCACGAATAGAGGTTTAATCCCTCTGATAGATTGCACTAGAAAATCTATCAGAAGTTTTCTACGAAGAGAATAAACGAATTTGATTCGCTATTCTAGACTGCAATTCAAAATCACAGACCGGAATTTCTCACGCAGAGAAGGGAGGGGGGCGGCCGAATTGAGAGGGGAGGCTAGGGTTTTTTTTTTTTTCGAAAAATCCTGTCTCAATTATGACCAGTTGTGTGTAATTTCTGTACTGCAATAACTTATTTATAATGCAGGCCACTAACACCTTAGGGCCCATTAGTCATAAGTTGATGCCCGACAAGCAAAGCCCGCATGTTCAGAAATTAATATAAAATTCATCGTGACTCCGATTGATAAACCGATTTTACCAATATGCACAGAAACCATTTCTGCACATTTTAAAGTCAAGATAAATTTTCCTGAATCCGAATTCAGTGGTTTCCAAAAATATACATCCCTATGTCATTTTAGGAAATCCTACTCCCTTACTCTTATTTAAGAAGTCCAACTTCTTTATTCATTAAATTTAACTCTTTAAATTTAACTATCTCAACGGGGATTAAAACTCCATTACACTGTGTGACCCTCAATGGTTCAGGGATACAGCTAGCCGTGGGCTCACAACTCCTTGTGACTCGGAACAACGATTTCCGACTTGCCCAACGAATCATGGTAAAGCGCCTAGCAACATCGCCCCATGATTCCCTAGGTATCACTGATAGTGCCTACAAGAACCAGTAGATTTTGGTTAGCATACAGTACGGTCCCTTCATCCATATATCCCGATCGAATCAACAACCATTGGTATATCGAGAGTCGCTCAAGATTCGATAACTATGCAATACATCTTGAAGATCAAATTAGTGACATCGCATGTGCTACTAAGAAACCATTTCTTAAATCACATCAAGTACTCTGGCCAGAGATTCGTCACACTAATATCTCCTCAGATCGCATAGGATATCCACACTCGCAAGTATGTGGTGAATCCTTGACAACAATGCATCGACTCCTATATGTGTTGTAACTGTACCCAATCCCGACACCTGATGACCCCCATAGAGTCGGTAAACGAGTCAAAGCACAGTACTAGCATATAGAGTCTCCATGATGTTTCAAGTAGTAAGGACTAATGGTGTACAACCAAAACCGCGGACTTTATCCACTCGATAAGTGATAACCACTTGGAAAGTCCGGATAGGGTAGTTCGATTATTCATCCTATGAATATCCATTTGCATGCTTCGAACATCTCCATGTTCCCTACCAATGAAACGTGGTACTCCGCATCGCAAATGCTAGTCTCAAACTCGAGCGATCCTTATCTTTATTATCGGACGGCTCAATCGACTAGGAACAGTTTAGAATATACAGTGACTATAAGATGTATTTCATGATAGACATCCCCATGTTCTACCACATCTTACATACACTATAGTATATTCAAGGTCTTTATCAAAACAACAATAGTATATCACAATATAACAATATGAAGAAAGATAAAGTCATTGCCATTAATAAAAGTGTAAATTATATTAAACAAAAGATCGTTTGTACAAAGAGTCATCAAAGCCCATAGCCACAAGTTGGCTCACTGGGCACCCACTCTTTCAATCTCCCACTTGCCCTATAGCCAACTAGTCATACTACGTAGACCCATTGCTTCGCGATGTGTGTCAAACAATGGTCCTGGCAAGGGCTTAGTAAGCGGATCAGCGATATTGTCTGCAGAGGCCACTCGTTCGACAGTGATGTCTCCTCTTTCCACAATCTCCCGGATGATGTGGTATTTCCTCAGTACGTGTTTGGATCTTTGATGAGACCTTGGTTCCTTTGCTTGAGCAACGGCACCCGTGTTGTCACAGTACACCGGGACTGGACCAACAAATTCAGGAATGACGCCCAACTCTTGGACGAACTTCCTCATCCAAACGGCCTCTTTAGCAGCAGCTGATGCTGCAATGTATTCAGCCTCAGTGGTGGAATCCGCTGTGGTGTCCTGCTTGGAACTCTTCCAAGAGACAGCACTGCCATTGAGCATGAACACAAATCCAGAGGTTGACTTCGAGTCATCCACGTCACTTTGGAAGCTAGAGTCGGTATAGCCTTCCAATTTCAGATCTCGTCATCCATATACCATGAACATATTCTTAGTCCTTCGTAAGTACTTAAGAATGTCCTTCACGGCTTTCCAATGCATTTGACCAGGATTAGCCTGATATCTGCTCGTGACACTCAGAGCAAATGCTACATCCGGTCTGGTAGATATCATCCCATACATGATACTACCTATAGCTGACGCATATGGTACATGTGTCATATTCTCTATCTCTGCATCAGTCTTGGGACACATAGACTTGGATAAAGAAACTCCATGACACATGGTTAGATGTCCTCTCTTGGACCCATCCATTGAAAACCGTTTCAATATGGTGTCGATGTAGGTTGATTGAGTGAGTCCTATCATTCTCTTAGATCTATCTCTATAGATCTGTATCCCAAGAATGTAGGATGCCTCACCCAAATCCTTCATCGAGAATCTACCTGATAACCATATCTTTGTTGACTGCAACATCCCTACATCATTCCCAATGAGTAGGATGTCATCAACATAAAGTACTAAGAATGTCACAGCATCCTTAACTACTTTCTTGTACACGCACGGTTCCTCCGGGTTCTTGATGAAACCAAAATCTTTTATTGTTTCATCAAATTTCTGGTTCCAACTTCTTGATGCTTGTTTTAGACCATAAATTGATCTCTGAAGCTTGCATACCTTATGCTCGCTTCCCATGGATGTGAACCCCTCTGGCTGCTTCATATAGATTTCTTCCTTAATGTCTCCATTAAGAAAAGCAGTCTTCACATCCATTTGACATATCTCATAGTCATACCATGCAGCTATGGCAATAAGGATTCTTATGGACTTGAACATTGCAACTGGTGAAAAGGTTTCATCATAGTCAACTCCTTGTCTTTGAGTGTAACCTTTCGCCACCAATCGCGCCTTGTAGGTCAATACCTTACCATCAGACCCAAGCTTTCTCTTGTAGATCCATTTACACCCTATTGGAACAATTTCATCGGGAGGATCTACTAAAGACCAAACTTGGTTTGTATGCATCGAATCTAATTCTGACTGCATAGCTTCAAGCCATAAATTTGAATCCGCATCAGAAATTGCTTCCTTGAAGTTTCTTGGATCACATCCAATGTCGGGTTCATCTTGATCTCCTTCAAGAAGAAGACCATATCGAACAAGAGGTCTAGAAGTCCTCTCGGATCTTCTAGGTTCAGGCGTGCCCAGTAATGGTTCCTGAGGCGTAGGATCGTTATTTTGTATTTCGGGTTCTTCTCGAACTTCTTCGAGTTCCATCATCTCGCCTTTCTTATCCAATAAGAACTCCTTCTCCAAGAAGGTGGCATTCCTAGAAACAAACACCTTTGTTTCAGCAGGATAATAGAAATAATATCCGATTGAATTCTTCGGATACCCTACAAAATAACATAAGCTGGATCGACTATCCAACTTATCTCCCACTGTCCGCTTCACGTAAGCTGGACATCCCCAAATCCTCAAGTACGAATACTTAGGAGCTTTGCCATTCCATAACTCGTATGGTGTTTTGTCCACTGCTTTAGTGTGGACGTTGTTCAACAACAATACCGCCGTTTCAAGCGCATAGCCCCAAAACGAAGGTGGAAGCTCAGTGAAGCTCATCATGGATCGAACCATGTCCAACAAAGTTCGATTACGACGCTCCGATACACCATTCAGCTGTGGTGTCATAGGAGGAGTCCACTAAGAGAGAATCCCATTCTCTTTTAGATAGTCCAAAAACTCGGTACTTAAGTATTCTCCACCTCGATCCGATCGAAGTGCTTTAATACTTTTACCTAGCTTGTTTTCTACTTCACCCTTGAATTCTTTGAACTTTTCAAATGCTTCAGACTTATATTTCATTAAATATAAATACCCATACCTTGAATAATCGTCAGTAAAGGTAATGAAGTAGGTGTGGCCATATTGAGTCCCAACTCTAAACGGTCCACAAACATCTATATGGATCAAATCCAACAGATTTTGACTACGCTCAGGCTTCCCCTTAAAAGGAGATTTAGTCATTTTCCCTTTTAGACAGGATTCACAAGTAGGTAGAGAGTTAATATCAGACATATCAAACACGCCCTCTCCCACTAGCTTGTTCATCCTCCTTGAGGAAATATGACCTAGCCTAGCATGCCAAAGGTTCGCCGGGTTTTGACTATCAATTTTCCTTTTGTTTGTTGTTGCCGGTTTATCAATATAATTTATTGGAACGTCTTTCAGCTTTAAGTTGTATAGATCGTTTTCAAGTTGTCCATTTCCAATCAAACATTCATTCTTGTAAATATTGCAAATCCCATTCACAAAATTGCAAGAATAACCATCTCTATCTAGCATAGAAACAGAAATAATGTTTTTAATTAAATCCGGAATAAATAAAACATCTCTTAAAAATAACTTAAAACCGTTCTGCAAAATTAAGCAAACATCTCCAATGGCTGTAGCTTCAACTCTGGAACCATTCCCGAGCCTCAGCTGGGTCTCACCCATTCTAAGCCTGCGACTTCTTGTCATCATCTGCAAATCATTGCAAATGTGAGATCCACATCCGGTATCCAATACCCAAGAAGTAGTATTAAGTGAAATGTTTATTTCAATATAGAACATACCCTTTGCAGTTCCCAACTGCTCTAGATATTCCTTGCAGTTGCGCTTCCAATGACTGGGCTTCTTGCAGTAATGGCAAACATCCTTGGATTTTCCATTGTTTGAAGCCTTTGTCTTGTGCTTCTTCTCAGGCTCGACTTTCTTGGGTGGGGCAGAACGTTTCTTGCCCTTCATACTTGGCCCTTTCTTAGCAGAAGATGAGGAGCCCACCAAGAAAGCTGGCTTATCCTTCTTAAGTGTGGATTCATATGTCACAAGCATATTGACCATCTCTTCAAGGGTGGCCTCTATCTTGTTCATATTAAAATTTACCAAAAATCCGTCAAACGAAGAAGGAAGAGACAGAAGCAGTAAATCCACGTTGAGTTCATGCTCCAACACCAAATCAAGGGTCGCTAACTTTTGTATGAGCCAAATCACTCGTACCCCATGATCACGGACCGAAGTCCCTTCACGCATGAGACACGTCATTAGCTCCTTAACAGTAGCGAACCTTTCAGCCCTCGATTGAGCCCCAAAAAGTTCCTTGAGTTGAGCGTGAATGTCAGCAGCATTCACGGTGTCCTCAAATCGCCTCTGGAGTTCATCAGACATCGAGGCTTGCATATAGCATTTGGTCTTGATGTCATGGTCCCACCATGCATCAAGTTTGGCCAATTCCTCCGGACTTACGTCAGCTGGTGCTTCCTTCGGAGGTGATTTCTCTTACACGTAGAGCATCTTCTCCGAAGTCAAGACAATCTTCAACTTCCGGAACCATTCCGTATAGTTTGCGCCAGTTAACTTGTTTTGTTCGAGGATCGAGAATAAAGGATTACGCGAATTCATCGTATGAAATACTGAAAAGAAAAACAGACATATATCAATGATTGTTTAAGCAATTTACTAAGACATAAAATAGGCGAAATTTAATTTTATGAATCTCACTCCCACTATTTTAACAATTTCACTACCCTCTAGTGAAAGCGGGAAACTTTTTCCTTAGTGAGAACATGGAGTCCAATTGACAAACTTATGGTCCCGAATAATATCAGCCAACCATAATTCTCAAAAGGTAAAGCCCAATTGCTTCCAAAGCAACCCCCATGTTTTTACCTCATGTCCAATAAGGGCCCAATAATATGACGCCGTTTAAAGTGACATGTCAAGATGACCAATCAATATTAAGTTGTGATGGACGGTCGCCATGTGGATCCCCCAATAATATGAGCCGATCCCATGGGAGTTCCACCCAACTTACAACATGTGTCGATCCAATGTACAGCTTTCCGACGGACGGGCCCCCCCAATAATATGAGCCGGACCGTATCCGCGGGTAGCATCACATACATTGACCGTTGATGTAAGGTAGGAACATTTAAACAAATTTAAATTTCCTTTATTTATCTTGATATCAATTTTAAATCACATTTAAAATGAGGGATTTTTAATTATGAAAATTTGTCTCATCATTTTTCAATTTATTGTATGCTTGCCGGATTCATACAATTATGTCTAAAACATGCATACAATCATAATATCATATATTATATATAGGATGATCGATTCCATTTCTAATTGACTCGTGGTTGCCAATCACGAGTCTTAGTCCAATCCTAGGTAATATGCAGTATGCAATGCAATCCTATTACATTAGCTTCCAATTTACATTTCTTCGTCTTTATTGTCTGCTGGGCCCACCATCTTCAAATCTTGATCTCCCACTAAATCTAATGTATTTACAATAAATAGCAATGACAAGTAGGGGATACATTTTAGGGGTGGGAACGGGCCATAAACCAGGCCCACTTTTATTACATATGACATTCATATTGGGCCATAAACCAGGCCCATTAATAAAACCAACAACAATAAAACAAATGTAAATTCCTAACATACACCTACAAAATTGGTCATGGCAATCGATCATCCTTATCCAATAACATTTAATTCAAAATTAATTTATTGGATATCATGCATATGGCAATTTAAATTTAAACAGGATAAAATCATATTTTATATAAAATCATATTTTACATATAAAATCATATTTTACCTTTTATTAAATAAAATCATATTTTATCTACAGAATCTAATTTTATAGATAAAATCATATTTTACTTAATATATACATAAGATCAAATCTTATCATCAATTGTACCAAAAATAATTGATTTCAAAATTCAATTTAAGGATAAAATATTAAAATTTTCCAAAAATTCAAATTTATCCAAAAATCAATTTTAAAATTTTCGGACTCGAACAATTCGATCCGATGCCTCGTGAACCAATCAAAAATAATTTTTGACCGGACCAAAAATAAAATTTTAACACATTAAAATTAATTTAAATAAAAAATAATAATTTTTCCCGCGGGCCGCCCGGGACACTCCCGGGCCGGCCCGCACCCGTGGGCGCGGGCCGGGGCAGCCCGGCTGCCCCTTTAGGGCAGCGACAATCGCTGCCCTGGCGGCGCCTGGCGCCGCCCCTGGGCAGCGCCGTGCGCTGCCCTGGGCTGCGCCGAGCGCTGCCCTGGGCGGCGCCGAGCGCTGCCCTGCGCAGCGCTCTGCGCTGGGCAGCGCCGGGCGCTGCCCTGGCGGCGCTGAGCGCCGCCCCTGGGCGGCGACGTGCGCCGTCGTGGGCGGCGACGTGCGCCGCCCGGGGCAGCGACCGTCGCTGCCCCACCGGGCAGCGATCCAATCGCTGCCCGGGTTTTGCCCGGAAAAAAATTTTTTTTTTATTTAAAATATTTATTTTGTTTTTAAAAACCAAGACTCAAAAATTTTTGTACAATCGATTAATTTAATCGTTTGATCTGAGCAACCTGGCTCTGATACCACTGTCCGAAAACGCGGCTCTCAGATCAATCACGATTGATACCCGGTGCAGCGGAAGTTTAAAAATTTTATTATGGAACAATTCCATAGTGTGGGTATCAACCGTTTAACGATTAAATTATTTGTGTGTGTAAAATTAAATAACTATTATTAAATTTTACCTTCAATCTCGAAGCGAGATTATTGGACACCACACAGATTTCTCTGCGCTTCTTGTATCTCCCTGGAACTGATGAACAAGCTTTCCTTCAATCAGGTCCACGAATAGAGGTTTAATCCCTCTGATAGATTGCACTAGAAAATCTATCAGAAGTTTTCTACGAAGAGAATAAACGAATTTGATTCGCTATTCTAGACTGCAATTCAAAATCACAGACCGGAATTTCTCACGCAGAGAAGGGAGGGGGGCGGCCGAATTGAGAGGGGAGGCTAGGGTTTTTTTTTTTTTTTTTCGAAAAATCCTGTCTCAATTATGACCAGTTGTGTGTAATTTCTGTACTGCAATAACTTATTTATAATGCAGGCCACTAACACCTTAGGGCCCATTAGTCATAAGTTGAGGCCCGACAAGCAAAGCCCGCATGTTCAGAAATTAATATAAAATTCATCGTGACTCCGATTGATAAACCGATTTTACCAATATGCACAGAAACCATTTCTGCACATTTTAAAGTCAAGATAAATTTTCCTGAATCCGAATTCAGTGGTTTCCAAAAATATACATCCCTATGTCATTTTAGGAAATCCTACTCCCTTACTCTTATTTAAGAAGTCCAACTTCTTTATTCATTAAATTTAACTCTTTAAATTTAACTATCTCAACGGGGATTCAAACTCCATTACACTGTGTGACCCTCAATGGTTCAGGGATACAGCTAGCCGTGGGCTCACAACTCCTTGTGACTCGAAACAACGATTTCCGACTTGCCCAACGAATCATGGTAAAGCGCCTAGCAACATCGCCCCTTGATTCCCTAGGTATCACTGATAGTGCCTACAAGAACCAGTAGATTTTGGTTAGCGTACAGTACGGTCCCTTCATCCATATATCCCGATCGAATCAACAACCATTGGTATATCGAGAGTCGCTCAAGATTCGATAACTATGCAATACATCTTGAAGATCAAATTAGTGACATCGCATGTGCTACTAAGAAACCATTTCTTAAATCACATCAAGTACTCTGGCCAGAGATTCGTCACACTAATATCTCCTCAGATCGCATAGGATATCCACACTCGCAAGTATGTGGTGAATCCTTGACAACAATGCATTGACTCCTATATGTGTTGTAACTGTACCCAATCCCGACACCTGATGACCCCCATAGAGTCGGTAAACGAGTCAAAGCACAGTACTTGCATATAGAGTCTCCATGATGTTTCAAGTAGTAAGGACTAATGGTGTACAACCAAAACCGCGGACTTTATCCACTCGATAAGTGATAACCACTTGGAAAGTCCGGATAGGGTAGTTCGATTATTCATCCTATGAATATCCATTTGCATGCTTCGAACATCTCCATGTTCCCTACCAATGAAACGTGGTACTCCGCATCGCAAATGCTAGTCTCAAACTCGAGCGATCCTTATCCTTATTATCGGACGGCTCAATCGACTAGGAACAGTTTAGAATATACAGTGACTATAAGATGTATTTCATGATAGACATCCCCATGTTCTACCACATCTTACATACACTATAGTATATTCAAGGTCTTTATCAAAACAACAATAGTATATCACAATATAACAATATGAAGAAAGATAAAGTCATTGCCATTAATAAAAGTGTAAATTATATTAAACAAAAGATCGTTTGTACAAAGAGTCATCAAAGCCCATAGCCACAAGTTGGCTCACTGGGCACCCACTCTTTCAGTGTCCAAGACAATACTAAAGACATTAGAGACTAACGCCTAGTATGGTAATATGAGTATAAAAAATTAATATGATGCAAGTAGCGTGAGATGATTAGGGTTATTGGTCAACTAACAAGTCCTACTCAGACTAGGCTCCAATGAGTATGTAGCACCATATCCGACCACTGGGCAGCTCACACACTCATCTAGATCCCCATAGTATCAATATCCACACCATGCGATAACTCCCAGTGTTGGACTGGTAGCGCTTAGTCATGTCGCGCCTAAATTACCCGACGCCAATCAGATAAATAAATTATGTAGTAGTGAGAGTAGGGATCTTTTCCATGAGGAAAGTGAAATTTATTTGTATTCTAAAAAATTCTGAAAATAAATAAAATGGGGTTTGAGATTGAGATTAACTACTAGAAATTTAAGCAATTAAAAATTTAATATTATCACTATCATGCAAGAATAAAAATTCAACAGTAGAAATAAATAAGAGACGAGACTTGGTATCAGTCGACTACACCCTTGATATTTATTCATTCAATCATCGATTCCCTAAAAATAATTAATCCTATTAAATATTTGCCATCGAAAATCAAATTCCTGTTTCACCTTAATTTTAGTTAATTAGAAAACAACATTCTAGATTAACCCTTACCAATAAATTAACCCAGATAACAGCAATCTAGATTTAAACCCACGGTAACATTCAAACTAGTAAAACTGACGAACCAAGACACCACAAACACCAGCGGTTGTATTTAGCCTAGTCAATAATTGATCCTAAAATTTAATAAATTCAACAGCAGAAAATATCAAACGTAGTTGCTTCGCAAATTAGTTCATTCAAACAATTACGGATTTGAATTCTAATTTAGCTATAGCTTGCAAAATAAAATCCTAAGATGACCAATCCTAAAATCTCGCATACAAACATGAAATAAACCAGATCAAATATTGATACTTAACAAGAATTAAACATTACGAATCGAATCTCATGAATAAAATATATCAAGGTTTCGTCTCCCTCAACCAAGTATTAAAACTTAGCCACAACGATTCATGAAAATTCAAGAATAATTCAAAGAAAAGAAGAAAACTTGAGAGAGAATTGAAGAACAGAACCTTGCCTCCAAGAGAGATTCTCTAAATCTGATAATAAAATCCTCAAAAACGGAATTAAGAGTCTAATAAAGCCTAGAGTCTAAAATAACAAAGTTTCCAAAAATATAAAATTGTTCCCGGATAGTGACGCCCACTCGATCGGTAAACATTGGCCGATCGAGCGAGCCAAAAATCCCAAGGCTACTGACTTCAAAACATGCGCACCGCTCGATCGTTAAACTTCTGCAGATCGAGTGGCCAAAAATATCCGAGCCTACTGTCTTCGCAAAACATGCTCCGCTCGATCGGTAAACTCCTGCAGATCGAGCGGCCAACAATTCTTCAGAAATTCCAGCATTTCTATGACTCCAAAGTTCCTTACAAATATCCGCAAAAATGCACAACCTAACCACAAAATCGAGAAACCAATCATGCAAACACGGAAAATGCAATATGAACAAAATGCAAAAATAAAACACATAAACAAATGCAAAATGACAACAAAATGACACTAACAAATGCAATAAAAACATAACTATAAAACTCCCCCACACTTAATCCTTACTCGCCCTCGAGTAAGTCATGCAAAACAAAATGAAAGAAAACAAACACATAAGTAAGGAGAATTATGCAATAATATAGCCTCAGAGAAAACTACTAATATTTAAAACAAGTTCATAGCTACTCTCAATCATCAATGATACATCTTCAGTCGAATGCGAACGTGTGTGTGTGTCATGTTACCCCAGCTACATGAAACTTCAAAAGACAAAGTTTCAAGACTGTTCGCCGACCTATAACAATTCAGTGTAAGCCTCACCATCAAGAACTCTCCTTCCAACAATCCTTCAACACAACACAACTGCCTTGAGAATAATTACGCACCGTCGGATTTTGCACCCGACATTTTTAAAAAGTCCCAATAATTACCCGCAGACTAAGCTATAACTAGATAGGATTCGTATTTCAATCCCCTCATCTATAGCCCGGATGGAACTACAATCCCATTAGATCCGCCAATTTAGCTATGAAATAGTGAATAGAATTTCATTTACATTTCACGCCCTGATGAAATTGTTATATTATTTTTTTTTTCAAAAGAAAAACCCCATGTAATCCGCATACTTAGCCACAAAAAAGATGAATAGGACTTCAAACATCTTGCTCGCAACCCGGATGGAGTTAATTGGTTTCCAAAAACTGTTTTTCTTTTTCATAAAACAAAAAATTTTAAGGTGCGCCCAAGAAACTATATGTCATATCAAAAAAATCATCAAGATTCAAGCACTATCAAATTCCACAAACACCTATTATAACAGCCATCCACAAAATCTAATACATCACTACACTTTACTGGTTAAACATGTGTGCTTAAGAATATTCAACAATCAACCTACGGTTTCTCATATCCAATCAAGAGTAAATTTTTTAAAAAATTCATAATTTTTCAACTATCTCATCATAGGCTGACAACTCATCCTCAACTTATGCATTGTGACAACATAAACGACAACAACAACAATACGATGCATAACAACACAAGAAAAATTCAATTCAAACAAAGGAAACAAAATGCAAAAAAATGCAGACAATGCAACCCCCCCACACTGAACCTAAGCATTGTCCTCAATGCATTACAAGACAAAACACAAACAAACAACTAAATAGAATGAGATGAAAAAATTGAAAACGGAACTCCCCTAGTTTAAAGGTTGGTGGCGTTTTCCTCTTCAGCCTCCAGAGGAAGGACAGGAGTGGCATACTGGAACGGGAAAGGCAGCGGATATGGCAGAGCAGCCGGAATGGCGTTTGGATCAAGACCAAAGTGAAATGTGATATTTTGCAATAAAGCATCCACAGCTTGCGAATTATGAGCCGCCACCATATTATATGCATCCTGATGATGGGCGTAAGAAGTGAGCTCACGGATGGCATCGGCTTGAGAGCGACGAGGAGGTGGAGGCGGCCTTGGCGGGGCTGGCGGTTGTTGAAAGTGGACGTCCCTCATAAAATGCTTAACACGATATGCCCTGTTGGCTTTTATAAAAGCGGCGTCGAGTGGTCGCTTAGGCTGCAACCACTTTTCATCATTACGAATGACAACTCCGACGCGTATGCATAGAAAAGAGATGATCATGGGAAAGTAGAGACCCACTGTGACATTATGAATCGACCGGTGGATCTCGCAATGAAGGACGCGCCCCACATTAATTGGCCATCCCATATCAAGCACGTAAAGGAGGCGAACGCGCTCAAGATTGACCTCGCTAGAATGTTATATAGGCATCAGACGCCGAGTCACAAAAGCATACCAAGAAGCCGGAAGCACACGTAAAAAACGCTCCTTGAAATTCACAACGGAAACTGGGTCAATCCACACAGCTCCTGGGTAAGCCAGTTGCTCAAGCAACTCATGCAAATCCGGGTCGATTTTCAGGCTTTGATAGAAAGAATCATCCACCTCTGGGATTTCAAATAAAGCATTCAACTCATGGGGTAAAAAAAATTCAGTTTCCCCCTGACAACCGACTTTCTATCCGTCCTCTCCGCCGCATTAGGATAAAATTCGCGAACAATCGGTACTACAGCAGGGGGAGGTTGCTCGCAGAATTTTGTCCAACCCCGCTCTTGAATCATCCCAAAAATTTCACTGTCGCCCAATTCTAACTCAAAGCCGCTTTCAGGAATGGAGGAACGATTTACCTTGGCGGTGATGTAGCGATCACGTGCAGCGTCATTGACAAAAAGCCCGGTGAATTCGGCATAAGAGCGATCGGTGGCTCGAGAAGATGACTCACCTTGAACGCGGGTTCGTTTAGGTCCCATGGAAAAATAAGAAGATGATACAGATAGTAAAGAAGAAATACGTCAAACACCTGACGTGCGACAAAATCCCGGTAGATCCTTGAAGAAACGTGAGATAAACAGGCGAAGAACTAAGTCCGGTAGAGGTGCCTAAGAGTATGGATGGCCGGAGAAAGGTGTTCTGCGATGAGGAGATATTCCGTGAGAGGCTGACTGGCGGCGTGAGCAATTTCCCAAAGGGAGAGGAGGCCGAAAAAGATGATCTGAGATGATCGTGCCCGGAGAGCCGTGGTGTTGGCTCCGAGAAATTCCCTTGAATGTTTTGGATGTGTCCAAGCTTTGAATTTCGACGACTTCAAAGTGCCGTCTAGAGATCATCTTGTCATGGAAGGCCTTTGTTTTGTCCTTGTAAATCTTGGAGCTGGCATAGGCATCATTGCGGATCTCTTCCAACTCTTGCAACTGCAGCTTTCAATGCTAGCCACTCTCATCCATCTGCATGTTAAAGTTTTTTATAGCCGAATAGGATCTATGCTCCAATTCCACCGGCAGATGACAAGGTTTTGCAAAAATTAGCCGATATGGAGACATTCCAATCGGTGTCTTGAATGCGGTCCTATAAGCCCACAAGGCGTCATCCAAATGCAAGTTCCAATCCTTTCTAGTAGGATTCACGGTCTTTTTTAGGATAGATTTGATCTCTCTGTTCGATACCTAAGCTTGACCGTTGGATTGTGGATGATATGCAGTGGAGATCCTGTGCGTCACATGGTACTTTTTAAGCAATCTCACCACAGTTCGGTTTCAAAAGTGTGTACCTCTATCACCGATGAGGGCTCTCGGAATTCCAAACCTAGAGAAAAAGTTATGCTTGATAAACTCTGCAACAACTTGAGAATCGTCAGTACGAGTGGCGTTTTCTTCCACCCATTTTGAGACATAGTCCATAGCAAGTAATATATAAATATATCCATATGAACTTGGAAAAGGTCACATAAAGTTGATGCCCCAAACATCAAAGATCTCACAAACTAGAATAGGTTTTTGGGGCATCTCCTTTCGTTGGAGATGTTACCTGTCTTTTGGCATTGAGCACATGACTTACAGAACAGGTATGCGTCTCGAAATAAGGAAGGCCAGAAAAATCCGCTGTCCAACACCTTTCATGATGTCCTTTTCGCTCCAAAGTGGCCACCGCATGCATAAGAATGACAAAATGTGAGGATAGGGATTACCTCGCTCGCGGGTACACATCGTCGTATGACTTGATCAGCGCAGTGTTTCCACAAGTATGGATCATCCCATACATAATACTTTGCATTGCTCCTCACCTTGTCCTTTTGCGCCCTTGAAAATTCAGAGGGAAACCCATTAGTAACTAAATAATTCACAATGTTTGCATACCAGGGTAATTCGGCGCTTGCTGAAAATAATTGCTCATCAGGAAATTCTTCTTGCAAATTCAGCTCCTCATCAACATGAACTAGGCGACTAAAGTGGTCAGTGACTTGATTCTCGGTCCCTCTTTTGCCTTTGATTTCCACATCAAATTCGCTCATAAGTAGTATCCATCGGATCAGCCTTGGCTTTGCCTCCTTCTTCGCCATCAGAAAACGAAGAGCTGCATGATTAGAGTAAACAATAATTTTAGCACCAAGTAAATAAGAGCAAAGATTACAGCTAAAAGCTCCTTTTCAGTGGTGGAGTAGTTTCGTTGGGCATCGTTCAGGATACGCGAAGCGTAGTATATATCATGCGATGCTTTCCCAACTTTTTGTCCAAAAACAGCGCCAACTGAATAGTCATTGGCATCACACATGATCTCGCATGGCTTGCTCCAATCCGGTGGCTGGATTATTGGTGCAGATGTCAAGGAATCTTTGAGTTGATCAAAAGATGTTTTGCATGGTGCATCAAACTCAAACGAAACATCTTTTTGCAATGGCTTGCACATGGGGGATGCGATCTTGGCGAAGTCCTGGATGTATCTCCTGTAGAAACCTGCATGGACAAGAAAACAACGCACTTCCCGCACACACGTGGGATAAGGGAGAGACTTAATGATATCAATTTTAGCCTTATCTACCTCTATTCCCTTAGATGAAACGACATGACCCAATACAACACTTTGCCTAACCATAAAATGACATTTTTCAGAATTTAAAACCAATTTGGTTTGACACTTTTTAAGGACAAGTGCAAAGTTATACAGACAATTTTCGAATGAATCACCATAGACAGTACCATGAAAACTTCTAAGATATGCTCAATGAAGTCCGAAAAAATACTAACCATACACCGTTGGAAAGTGGCCGGTGCATTGCAAAGTCCAAAGGGCATCCGTCGATACGCAAAGGTGCCAAACAGGCATGTGAATGTCATCTTTTCCTGATCCTCTGGCGCAATAGCAATCTGAAAATAACCAGAATACCCATCAAGAAAACAATAATAAGGATGACATGCTAAACGTTCAATCATTTAATCAATAAATGGCAAAGGAAAGTGATCCTTTTGGGTTCCCGCATTTAACTTCCTATAATCTATACAAACCCTCAACCCGTTTTGAATGCGGGTGGGAACCAGTTCATCATCCTTGTTTTTAACCATAGTTATCCCGGTTTTCTTGGGTACCACTTGTATTGGGCTGACCCACTGACTGTCAGAAATTGGGTAGATGACTCCAACTTCAAGTAGTTTAAAAATTTCAGCCTTGACCACCTCCATCATCGGTGGATTCAACTTCCTGTGCGGTTGACGTGAGGGGTTTGCTCCATCCTCCATCAAAATTCGGTGCATGCATATGGACGGGCTAATTCCCTTGATGTCTGCTATAGTCCACCCAATAGCAGTCTTGTGCTCTTGTAGTACCTTGACTAGTTGTTCCTCTTGGTCAGCTTCCAAACTATTGGAGATTATGACTGGTAATGTTTCTCCTTCACCAAGGAAAACATACTTAAGATGGGTTGGAAGTGTCTTTAGCTCGACCACTGGTGCCTGCAAAACAGATGGAAGATGCCTAGTGTTAGAGATTGGTAAAGATATGTAAGAGACATTACCTGACTGAGGTAGCTCAAGCGAACTATTCAGAATTTCCTCAATCTCCTTCACATCCTCGCTGAATCCAATTCCATCATACTGCTGAATGGGTGCAATAATAGCCACCTCTAGATCATATTTTCCTGCACGCTCACAATAATCTTGTGCCAAGTAATCCACAATATCAACAGAAAATACACAATCATCACTATCAGGAAATTTCATAGCATCATAAATATTAAATTTCACAACCTCGCCATAAAATTCCATAGAAAGTGTGCCACTGTGAACATCAATTTTAGCCATGGAAGTTTTCAAGAATGGTCTACCTAACAAAATAGGACTAGTATGATCACCGTTTTCCATGTCTAGCACATAAAAATCTGCAGGAAATACTAATTCATTTACTTGCACTAACACATCCTCCACTACTCCCCTAAGGTATGCATTAGACCTATCTGCTAACTGAATAAAAATTCCAGTTTTGTTCAATGGACCAAGTTTCAAGGATGCATAGATAGAATATGGCATAACATTGATTGATGCTCCTAGATCCAACATGACATTCTCAAGTCTAACATTCCCTATAGTGTATGGGATAGAAAACATACCTGGATCATTGCATTTTGCGAGCAATTTTCGTTGGATCACAGCAGATACGTTCTCACCAAGTTCCACTTTTTGACAACCCTTCAGTGTCTGCTTCCTCTTTGCTGTGCACAATTCCTTCAAGAACTTTGCGTATCGAGGTACCTGCTTAATGACATCTAACAACGGAATATTCACCTCACATCTACGAAAAGTTTCCTGAAGATCCTTTATCCCTTCACCTTTTCTAGACTCCTTAAGTGCTAAGGAAAAAGGGGCAACATGCTTATATTCAGAAAGGGGAGGAAACTTACCTCTTGGCGCTTCTTCCATATATGCTTCTCCATCAGTCTCCTTCGATTATTCTTGTGGCTTTTCCTTGGTTGAAGCCTCCACTTCTTTTTCTTTGATCTTCAACTCCTTCCCATTCCTTAAAGTGATTGCACTTGCGTTTTCTCTTGGGTTCGGAATTGTCTGAGATGGTAAAGCATTGGAGTGCTGTGCTTCCAGCTTATTGATGGCGGTGGCGAGCTGTCCCATCTGGGTATTCAAGTTTTGAATACTTGTTCTGGTTTCCTGTTGAAAAGCTACAGTGTTAGTAGCAAGATCCTTAACGATATTTTTAGGAAACTCACCTCGGTTTGGAATTTGAGGACGCTGCTGCTGTTGAGGATACAGCGGCCTATAAGTTTAATTGTGCGGTGGTGCTTGAGGCCCCGATTGATTTGCTTGAGGGTTTCCATATCTCAGATTCAGATGATCCTTCCAACCAGGATTGTATGTGTTGGAATAAGTATCATATTTCCGCTGTGGTGGTCCAGGAAATCCTCCAGTAGCATTGACCTGTTCAACCGAATCTTCTTGAAGTGTGGGACACATATCAGTAGCATGTCCCAATGCAGCCCAAATTCCACATGCCTTTGCAGTCTATCCATTCCCTACAACCATCTGATGCACAAGAGACATCAATTCAATTAATTGTTGCTCAAGGGAAGAGACATTTACCTCGTTGTTCTTCTTTTGTACATGCTAATTCCTGATGGTGCCAAATTGTTGAGAATTGGCAGCCATATTCTCTATCAGATTCCTCGCTTGTACCGGAGTTTTATCTACAAAAACTCCTCCACTGACTACGTCTAGAATACTCCTGTCATGAGGTAACAAACCTTCATAGCAAAATTGTATTAATTGATTTTCACTTATCTGGTGTTGCGGACAGCTAGCACAAATCTTCTTGAACCGCTCCCAGTATTCATGCAGTGATTCCCCGGAGTATTGCTTGATTCCATAGATTTCTTTCCGGATGTTCGTAGCTCTGAAGGCTGGAAAGTATTTCTCCAGGAAAGTTATTTTCATCTCTGTCCAAGTCGTGATGGACCCAAAGGGCAAGTAGTATAGCCAATCCTTAGCAGCACTCTTCAAAGAGAAAGGAAAATCTCTCAGCTGAATCTGCTCCTCTGTCACTCCATGGGGTTTCATACTCGTACACACCACATGGAATTCCATCAAGTGTTTATTTGGATCCTCTCCTGCAAGACCATGAAAGGAAGGTAGTAAGTGAATTAATCCAGACTTAAGCTCAAAAGTAGCATTATTTTCTAATGTAGGAAAAGTAATGCATAAAGGTTGTTGATTAGGATCAGGAGTGCCCAATTGTCTAAGACTCAGGTTAGCATTGGCAGCCATCTCTTCTTCTGGAAAAGCAGCTCGAGCAGCGGCTTCTTGTTGTTGCCTACGGAGTTCTCTCCTTCGCCTATGCAAAGTTCTTTCAATCTTTGGATTGTAGAGAAAGTCTTCTTCAGCAAGATCACCTGAAAGCATGAACTAGAGAGAAATAGTAACAAAGAAAAGAGAAGAGAGTGAGATTAAACAAAATAAAACAAAAAGAAAAAGAACACAAAAAATTAACACCGTCCTCGGCAACGGCGCCAAAATTTGGTAGTGCTTAGTCGTGTCGCGCCCAAATTACCCGACTCCAATCAGATAAATAAATTATGTAGTAGTGAGAGTAGGGATCGTTCTCACGAGAAAATTAAAATTTATTTGTATTCTTAAAAATTCTGGAAATAAATAAAAGGTGGTTTGAGATTGAGATTAACTACTAGAAATTTAAGCAATTAAAAATTTAATATTATCACTATCATGCAAGAATAAAAATTCAACAGGAGAAATCAACAAGAGACGAGACTTGGAATCAGTTGACTACACCCTTGATATTCATTCATTCAATCAACGATTCCCTAAAAATAATTAATCCTATTAAATATTCGCCATCGAAAAACAAATTCCTGTTTCACCTTAATTTTAGTTAATTAGAAAACATCATTCTAGATTAACCCTTACCAATAAATTAACCCAGATAACAACAATCTAGATTTAAACCCACGGTAGCATTCAAACTAGTAAAACTGACGAACCTAGACAAAACAAACACCAGCGGTTGTATTTAGCCTAGTCAATAATTGATCCTACAATTTAATAAATTCAACAGCAGAAAATATCAAACGTAGTTGCTTCGCAAATTAGTTCATTCAAACAATTACGGATTTGAATTTTAATTTAGCTATAGCTTGCAAAACAAAATCCTAAGATGGCCAATCCTAAAATCTCGCATACAAACATGAAATAAACCAGATCAAATATTGATACTTAACAAGAATTAAACATTACGAATCGAATCTCATGAATAAAATATATCAAGGTTTCGTCTCCCTCAACCAAGTGTTAAAACTTAGCCACAACGATTCATGAAAATTCAAGAATAATTCAAAGAAAAGAAGAAAACTTGAGAGAGAATTGAAGACCAAAACCTAGCCTCCAAGAGAGAGTCTCTAAATTTGATAATAAAATCCTCAAAAACGGAATTAAGAGTCTAATAAAGCCTAGAGTCTAAAATAACAAAGTTTCCAAAAATATAAAATTCTTCCCGGATAGCAACGCCCACTCGATCGATAAACATTGGCCGATCGAGCGAGCCAAAAATCTCAAGGCTACTGACATCAAAACATGCGCGCCGCTCGATCGGTAAACTTCTGCAGATCGAGCGGCCAAAAATATCCGAGCCTACCGTCTTCGCAAAACATGCTCCGCTCGATCGGTAAACTCCTGCAGATCGATCGGCCAACAATTCTTCAGAAATTCCAGCATTTCTATGACTCCAAAGTTCCTTCCAAATATCCGGAAAAATGCACAACCTAACCACAAAACCGAGAAACCAATCATGAAAACATGGAAAATTCAATATGAACAAAATGCAAAAATAAAACACGTAAACAAATGCAAAATGACAACAAAATGACACTAACATATGCAATAAAACATAACTATCACGGACGGTATAATAAGGTGTAGGACTGAGCGATTGTACAAGAAAGGCTATCTCGAAATAGATACGGATCAACATGTATGTGCACATAAAAATGTATTTAAAGCAATAAAACATGTATCATGGCACATAAATGCAACACATAAGCATGCATAATCACGTGGCGATCTCAATCAATACATACGTACCTCTAGTAGTAGATCTAACCTATCAGATTCTAGGTTCCAAACCTACAGTCAAGTAATCATCGTATCTCTAAACATTTTCTAAAAGCCTTAACTAAGGTAACATATACTCCTATAATTTAAATAGGATTCTCAGACCATAATTTCATCTGTTGTGAGCCCGCTGATGTTTATAACCTAGTTTTTACTCACAACTGGATGCTATTACAGAAGCACCTAACTTATACCGTTGGGCCCTCAAATATAGACTGAATTAGGAAAGAGAACTGTTAAAATTGTGCTCTGAAATTTTGTCTGAATTCTCCTATTTATAGACGGAGATCGGAAGGTCCAAACTAGAGTTCGGACCTTCTGAAATTTGCATGATAGCCATGTGTCCCAATTCCAAAGTTCAGATGATTAGAAGCACTGATGGTACAATCAGAAGCTCCGAACGCCGATCGGAACATCCGTAGGTGTGATCGGTGGTTCCGATAAAGGTCTAAAGATAGGGGTCAAGAGTTCACTTATTCCTTGCTCATTCCTCTCTTGCTCTCTCGTTTGAAGTTTCTTTTAAGTGTTTCCAAGATTCATCTCAAGGGTTAGTTGATAGCCTGGTGCTACCACGATCGTTGCGAAGTTGTTCCAAGATTTTAGGGGCATCGTCACTAAAGGGCTGACGGCGAACGCAAGTATAATACAAGACTCTAATTCTTCAGTGAGTAGCTATTAGTCTAGTTAAGGCTTTCAGTGAGAAATGGGTGATTAGGTATTATCTTGACTTGTAGGCATGGACTGCAGGAAGTTGTTCAACTAGGCTAGTAGTTGAGGTACAGATGTACTATCCGAGATATCCTAGTTGAGTATGAATGTTCTATGTTTGCATGTTTTATATGGCATGTATTATGAGCATCTATTATGTCATGATTATTATGTTGCATGAATTATCACGTTGAGAATGTACCTTGATATTACCCGTAGTGGGGTCGCTCAGCCACGAGTTATTGAGTGGATGGTTGTATCCATGGATTCCTATCAGGTCACTTATATCCATAATTTCCTTATGGTATGGTAGCCACCTCCTGATGCGATGGCTCAGCGTGCTACATAACATGGCACCTTTAGTACCTGGTAATTTGCATTAGCATTCATAGCATGTTTATACTCATACTTTTATGCTAAGCGTTGTTATCACTCACATCCGTGTATTTTCCTTGGACACCCCATTCTACGGGACAGTTGCAGGTTTCCCAGGTTTTGAGACCAATGTGTATTTGGTGACCAGGGGTTTTGGTCTCATCTGAGAGCCAACAGAGCTAGTTGGGATTGATTCTCTTGTGCTTTGGGTTTTCGATTGGGTTGTATATTATTTCTGTTTTCAGTTATTTACCGTTTGTATACTGTCGGGTTAATATTTGCTTTTAGTTTCTGCAGTTATCTTTGATAAATTTTTTTTAAGTTTGAATTTGCATGCTTAAGTATCTTTTAGTAGGTGATTCCAGAGCGGGTCACTATATTTATAGTATCAAAGCATGCATTGGATCTTTGGGATATATAACCCTTTGTTAGGTTTGATTTCCATTGGAAATTTATAGTAATGGATGGACTCGACGATGAGAGTAGAAATGTCACTAACGAACATTGGGGAGTTGAGGATGTCCAGAGGTATCCTCGAGCTTGTCGTCAACAATATGAGAACAATCATCGTACATTTGATCTCTGTAGATCTATCCGGTTGGGGCCTAAGACATTTTCGGGCAATGAGAAACCAGAGGTTGCAGACAATTGGTTGGAACATTTGGAGTGTTGTTTCCAATCAATAACGAATCAAAGAAGAAACTTGTGAAGATTCTTCACAATTATTTGGAGAGATTGTCACAAAGATTCTACCCCGTCTACCAGATAATCGTACCCCAAAATATTGGAAGGATCTGGTGGATTAGAAAGATTAGGTAGATATTTGGAGAAAGAGGTTGCAGTCAGAAGACTGAACTAGATTATCATATCATGTATTAAGCTTTTGGATTGTAAGTATCCATACTGGATTTTAAAAATGGATTTTCTTGTTTAAGCATTTGAATAAATTTATTACTGATTCTAGACTTTTAGGAATTTCCTAGTTTGTTGTAACTAAGGATTTGTAGTAAGAATTATGTTAGACCTGGTTTAGTGGTTTAATGTTTCGGAGTTGGATTATTCGGTTTGATTCCAGTATTTGTTTCCAAATGATACAATTATGTTAGTAAATGAGGACTAGAAGTTTTTACGTAGAAGAATGTAAACCCTAGCAAAGATGGTAAGAGTTACGTTAGCCAGTTGTGCTTTAAGAATTAGCAAGGGAAGGTGTTACCTTGGGAGACCATTGAATCATATCCTTAGAGTGCTTACACTCAGGAGATTTCAGGTTGCTCGTAAGGTTGGAAGAATGTGAATATCCTTATCACGGATAGATGATGAAACTTTTGATCGTTGGAATCTAAATACAATCAGATAAGAGATCTAAGTTGCCTTTTGTTAGGAGTAAGACTTTGTTTTTTTTTTTTGTTTTTTTTTTTTAAAGGAAACACCGTCGGGAGTGGGGGGGTTAGGCAGACCCCTACCAGTATATAAAAACATAAAAGAGCGAGACAAATAAAACCTAAAGGGGGAGGGGGACTAGGCCAAGACCTCCCCAAAAGGCTATACAGAGGTAATAGTAACATCAGAGCAGCTAGGGTATCGGCAAAAATACAACCAAAACAACCCTAGGAAAGAAATAAATACAGAAAAAAAACCTAGACAACTAACTAAGTCATCTACAGCAGTCATCCTGAGCAGAAAAAATCCAGCAGATAATCGCAGCCCGAGCTCAGTAAAATCCAAATCCGACACTGAGGCGTGAAATAGTGGCTGGCGTCATCCAGGACTGGACTAAAGATCAGATCTATGCTAGAAATATGTCAAGAATTCACGATCAGCTGGGGAGTAACTATACAACAGAAGCCGCCAGGAAAAGGGGAGCGACTGCAAACCAGCAGATCCGGAGCAAAAATAACAGGAGTATGGCGAAGGGGACTTGAGCCATACCCATAGATCCAAGTACCCAAGAAAAACAAGGAAGGGGAGGGCGCAAGAGGTCGCCCACGAAACAGCCATCGAACAGCAAGAACCAGGCAAGGGGAAACCCCAGTGAATGCCTGGAAAATCCATCTCCATGAAGAAGCAAAGCAAACGGCCGGGAGGCAAAAAAATGCCAAAAAAACATCGGGAAGAGGCCGGAGAGCTGTACCTGCAAAGAAAAATAAATATCTACATATATCTAAATCTAGGATGACCTAGACCAAAAAGGAGAGCAAACAAAGAAAAAGAAAGCCCAAGAGAAACGGCTATAAGCGAGCGTGAGGCTCTAAGAAAACCTAGATCTAAGGTAAGGAAGCCCGGAAGAGTCAGAACGGGCCAACGCAGCGATGGGAGTGGTTAAAGGAACACCAATCTCCAACAAACACTGCCTATAAACATGAGCCTGCCGCGCCAACGCATCCGCAACCGAATTCCCTTCCCGATAGATATGCGAGAAATGAACCGGCCTATTCCGCACCAAAACACACCTCCTCAAAACAATATGGTCCAAATCCCAACGGCACCTCCGAGATCTAAGAATCTGAATGGCAATCTGGGAATCGGTCTCAATCCAAAGGGGAAAAAGGCTAAGGTTAGAACAGAGAAGAATACCCCTCCAAATCGCCCAAAGTTCAGCACGGACATTGGACCCCAAACCAATGAACTCACTAAAAAATGCCAAGACCCTATCAGAAGAATCCCGGACAACCCCTCCCACAGACGACTCACCCGGGTTACCTCTCGAGCTCCCATCCACATTGAGCTTGAAGGACCCAGGTGGAGGCCTCAACCAATGGACGATGGCAGTCTTGTGAATCCGTTGGAGGCCGACCGAAATGCCCATCTTCCTTGCAGCCTGCAAAGCCCCCAGCCAAAGACTGGGCTTGATAACAGTTGCGGAATGAGCAAGTATCAAATAAGACAAAATTTTGAACTTAACCGTCTCCACAGAGGATTGTAAGTGACGGTGCTTAGCATCATTGCGTGCAGTCCAAAGGAACCAAAGAACGACAAAAGGAATGAATTCCCTCACATTACCCCCCGGAGACCACTCACGACCCCTTTTCCAAGCACTGAGAAACAGACTGAAGTTATCAGTGAGAGGGATGCGAACTCTAAAGAAAGCCCCAAAGAAATGCCACACAGAGCGGGCGATGGGACCGTCGATGAAAATGTGCGTGAATGTCTCCGACATCTCACAGCATTGGCACTTGGACACAAGGGAGAAACCCCGCTGCTGGAGCACCTCATCCACAGGCAACCACCGATGCCAAAACCTCCACAGAAAGAAGGACATGGTGGGCCTCATCCAACGCCCCCAATAGGGAGTAAAGAAATCTGAGACCGAACCTCTCGGTCTGACCTGATCCCAAGCAGATGTCACAGAAAAAGCACCATCAATGCTGTGGATCCAGATAGTCGCATCCGGCTCATCCACCAAAACAGGAATCTGAACGATCTCCTTCGCCACCAAGGGAGCGACGACAGTGCAGAGGAGATCAAAATCCCAGTCTCCCCCCAAAAGGAAGCTGGAAACACGCACACACCGATCCCCTCTGACATCACACCTGCTCGACAGAGGGGCATCACCCAACCAAGTATCATCCCAAAAAGAGACATCTCCAAGACCAATCCTCCACCGGATACCAGGCTCCGCACGAGGTCTAATCTGGAGCAAGCGCCTCCAAGTGGGGGAAATGGCTCCACGAGAAGGAGCACAAAAAGGTCTGACAGTCCGGCAATACTTCCTCGAAAGGAATCTCGCCCAGGGAGAGGAACCCTGCCGGAATCTAAACCACATCTTCATGGAAAAGCTATCAACAATGTCCTTAAGCCTGCGAAAACCCAGGCCACCTTCTTTCACAGGGAGGCAGGCGCGAGACCAGCGGGCCCAGTGCCACTTTTTCTCTAAGGGTCTAGAGCCCCAAAGAAAAGCATTAAAGATAAGCTCCAATTTCTCCAAAACAGCCAAAGGAGGCTGGATTACCTGGCAGAGATAGATCGGGATCGAAAGGAGCACACTGCGAATCAGCGTCATCCTACTCCAAGGAGCAAGGCAACGGGACTCCCAGCCCTCCAGCTTTTTTCGGACCGACTGCAGAAGAGGCTCAAAGAGAGAGAACTTGTAGTGGTGTCAGTCATTTTGACAATGATTCAGATCAGTACACTGATGAGTGAGCTGAGTCTTTTCAAAACTAGCTATGTGAGATTTATTGGTTCACTCAAAGGAATGATTAACTCTGCGGTGTGAGTAAGTTCTTGCAATCTCTTCATGTGATTCGAAGCTGCATTATTGTAAGAGCAAGTGTAATAATTTTCAATGGGTTCTAGTAAGACGGAAACAATGATTGGACATGAGAAATGGCAGTAACTGAGACCTATGGTTTTTGGGGTTTGGCGGGATTATTTTCACTTACTTTCTTGGTTTTCTTTTGATGTGCTAGACCATTAACGTTACTGTTTTGATATAGTTGATTCTGTTGTAACCTAGATTGCAACAGAGTTTTGAAAGTTTTACAATATCTTTTCTTCATTTGTGTTCACCAAGATGAGTGAGTCAGGATTCGATAAGACTTGATTTTTCTAGTAAATAAATCAACTGTATTCTCGTTTTGAATACTGGGACTATTGTATAAAGTCGTGAGATAGATGAACCATTCGATTCAGTCCATTAGTACCAGGAGTGTACTAACTAACACGAGCACCCAACATTTTTAGAGATTGTACTTTTCAGTGTAATAAAACTGAATGTTTTTGTTCTCTGAGATAGGTGAATTGTGGACAACGATGTTGTCACATCGCATGTGAATTGGCAAAGGCTTTACCATTTTTGTGATATTAACATCCTTTCGGGTATAATGATTTTTCCTGCAGTATCAGGAGTAACTAAGTTATGTTTTCTCAGAGATGGTTTGTTCAGAGTTTTGACTCTGGGTTTTCGAGTATTGGCATAGTAAGCCAATAGTAATGATTGTAAGCATTTATCAATCAATTGATTGACCTAGAGATATCAAAATTTGTGGTAGACCAGAAAGGTGATACATTGGAATTTGTATCCTATTTACTTGATACTAAAAGAAGATAGTTGAACAAAGATTATGTTAAGAAATTTCACGGAAGCTCTATGTTTCAAGATCGGATTAGTTACTAGCTGGTATGTTTGATTTCAATTCTGCAAGGATGTTCTATTGCTAGATGAGTAGCAATAACTTCTATTATCAAGCCCGTACTATTCCTTTAGTATGAGTCGGTAGCACGTGAGTAGCTATAAGATCTACTTGTAATTTCTGTAGATGGTGCAAATTGACGGTATTGCTATCCATAGTTTTGCAAGAAATGATGAGATAATTTTTGTACAGTCTAGTTAGGCAACACCATCATTGATCATGTTGTGTGTAAGTTAGATATCAGAGGAATCTCTACATATTGTTGTACCAGCTATCGTGATCAACTGTCGGTACATTGAGATTAGCTAGGATTTCAGGATGTCGCTTGGTGGTTCGACGGGAATTTTCACGTGATAGTATTGGGATTCCGTAATGAAACCAGTCTTGTATATCTGCCCAGATATTAGGTAATTATATTGTCATTATAATTCAACCACGTGGCAAGGGAATTGATGATTGAGTTTTGTTTACTCGGCCAGTGGTGCTTCATAACTTGAACCATGAAGAATGCTAGAGTTTAGCATCAGCTTTAGGATGCAATAGTGTAACGCCAGATAGACCATGTTCAGTTGTTCGAGACAGGAGTTAAGATGGTTCTACCTATGTAGATGAGTTTCGTATCTGACAAGAGAACAGGAAATTTAGAATAAAATTTTTCGGTAGCATTAGGTTAGTAGTTAGAAGATGACACTGTGAATCTTTAAGCAAGGAAGTTCTTTACAAAAGAGACTGTCAGATACGGTGCAATTTTAGGAATATTTTGGTAATTGGATTAGAATAAATTCTAAGTTCAGTATGGTTGTGTATTCTACAGGGCATTATTAGGTTGCCAAATGGTAAATTTTTGTGTGGTTTAGGCCATTGACTAATCAGCGGTTTAGGGAATTTTGTTTTGGGTACATTCTCAGGGTTGACAAAAACCTGATTTCGAGGAAAATATCTCTTAAGTTGGGGAAAATCTAGTAGCCCGATTTCCAAAATAAGAAATTAATTGTCTAATAATGTTTATAATTGTAAAAACATGATTACAAAATACTCAAATGATATTACTAAGTATAAATTGGATTGAAGACATTCGAAATGGTCCGGAAGGGTCCGAGGGTTCGAAGCAGATCGGAAGGTCCAAACTTGAGCTATGTTTAGTTCAGTGGTTCCGAACCCTTCAGAAGCAAGATTGGAGTTCGGAAGCTCCGGGCAGTTCAGAAGCTCCGATCCTGAGTTCGAAAGCTCCAAACTCTATCCGACAACCAGTTATGGGACTTCTGATTTGTGATTGGATAGGATCAATATCGGAAGCTCCGAACCCCTAGTTTGGAAGGTCCAAACATTATCGGAAGCTTGAGTTGTCAAATCACAGGACATGCATTTGGTAGACTGTGATCGGAAGCTTCAAACGCCAATCGGAACGTCCGATGGTGCGATCGGTGGTTCCGATTGAGGTCTTTATATATGTGCCAAGAGTTCACTTATTCCTTGCTCATTCCTCTTTTCCTCTCTCATTTCCAGCCTTCTTTAAATGGTTTCCAAACTTTGTCTCGAGGGTGACTCGATAGCGAGGCACTACCGGGATCGTTGTGAAGTTTTTCCTAGAGTTTAGGGACATTTTCATCAATGGGTTGACGATGGACACAGGTATAATACTAGACTCTGATTAGCTTCAGTGAGTAGCTATTAGTCTAGTTAAAACTTTTAGTGAGCAATGGGTAATATGTTATTATCTTTACTTGTAGGCATGGACTCTAGGCAGTTGTACAATTAGGCCAGTTGTTGAGGTACGGACGTACTATCCGAGATATCGTGGTTGAGTATGCATGTTAAATGTTTGCATGATTTATATGGCATAAATTATGTCATGATTATTATGCTGCATACATTATCATGTTGAGCATATACCTTGATATTACCCGTAGTGGGGTCGCTCATCCCCGAGCTATTGAGTGGATGGTTGGATATGTAGTGACCCGCACCGTGATAACCTACTAATCAGCAGCTTAAGCATGCAGTTAATCAATAGATAATCTTAATCAAGGATAAATGCGGAACTTAAATAATTCAATACCAGAAAATAAAAAACCTAGTGGTCAACCCTGCCATCCAGCCTTGGTCACCACCTAATCTCCTCATCCCTAAGAGAACTACCTGCAATATGCCCCATTGAATGGTGTATCCAAACAACAGAAAATAACCGGAAGTGAGCGTAACATGCTCAGTACGAGAGTATGAATATACACTAATGTGTGCATGTATGCAAATGAACAGGGTACCAAGACACTATGGTCAAGAAACAAGCTCATAGACCGGGCTCAGGGTATATAGCACGGTGCGCCGTTGCCTCATGAAGTGGCTCATGTACCCATTGGATAATGGTGATCTGATACTAGTACAAGTGTGCAACCATAATGGTGACCTGACAAAGGACTTACGTATCCAACAATCCACAAACACGTACGTGAACGCCCTACTACAGGATATCTCAAGGATATGGAATCAATATGCTCATGTATGCAACATACAGTCATGACATGTTGTATCATATAAATCATGCAAGCACATAATAAATGCATACTCAATCTGGATATCTCGAATAATACTTCCGTACCTTACTAAGGCAGATCCTAAAAGCTCCCCTCTAGGTCCAAGCCTACCATGCATCACTACAATAAATAAATATCATGTAATATCTAGCATGTCGAACATCACCTATCATGATCTAAAACCTTAATTAAACTATAGCATACTTGACCGCTTAATTCGGTATTTACTAGAAATTGCACAAAGAAAAGTAATAGTAAAGTGGACAGAGAGTCCAAGTATCGATCCCACAGGGACTGTAGTCAATTCTCAAAATTCAATTATTTTACTTAATCTAAACAAAAATAATAAAGAAGGATGCAACGAATTAAATAAAAATTTAATTACTAAACATAATAAGAATTAAAATAACTGAAATATAAATATAATTAAATTGAGACAACCAAGAAACACGCAGTTACCGAACAAATCATGTAACATGTAGCCTATTTAGGACTCAGAAATTGTAGTAGCCCGTACCCTAATTGAGTAATTAAAGGATTAATGCTAATTAATTGAATTGGGTATTGGACAGATCGAAAGCTCCGAAGGCATGATCGGAAGCTCCGAACAGGATCGGAAGCTCCGATAAGCGATCGGAGGCACCGATGTTATTACGTCAGGCATGACGTGTGGTTCGATCGGAAGCTTCGATCAGGACCGGAGGCTTCGATCACCCCTATCCGGAGTCAACAAGTGATATTTTAACACGTGGCAGATCAGGATCTTCGGAAGCTCCGATGGCAGGATCGGACGTTCCGATCGAGGTTCGGACGTTCCGATCAAGGATCGGAAGTTCCGATCATTGTCTATAAATAGAAGGCCGAGGCTTCACTTTCATTTGCCAATTCCGAGTTCTCCTTTCCTTTCTAGTCCTTTTGGAGCTGTTCTAGTCTTCTTAGGCTTGGTCCGGAGGTCGGCGAGGCGTTCGGTAGTCGTAGCGGAGTTGTGCCCAAGTTCTGGAGGCATCCACATCAAAGGGCTAACGACGGACGAAGGTATAGCTTTTGCTTCCTATAAATATTTAGGAGTATGCAATAGCTTAGTTAAGACTTTTAGAGCACTTTAATGATAGTAGTATCATTTGGCAGTGTAGAGCAGACTATAGGCGTGGACCTAGAGTTGGTAGAGCTTGCACTGTATTGAGGTACGAAAGTACTATGTGACTGCATGATTTATATGACATGATATTATGTGACTGCATGATTTATATGACATGATATTATGCTGCATTCATTTGCATCTTGCTGTATCTCCTTCGAGATGTCTGTTAGTAGGGTTGTACCCTATCCTGTTAGTGGATGGACTTCCATCGATTTGGGTCCTGCGCATCCACGGTTATCTCGGTATGGGAGCCACCTCCTGAAGAGACGGCACAGCGTGCTACATACCAGGGCCCGGTCTGTCTCTGTTATCTGATCCTTGACCTCGAGTCTATAGGGAGTTCACTTTGCATGCATGTATACTCATACTCTCGCACTGAGCGTTTTATGCTCACGTCTCGTACTCTGTGTTTTCTGGACACCCTATTCCATGGGGCAGGTTTGCGATTGGACAAGGAGGGTGGATCCAGGAGGGGCTAGTCAGTGGTTGGCCAGCTGGAGCTTCGCTTAGGTTTTATTACTGTTGTTTGGGTTTATACAGCTATTCGATTTGGTTGTATATTATTGGATAAATTACAGATTCCTTTACTTGGGGTTGTAACTATTTATGGTTTTCGCAGTTTTATTCTGATATCTGTTTAATTAAGTTGATTGCATGCCTAAGTTCTGTTTAGTAGGTGATCCGGGTAAGGGTCACTACATTTATGGTATCAGAGCATGCAAAAGATTTCTTGGGATTTAGTCTCATCTTGAGGTATTTTTGTAGATGTCAAATCGTGACGACCAGAGTTCTCATGGCAGTGTTGGTGGGCGTGGGGGTGATGCCGACCGGGAGCCTCGTCGAGAACGGCGTCATCGTCACCATGACGACGAGCGTTTCACTGTGCGTCGATTCTTAGCTATGGGTCCTAAGCCCTTAGTTGGAGGTGAGTCTCCGGAGGATGCGGAGAACTGGTTAGACCGCATGGAGACGACTTTTCAGACTTTCCAATGCACCGATGAGCAGAAGGTGGAGACCCTTGGCTATCTTCTGGATGGGCGTGCGCGCAGGTGGTAGAGGTTTACTTTTGCACCTTTTGTTACGGCGAGAGGAGTGGCCACCAGGGCCGAGTTTCGCACAGCTTTCCAAAAGCGGTATTTTCCTCCTGCACTCCGTCAGTCGAAGGCAGGCGAGCTACTGAGTCTGCGACAGGGAGCCATGTCTATTGATGAGTATCAGCAGAGGTTCTTTGATCTGCTATCCTATTGCCCCGAGATTGCTGATAGCTTAGAGATGAAGTACAATCTGTTCCTTCAGGGCCTTAACCCTGAGATCCATGACCGTGTGGCGGTTGGCGACGACATGTCCTACGAGGGTTTGGTCAGCCATTGTCACCAGGCGGAGGACAGCATTCGGCGGAACAGGTCTTTCTCTCAGTCGAGACCTGCTAGTTCTTTGGGTCCCCGTGCCCAAACTTTCAAGAAGTCTGGATCTTCTTCTTCCTCTGGTTTTGGAGGTGTTGTTTGTTTCGGTAATAAGGACAAGTGTGATCACTGTGGGAAGAACCATCCATCCGACAAGTGCCGCAGAGCTTCTGGAGCTTGTTTCCATTGTGGAGAGACTGGTCATATTCGGAGGGATTGTCCACAGTCTGGGGGAGGCGGTTCTGGTTCTGGTTCAGGATCGGGTTCTCAGGCCACCGTTCTGCAGAGGTCGCAGGGACAGTCTGCTGGGAGTTCTCATTTGAAGCCACGAGCTTCTGGCCAGGTGTTTGCCCTGAGACATGATCAGGCTGTGGAAGAGAATGAGAAAGTCATCGCAGGTACATTTCTGCTTTATGGTATACCTGCTCTTGTACTTATTGACACTGGTGCATCTCATTCCTTCATTTCTGCACGTTTTGTTAAGAGGCATAAGTTACCATGCATTGCACTAGACGTAGTGATGTCTGTTTCTACTCCGATGGGCCAATCTGCTTTGGCTAAGCGTCTAGTGATGGGTTGCCCTTTAGAGTTCGAAGGGAACATTCTGTTGGCGAATCTCATGGTCCTGACGATGGACGACTTTGATTGCATTCTGGGAATAGATGTGTTGACTACCTATCGAGCTTCAGTGGACTGTTATCAGAGATTAGTACGCTTTCATCCGGAAGGGAGTGAGAGTTGGTTTTTCTATGGTGAGGGAGCGCGACCCCCGATGCCTTTGGTATCAGCTTTGAGAGCCTGTCGAGCTCTAGAGACTGGCGGGGAAGGCTACCTTATCTATGCAGTTGATTTGTCTGCTGAGAGTATTGGGTTAGAGAGCATTCATGTTGTGGATGAATTTCCAGTTGTGTTTCCTGATGAGATTTCGGATTTTCCTCCTGCTAGGGAAGTCGAGTTTGGCATAGAGTTGATGCCGGGTACTTCGCCTATTTCTAGAGCACCGTATCGTCTGGCTCTGTCAGAGATGCGTGAGTTGAAGAATCAGCTACAGGATCTTTTGGACAAGGGGTACATTCGTCCTAGTGTATCTCCTTGGGGAGCTCCTGTTCTCTTCGTGAAGAAGAAGGATGGGTCGATGCGGCTGTGCATTGACTTTCGACAGCTGAATCGAGTCACTGTGAAGAACAAGTATCCGTTGCCTCGTATTGATGACTTTTTCGATCAGCTGCAGGGCACGTCAGTTTACTCCAAGATTGACTTGAGATCTGGGTATCATCAGTTGAGAGTCCGTGATCAGGACGTAGCCAAGACTGCATTCCGTACTCGCTATGGGCATTACGAGTTTCTAGTGATGCCATTTGGTTTGACTAATGCGCCGGCTATATTCATGGATTTGATGAACCGTGTCTTCAGGGAGTATTTGGACAAGTTTGTCGTGGTCTTCATTGACGATATCTTGGTGTATTCGCGTAATACGGAAGAGCATGTTTCTCACTTGCGGTTGGTACTACAGACTCTTCGAGATGAGCAGTTGTACGCCAAGCTGAGCAAGTGTGAGTTCTGGATGGATAGAGTGGTCTTTCTTGGCCATATCATATCCAGGGAAGGGATTTCTGTTGATCCAAGCAAGATTGAAGCGGTACTTAATTGGTCACGTCCGACGACAGTTGCTGAGATCCGTAGTTTTCTGGGTCTAGCAGGGTATTATCGTCGCTTCATTCTGAACTTCTCTCAGTTAGCTCGACCGTTGACGCAGCTTACCCGCAAGGGTGTGGATTTCGAGTGGTCCTCCGAGTGCGAGGAGAATTTCCGTGAGCTTCGACGGCGGTTGACTTCTGCGCCGGTGTTGGCATTACCGTCAGGATCTGGAGGGTATGTAGTTTACACGGATGCTTCTCTTCAGGGGTTAGGTTGTGTCCTGACTCAGAATGGGCATGTGATCGCATATGCTTCTAGACAGCTGAAGCTTCACGAGGACAACTACCCAGTCCATGATTTGGAGTTAGCAGCCATTGTGTTCGCTTTGAAGATCTGGCGTCATTATCTGTATAGCAAGAAATTTGAGATCTTCACCGACTATAAGAGTCTCAAGTATTTGTTCACTCAGGCGGAGTTGAACATGAGGCAGAGACGTTGGATGGACTTGCTTAAGGACTATGATTGCGAGATTAAGTACCATCCGGGAGCTGCTAATCTCACCGCTGATGCTTTGAGTCGCAAGGTGCGACTATCCGCACTTCAAACTTGTTCGATGTCTAGTGCGATCAGTGACTGTTGTACTTCAGGTTTTACCTTCAAGCATAAGAAAGGTATGCAGAGTATCCAGATGTTTGTGATATTATCTGAGCCAGCCTTGTATTCGCGGATCCGAGATGCTCAGATGTCTGATTCGAAGACCCAGCATTTAGCTCATCTAGCTAACGAGGGTAGCTCGTCTGGATTTCATTATCAGTCAGATGGCTTTCTGTGTTTTTCTGGTAGGCTTGTGATTCCACAGGATGAAGAGTTGCGAGAGGAGATTTTATCTCAGGCACATCGCACTAAGTTGAGTATTCATCCTGGGAGCAACAAGATGTACAAGGATCTACGTACTCGTTTCTGGTGGAAGGGAATGAAACGCAGTGTTTATCAGTATGTTTCGAGATGTTTGGTGTGTCAACAGGTCAAGGCAGAGCACCGACGACCTGGAGGATTGCTTCACAGTCTGCCTATTCCGGAATGGAAATGGGAGTTTATCACTATGGACTTTGTGACCCATTTTCCGGTATCCCCGAGGAACTGTGATGCTATCTGGGTTGTGGTGGACCGAATCACCAAGTCAGCGCATTTCGTTGCCTATAGCCGAGAGTACTCTGTGGATCGCATGGCACGGATGTACATTCAGGAGATCGTTCGACTTCATGGAGTGCCTGTGAGCATTGTCAGCGATCGGGACCCCAGGTTTACTTCTAGATTCAGGGGGAGTGTTCAGCGTGCGATGGGTACTACTCTCAGTTTGAGTACAGCCTATCATCCAAAGACTGATGGTCAGTCAGAGCGCACTATCCGTACGTTAGAGGATATGCTTACAGCGTGCGTCTTGGATTTTGGTTCAGCCTGGCAGGATCATTTGCCGTTGATCGAATTCGCTTACAACAACAGCTATCACACTAGTATTGGGATAGCACCTTTTGAGGCGTTGTATGGGCGACGTTGTCGTACTCCATTCTTCTGGGAAGAAGTGGGGGAGAGACAGGCTGAGGGACCGGAGTTTATCCAGCAGGCGATAGACATTGTTGATCAGATCAAGAAACGGATTAAGACTGCACAGGATCATCAGGCCAGCTATGCTAATATCAAGCGTAGGCCCTTGCAGTTCGAGGTCGGGGAGAAAGTGTTTCTGAGAGTGTCACCTTTCCGCAAGATTCTCAGATTTGGCCTTAAGGGCAAGTTGTCTCCCAGATTTATCGGTCCGTTTGAGATCTTGGAGAGCATTGGCGATTTGGCTTATCGACTAGCTTTGTCACCGCATCTGTCCAGTATTCACGACGTGTTCCATTTATCTCTGTTACGACGGTATGTGGCAGATGAATCTCATATCCTGCAGTGGTGTGAGGTTCAAGTAGACAAGGATTTGACTTATGTTGAGAAACCTCTTCGTATCCTGGATTATAAGGATAAGGTTTTACGGAACAAAGTCATTCTTTTGGTTTTAGTTCAGTGGCAGCGCAGAGGCACTGAGGAAGCTACTTGGGAGCTTGAGGACAGGATGCGCAAAGATAATCCTGAGTTGTTTTGATTTCATTCTTTAAGTTGTATTCAGTTGCAAAACTCTGTAAACGTCTGATTTGAATAAAGAATGTTTCTGATTTCTGTTTTTGCATTCGGTACTTAAGATCTGTTTTCGAGGACGAAATATCTTAAGTGGGGGAGAATGTAGTAGCCCGTACCCTAATTGAGTAATTAAAGGATTAATGCTAATTAATTGAATTGGGTATTGGACGGATCGGAAGCTCCGAAGGCACGATCGGAAGCTTCGAACAGGATCGGAAGCTCCGATAAGCGATCAGAGGCACCGATGTTATTACGTCAGGCATGACGTGTGGTTCGATCGGAAGCTCCGATCAGGACCGGAGGCTCCGATCACCCCTATCCGGAGTCAACAAGTGATATTTTGACACGTGGCAGATCAGGATCTTCGGAAGCTCCGATGGCAGGATCGGACGTTCCGATCGAGGTTCGGACATTCCGATCAAGGATCGGAAGTTCTGATCGTTGTCTATAAATAGAAGGCCGAGGCTTCAATTTCATTTGCCAATTCCGAGTTCTCCTTTCCTTTTTAGTCCTTTTGGAGCTGTTCTAGTCTTCTTAGGCTTGGTCCGGAGGTCGGCGAGGCGTTCGGTAGTCGTAGCGGAGTTGTGCCCAAGTTCTGGAGGCATCGACATCAAAGGGCTAACGACGGACGAAGGTATAGCTTTTGCTTCCTATAAATATTTAGGAGTATGCAATAGCTTAGTTAAGACTTTTAGAGCAATTTAATGATAGTAGTATCATTTGGCAGTGTAGAGCAGACTATAGGCGTGTACCTAGAGTTGGTAGAGCTTGCACTGTATTGAGGTACGAAAGTACTGTTCGAGATATCCTGACTGAGTATGCATGTATTATGTGACTGCATGATTTATATGACATGAGATTATGCTGCATTCATTTGCATTTTGCTGTATCTCCTTCGAGATGTCTGTTAGTAGGGTTGTACCCTATCCTGTTAGTGGATGGACTTCCATCGATTTGGGTCCGGCGCACCCACGGTTATCTCGGTATGGGAGCCACCTCCTGAAGCGACGGCACAGCGTGCTACCTACCAGGGCCCGGTCTGTCTCTGTTATCTGATCCTTGACCTCGAGTCTATAGGGAGTTCACTTTGCATGCATGTATACTCATACTCTCGCACTGTGCATTTTATGCTCACGTCTCATACTCTGTGTTTTCTGGACACCCTATTCCATGGGGCAGGTTTGCGATTGGACGAGGAGGGTGGATCCAGGAGGGGCTAGTCAGTGGTTGGCCAGCTGGAGCTTCGCTTAGGTTTTATTACTGTTGTTTGGGTTTATACAGCTATTCGATTTGGTTGTATATTATTGGATAAATTACAGATTCCTTTACTTGGGGTTGTAACTATTTATGGTTTCCGCAGTTTTATTCTGATATCTGTTTAATTAAGTTGATTGCATGCCTAAGTTCTGTTTAGTAGGTGATCCGGGTAAGGGTCACTACAGAAATAATCTTAAATTACGGTAATTCTCCTAAATTATTCAAAGGTCTATTTCTAGAACATTCAAACCTACTCAAATATTGACGGATTAATTTTTCATAATTCTAATCAAATTTGAGTGCATTAAATATTTGTAAAAATTCAGTTTTCATCTAAAACCGCACATTGAAATCGAATTCTATTTTTAGTCGGTTTTAGCATGTGTTAACTATCAGAATGATCAAAATAAATTCCTCCTCTATCGACTTTGAACCGATTAACATGCAAGCAAACAGTTGATCAGGCTATTCACAAGACAAATATAAATCAATAAAATAAAATCAAGTCTGAAAAATCTCAAAGAAACATCCAAGGTTTCAACATAAATTTGTCCAGCCCAATCACGCTGTCTTGGTTGAAAACAAACTACTCAATAATTGAAATCAAAATTCAATAAATAAAAATAAATAAGAATATGAGAAGAAAAATTGTAGAAATATTCTCCCAAGCTTGGAGCCTGTAGCCGCCTCTTTGTTGCGATCTCTGCGTGAATTATCTCCTCTCATCTGATATTTAATCTCCCTTTTATATGGCTTTGAAAGCCCATGAAATAAAGCCCACAAAATAAGAGTATTAATTACCAAAAATTTTGATTTTCTGATCTGCGCGACCCCTCGCTCGAGCGGCAAAAAGTTGCGCTCGAGCGAGAAACTTTCTGTCCCAAATCTTAATTTTCTGGGATATGCACGGACCCTAAACATGGGTCCGTTCCTAGGTCCGTGCATTAAGCTAGAATGGAGATTTTTACGAAGATGCACGAACCCCTATCCGGACCCATGTCCGGGGTCCATTGAAGTGTACTTTCCAATGACCAACATTCTTGAAAAACTCATATCTCGAGTTCTAGACGTCGGATCGAGCCGAAATATGAAAAGAATCTTCAAAACATCTTGTACTTTATTTTGAAAGGTGAAGATTGGATTTGGATCTATATAAAATTAAAAATTAATTTTTGAATCATGGCTGATCCGTAATTCATTCATGCGGCTCTTCTCTTGCTCCAAAAATCATGATTTCTTCAATATTTCTACAAAAATCAATCTGGAGAGTGAAATGCACACATATGCAATAAATCACATAAAAACACACATAAAATAATATGAATGCATGCAAAATAGACATAAAAATAACACAAAATAATGCATACAAAGTGCACTCATCAACACCCCCGTAGTTAACTCTTGCTCGCCCTCGAGCAAGACAAGAAAAACAATATGCAAACAACGACATAAGTAAGAAGGACTCATGAAAAAAATAGCCTCAGATAAGTTCCTGAAAGAGTGGGTGCCCGGTGAGCCAACTTGTGGCTAAGGGCTTTGATGACTCTTTGTATAAACAATCTTTTGTTTAATATAATTTACACTTTTATTAATGGCAATGAATTTATCTTTCTTCATATTGTTATATTGTGATATACTATTGTTGTTTTGATAAAGACCTTGAATATACTATAGTGTATGTAAGATGTGGTAGAACATGGGGATGTCTATCATGAAACACATTTTATAGTCACTGTATATTCTAAACTGTTCCTAGTCGATTGAGCCGTCAGATAATAAGGATAAGGATCGCTCGAGTTTGAGACTAGAATTTGCGATGCAGAGTACCACGTTTCATTGGTAAGGAACATAGAGATGTTCGAAGCATGCAAATGGAAATTCATACGATTTATGATCGAACTACCCTATCCGGACTTTCCAAGTGGTTATCACTTATCGAGTGGATAAAGTCCGCGGTTTTGGTTGTACACCATTAGTCCTTACTACTTGAAACATCATTGAGACTCTATATGCTAGTACTGTGCTTTGACTCATTTACCGACTCTATTGGGGTCATCAGGTGTCGGGATTGGGTACAGTTACAACACATATAGGAGTCGATGCTTTGTTGTCAAGGATTCACCACATACTTGCGAGTGTGGATATCCTATGCGATCTGAGGAGATATTAGTGTGACGAATCTCTGGCCAAAGTACATGATGTGTTTTAAGAAATGGTTTCTTAGTAACACATGCGATGTCACTATTTGATCTTCAAGATGTATTGCATAGTTATCGAATCTCGAACGACACTCGATATACCAATGGTTGTTGATTCGATCGGGATATATGGATGAAGGGACCGTACTGTACGCTAACCAAAATCTATTGGTTCTTGCAGGCACTATCAGTGATACCTAGGGAATCATGGGGCGATGTTGCTAGGCGCTCTTACCATGATTCGATGGGCAAGTCGGAAATTGTTGTTCCGAGTCACAAGGAGTTGTGAGCCCACGGCTAGCTGTATCCCTGAACCATTGAGGGTCACACAGAGTAATGGATTTTTAATCCCCGTTGAGATAGTTAAATTTAAAGAGTTAAATTTAATGAACAAAGAAGTTGGACTACTTAATTAAGAGTAGAGGAGTAAGATTTCCTAAAATGACATAGGGATGGGCATTTTTGGAAATCACTGAATTCGGATTCAGAAAAATTTATCTTGACTTTAAAAGGTGCAGAAATGGTTTCTGTGCACATTGGTGAAATCGGTTTATCAATCGGAGTCATGATGAATTTTATATTAATTTCTGAACATGCGGGCTTTGCTTGTCGGGCTTGAACTTATGACTAATGGGCCCTAAGCTGTTAGCGGCCTACATTATAAATAAGTTATTGCAGTACAGAAATTAGACACAACAGGTCACAATTTTTGAAAACCTAGTTATTTTCTCTCAAAAGTGGCCGCCCCCCTCCCTCTCTACTCGGGAAAATCCAGCCTGTGAATTTTGAATTACAGTCTGGTTTAACGGATCAAATTCGTTAATTCTCTTCGTAGAAACTTCTGATAGATTTTCTAGTGCAATCTATCAGAGGGATTAATTATCCGTTCGTGGACCTGATTGAAGAACAGTTCGTCCATCAGTTCCAGGGATATACAACAAGAGCAGAGCAATCTGTTGGTGTCCATAATCTCGATTCGAGATTGGAGGTAAAAATTTATAATTGTTATTTAATTTTTACACACACAATTTAATCGTTAAGTTTTGATACCCATTATGGAATCGTTCCATATAAAATTTTTAAACTTCCGCTGCACCGGGTATCAATTTTGATTGATCTGATCGCCGCGTTCTCCAACAGTGGTATCAGAGCCAGGTTGCTCAGATCAAGAGATTAAATTAATCGATTGTACAAAAATTTTTTAAGCCTCGGTTATTGAAACAAAATAAATATTTTAAAAAAAAAAAAATTTTTTTTTTCGGGCAAAACCCGGGCAGCGATTGGATCGCTGCCCGGGGGGGGCAGCGATGTGATCGCTGTCCAGGGCAGCGCACGGCGCTGCCCAGGGAGCGATCGTCGCTGCCCTAGGGGCAGCCGGGCTGCCCGGCCCGAGCCCTTTGGGGCGCGGGCAGCCCGGGAGTGTCCCGGGCGGCCCGCGGAAAAAATTAATTTTTTAATTTTAAAATTAAATTTTAATATGTTAAAATTCTATTTTTGGTCCGATCGAAAATTGTTTTTGATTGGTCCACGAGGCGTCGGATCGAACTGTTCGAGTCCGAAAATTTTAAAATTGATTTTTGGATAAATTTGAATTTTTGGAAAATTTAAATATTTTATCCGTTAAATTGAATTTTGAAATTAATTATTTTTTGGTACAATTGATGATAAGATATGATCTTATGGATATATTGAGTAAAATATGATTTTATGTATAAAATTGGATTTTATAGATAAAATATGATTTTATTTGATAAAAAGATAAAATATGATTTTGTATATAAAATAAGATTTTATATATGAAATATGATTTTATCCTTTTAAATTTAAATTGCCATTGCATGTTATCCAATAAATTAATTTTGAATTAAATGTTATTGGATAAGGATGATCGATTGCCATGACCAATTTTGTAGGTGTATGTTAGGAATTTACATTTGTTTTTATTGTTGTTGGATTTATTAATGGGCCTGGTTTATGGCCCAATATGAATTGTCATATGTAATAAAAGTGGGCTTGGTTTATGGCCCGTTCCCACCCCTTAAAAATGTATCCCCTACTTGTCATTGTTATTTATTGTAAATACATTAGATTTAGTGGGAGATGAAGATTTGAAGATGGAGGTGGGCCCAGCAGACAATAAAGACAGAAGAAATGTAAATTGGAAGCACAATCTAATAGGATTGCATTGCATACTGCATATTACCTAGGATTGGACTAAGACTCGTGATTGGCAATCACGGGTCGATTAGAAATGGAATCGATCATCCTATATAATATGTGATATTATTGTTGTATGCATGTTTTAAACAAAATTGTGTGAATCCGGCAAGCATACAAAACTTTAAAAATGATGAGACAAATTTTCAAAATTAAAATCCCTCATTTTAAATATGATTTAAAATTGATATCAAGATAAATAAAGGAAATTTAAATTTGTTTAAATGTTCCTACCTTCCATCAACGATCAATGTATGAGATGCTACCCGCAGATACGGTCGGGCTCATATTATTGGGGGGGCCCGTTCGTCGGAAAGCTGTACATTGGATCGACACATGTTGTAAGTTGGGTGGAACTCCCATGGGATCGGCTCATATTATTGGGGGATCCACATGGCGACCGTCCATCACAACTTAATATTGATGGCTCATCTTGACATGTCACAATAAACGACGTCATATTATTGGGCCCTTATTGGACATGAGGTAAAAACATGGAGGTTGCTTTGGAAGCAATTGGGCTCTACCTTTTGAAAATTATGGTTGGCTGATATTATTCGGGACCATAGATTGTCAATTGGACTCCATGTTCTCACTAAGGAAAACAGTTTCCCGTTTTCACTAGAGGGTAGTGAAATCGTTAAAATAGTGGGAGTGAGATTCATAAAATAAATTTCGCCTATTTTATGTAAATTACTTAAACAATCACTGATATTTGTCTGTTTCTTTTCAGTATTTCATAAATATGAATTCGCGTAATCCACTTTTCTCGATCCTCGAACAAAATAAATTGACTGGCGCAAACTATACGGAATGGTTCCGTAAGTTGAAGATTGTCTTGACTTCGGAGAAGATGCTCTACATGTTAGAAAAATCTCCTCCGAAGGAAGCACCAGCTGACATAAATCCGGAAGAGTTAGCCAAACTTGATACATGGTGGGACCATGATATCAAGGCCAAATGCTATATGCAAGCCTCGATGTCTGATGAACTCCAGAGGCGATTTGAGGACACCGTGAATGCTGCTGACATTCACGTACAACTCAAGAAACTTTTTGGGGCTCAATCGAGGGCTAAAAGGTTCGCTACTGTAAAGGAGCTAATGACGTGTCGCATGCGTGAAGGGACATCGGTCCGTGATCATGGGGTACGAGTGATTTGGCTCATACAGAAGTTGGTAACCCTTGATTTGGTGTTGGAGCATGAACTCAACGTGGACTTACTACTTCTATCTCTTCCTTCTTCTTTTGACGGATTTGTGGTGAATTTCAATATGAACAAGATAGAGGCCTCCCTTGAAGAGATGGTCAATATGCTTGTGACATATGAATCCACATTAAAGAAGGATAAACCGGCTTTCTTGGTGGGCTCCTCTTCTTTTTCTAAGAAGGGACCAAGTACAAAGGGTAAGAAACGTTCTGCCCCACCCAAGAAAATCGAACCCGAGAAGAAGTACAAGACAAAGGCTTCAAACATGGAAAAATCCAAGGATGTTTGCCATTACTGCAAGAAGGCCGGTCATTGGAAACGTAACTGCAAGGAATATCTAGAGCAGTTGCGAACTGCGAAGGGTATGTTCTATATTGAAATAAATGTTTCACTTAATACTACTTCTTGGGTATTGGATACCGGATGTGGATCTCACATTTGCAATGATTTGCAGGTGATGACAAGAAGTCGCAGGCTTAGAATGGGTGAGATCCAGCTGAGGCTCGGAAATGGTTCCAGAGTTGAAGCTAAAGCTGTGGGAGATATTTATTTAATTTTGCAGAACGGTTTTAAGTTACTTTTGAGAGATGTTTTATTTGTTCCGGATTTGATTAAAAACATTATTTCTGTTTCTATGCTAGATAGAGATGGTTATTCTTGCAATTTTGTGAATGGGATTTGCAATATTTACAAGAATGAATGTTTGATTGGAAATGGACAACTTGAAAACGATCTATACAACTTAAAACTAAAAGACGTTCCAATAAATTATGTTGATAAACCGGCAACAACAAACAAAAGGAAAATCGATAGTCAAAACCCGGCAAACCTTTGGCATGCTAGGCTAGGTCATATTTCCTCAAGGAGGATGAACAAGCTAGTGGGAGAGGGCATGTTTGATATTTCTGATATTAACTCTCTACCTACTCTTGAATCCTGCCTGAAAGGAAAAATGACTAAATCTCCTTTTAAGGGGAAACCTGAGCGTAGTCAAAATCTGTTGGATTTGATCCATACAGATGTTTGTGGTCCATTTAGAGTTGGTACTCAATATGACCACACCTACTTCATTATCTTTACTGATGATTATTCAAGGTATGGGTATTTATATTTAATGAAATATAAGTCTGAAGCATTTGAAAAGTTCAAAGAATTCAAGGCTGAAGTAGAAAACAAGCTAGGTAAAAGTATTAAAGCACTTCGATCGGATCGAGGTGGAGAATACTTAAGTACCGAGTTTTTGGACTATCTAAAAGAGAATGGGATTCTCTCTCAGTGGACTCCTCCTATGACACCACAGCTGAATGGTGTATCGGAGCGTCGTAATCGAACTTTGTTGGACATGGTTCGATCCATGATGAGCTTCACTGAGCTTCCACCTTCGTTTTGGGGCTATGCGCTTGAAACGGCGGTATTGTTGTTGAACAACGTCCACACTAAAGCAGTGGACAAAACACCATACGAGTTATGGAATGGCAAAGCTCCTAAGTATTCGTACTTGAGGATTTGGGGATGTACTGCTTACGTGAAGCAGACAGTGGGAGATAAGTTGGATAGTCGATCCACCTTATGTTATTTTGTAGGGTATCCAAAGAATTCAATCGGATATTATTTCTATTATCCTGCTGAAACAAAGGTGTTTGTTTCAAGGAATGCCACCTTCTTGGAGAAGGAGTTCTTATTGGATAAGAAAGGCGAGATGATGGAACTCGAAGAAATTCGAGAAGAACCCGAAATACAAAATAACGATCCTACACCTCAGGAACCATTGATTGACACGCCTGTACCTAGAATATCCGAGAGGACTTCTAGACCTCCTATTCGATATGGTCTTCTTCTTGAAGGGGATCAAGATGAACCCGATGTTGGATGTGATCCAAGAAACTTCAAGGAAGCAATTTCTGATGCGGATTCAAATTTATGGCTTGAAGCTATGCAGTCGGAAATAGATTCGATGCATACAAACCAAGTTTGGTCTTTAGTAGATCCTCCCGATGGAATTGTTCCAATAGGGTGTAAATGGATCTACAAGAGAAAGCTTTGGCCTGATGGTAAGGTATTGACCTACAAGGCGCGATTGGTGGCGAAAGGTTATACTCAAAGACAAGGAGTTGACTATGATGAAACCTTTTCACCAGTTGCAATGTTCAAGTCCATAAGAATCCTTATTGCCATAGCTGCTTGGTATGACTATGAGATATGGCAAATGGATGTGAAGACTACTTTTCTCAATGGAGACATTAAGGAAGAAATCTATATGAAGCAGCCTGAGGGGTACACATCCATGGGAAGCGAGCATAAGGTATGCAAGCTTCAGAGATCAATTTATGGTCTAAAACAAGCATCAAGAAGTTGGAACCAGAAATTTGATGAAACAATAAAGGATTTTGGTTTCATCAAGAACCCGGAGGAACCATGCGTGTACAAGAAAGTAGTTAAGGATGCTGTGACATTCTTAGTACTTTATGTTGATGACATCCTACTCATTGGGAATGACGTAGGGATGTTGCAGTCAACAAAGATATGGTTATCAGGTAGATTCTCGATGAAGGATTTGGGTGAGGCATCCTATATTCTAGGGATATAGATCTATAGAAATAGATCTAAGAGAATGATAGGACTCACTCAATCAACCTACATCGACACCATATTGAAACGGTTTTCAATGGATGGGTCCAAGAGAGGACATCTACCCATATGTCATGGAGTTTCTCTATCCAAGTCTATGTGTCCCAAGACTGATGAAGAGATAGAGAAAATGACACATGTACCATATGCGTCAGCCATAGGTAGTATCATGTATGGGATGATATCTACCAGACCGGATGTAGCATTTGCTCTGAGTGTCACGAGCAGATATCAAGCTAATCCCGGTCAAATGCATTGGAAAGCCGTGAAGTACATTCTTAAGTACTTACGAAGGACTAAGAATATGTTCATGGTATATGGAGGAAGAGAACTAAAATTGGAAGGCTATACCGACTCTAGCTTCCAAAGTGACGTGGATGACTCGAAGTCAACCTCTGGATTTGTGTTCATGCTCAATGGCGGTGCTGTCTCTTGGAAGAGTTCCAAACAGGACACCACAGCGGATTCCACCACTGAGGCAGAATACATTGCAGCATCAGCTGCTGCTAAAGAGGCCGTTTGGATGAGGAATTTCGTCCAAGAGTTGGGCGTTATTCCTGAAGTTGTTGGTCCAGTCCCGGTGTACTGTGACAACACGGGTGCCGTTGCTCAGGCAAAGGAACCAAGGTCTCATCAAAGATCCAAACATGTACTGAGGAAATACCACATCATCCGGGAGATTGTGGAAAGAGGAGACATCAATGTCGAAAGAGTGGCCTCTGCAGACAATATTGCTGATCCACTTACTAAGCCCTTGCCAGGACCATTATTTGACAAATATCGCGAAGCAATGGGTCTACGTAGTATGACTAGTTGGCTATAGGGCAAGTGGGAGATTGAAAGAGTGGGTGCCCGGTGAGCCAACTTTGGCTAAGGGCTCTGATGACTCTTTGTATAAACAATCTTTCGTTTAATATAATTTACACTTTTATTAATGGCAATGACTTTATCTTTCTTCATATTTTTATATTGTGATATACTATTGTTGTTTTGATAAAGACCTTGAATATACTATAGTGTATGTAAGATGTGGTAGAACATGGGGATGTCTATCATGAAACACATTTTATAGTCACTGTATATTCTAAACTGTTCCTAGTCGATTGAGCCGTCCGATAATAAGGATAAGGATCGCTCGAGTTTGAGACTAGCATTTGCGATGCAGAGTACCATGTTTCATTGGTAAGGAACATAGAGATGTTCGAAGCATGCAAATGGATATTCATACGATGAATTATCGAACTACCCTATCCGGACTTTCCAAGTGGTTATCACTTATCGAGTGGATAAAGTCCGCGGTTTTGGTTGTACACCATTAGTCCTTACTACTTGAAACATCATTGAGACTCTATATGCTAGTACTGTTCTTTGACTCGTTTACCGACTCTATTGGGGTCATCAGGTGTCGGGATTGGGTACAGTTACAACACATATAGGAGTCGATGATTTGTTGTCAAGGATTCACCACATACTTGCGAGTGTGAATATCCTATGCGATCTGAGGAGATATTAGTGTGACGAATCTCTGGCCAGAGTACATGATGTGTTTTAAGAAATGGTTTCTTAGTAACACATGCGATGTCACTATTTGATCTTCAAGATGTATTGCATAGTTATCGAATCTCGAACGACTCTCGATATACCAATGGTTGTAGATTCGATCGGGATATATGGATGAAGGGACCGTACTGTACGCTAACCAAAATCTATTGGTTCTTGCAGGCACTATCAGTGATACCTAGGGAATCATGGGGCGATGTTGCTAGGCGCTCTTACCATGATTCGATGGGCAAGTCGGAAATTGTTGTTCCGAGTCACAAGGAGTTGTGAGCCCACGGCTAGCTGTATCCCTGAACCATTGAGGGTCACACAGAGTAATGGATTTTTAATCCCCGTTGAGATAGTTAAATTTAAAGAGTTAAATTTAATGAACAAAGAAGTTGGACTTCTTAATTAAGAGTAGAGGAGTAAGATTTCCTAAAATGACATAGGGATGGGCATTTTTGGAAATCACTGAATTCGGATTCAGAAAAATTTATCTTGACTTTAAAAGGTGCAGAAATGGTTTCTGTGCACATTGGTGAAATCGGTTTATCAATCGGAGTCATGATGAATTTTATATTAATTTCTGAACATGCGGGCTTTGCTTGTCGGGCTTGAACTTATGACTAATGGGCCCTAAGATGTTAGCGGCCTACATTATAAATAAGTTATTGCAGTACAGAAATTAGACACAACAGGTCACAATTTTTGAAAACCTAGTTATTTTCTCTCAAAAGTGGCCGCCCCCCTCCCTCTCTACTCGGGAAAATCCAGCCTGTGAATTTTGAATTACAGTCTGGTTTAACGGATCAAATTCGTTAATTCTCTTCGTAGAAACTTCTGATAGATTTTCTAGTGCAATCTATCAGAGGGATTAATTATCCGTTCGTGGACCTGATTGAAGAATAGTTCGTCCATCAGTTCCAGGGATATACAACAAGAGCAGAGCAATCTGTTGGTGTCCATAATCTCGATTCGAGATTGGAGGTAAAAATTTATAATTGTTATTTAATTTTTACACACACAATTTAATCGTTAAGTTTTGATACCCATTATGGAATCGTTCCATATAAAATTTTTAAACTTTCGCTGCACCGGGTATCAATTCTGATTGATCTGATCGCCGCGTTCTCCAACAGTTCCAACTTCAACAACTAAAAACCACAAAAACTTCTGATTGTCTACAATTCACTGTCAATTTAACGTAAACGTGTGTGTGTGCCATGTCATTCCAGTTTCATGCAACTTCACAAGAATCTGTCTTAAGACTGCTTAGTGACCTATAAAAAATCAGTACAAGTGTCACACTCCAGCACTCTTTCTTCCCAACCATCCCAAACAAAAACATGTAATTTCTTGAGATTAATTACGTACTTCCGGATTTTTCCTGGTTTTTCTTAAGCCCCAATAATTACCCGCGAACTTAGTTATAACTAATATAGGATTCGAATTTCAATCCCCTCGTTTATAGCCCAGATGGAGCTACAATCCAATTTAGCCCGCAAAGTTAGCTATGGAAGAATGAATAGAATTTGAATCATTTTTCAAGCCCGGATGGAACTGTTATTTTAAAATTTTAAAATTTTTAACCCCATGGAATCCGCATACTTAGCTACGAATAAAGGATTAGGACTTCAATCCCTTTCTCTTAACCCGGATGGAGTTAACTTATTTATTTATTTTTTTAAAGAATTTTGGTAAAAATTTCTTGGTGCGCCCAACATCATATATGCAATGTCATAAAATCATCAGGAATCCAAAGACACTATTATGTTCAACAAACACCTATTATCGTGCAATGGTCAAGCAAACACGAACTTCATCAATTACTTTGCTACATTTTACCAGTCTAACATGCGTGCTTAAAATGATTCACGATTCAACCAACAGCTTCTCATGTTCAATCAAAAGCAACATTTTGACAAAAAAAATTTTAACAACTCAATCATCATAGGCCAACAGTCGTCTTTCTACTTATTCACACAACACAAACACAAAACACAATGATATGCATGAATACAAAATATATGCAAAGAACTAAACCATATGAATGCAACAAACAATTATCAATGAAACAAAACATAACTAATCAACACCCACCCCCCCCACCCCGTACTTATCTAAATCATTGTCCTCAATGATCTAGAAACAATGAACAGAATGCAAAACAAACAAAATTCAAAGATGAACATAAACACAATGAAAACAAAAATAACACTCCCCTGGTTAAAAATGCATTCGCTCGCTTCTTGGCAGTATCAAGTGGGACGGTAGCAGTAGGCTGGGAATATTGGCAGGCATGGCAACTGAACTGGGAAAGAAGCAAAAATCAAATAAACAATAAAAAATAAACTAAAATAAAATAAAGAGGAAGAGAAAAAACACTGGGTTTCCTCTCAGTCAGCGCCTATAGCCCGACTATATTCCTCTATTTAGTGGCGACATTCAAGGTGGTTGCTCCACCATCTTGGATGATATCTGATCGATCCTACCACTGCTTGCTTCACTTCTATAAAGATTTGTCATAGGACTGTTTCCTTTGGAGAGCTGAACCTGCTAACATTCCCCAACATCATGAATCAAATTAAAAAAATTTACAGTAGAGCAAGATTTAGAAATTTGGCTATCGCAAGCCAACTTCAGCATATTAAACATGACTTGCTCATCATTCATCCTTAAAACTAACTCCCCCTTATCAACATCAATTAAAGCCCTACTAGTAGCAAGAAACGGACGATCTAAAATCAGAGGAGCCTCATAATCCTCATCCACATCAAGAACGACAAAATCAACAGGGAAAATTAGCTTATCCACTTTAACTAATACATTCTCTACTACCCCTCTAAGATATTTGACAAAGCGATCTGCAATCTTAAGAGAGATGGTAGTGGGTTCAATTATCCCCATACTTAATTTCTTAGCAAGTGAATGAGAATTCAAATTGATACTTGCCCCAAAGTCACACAATGCATTATCAGTAGAAAATTGACCAATATTGCACGGTATAGAGAAACTCCCTGGATCTTGAAATTTTTGTGGAAGCCTATTTTGTATCACCGCAGAGCACCCCTCATTAATTTTGACTTGTTCCAGATTGTTCATCTTCTTTTTATTCTTCAGTAAGTCCTTTAGAAAGATGACATAATTCGGCATCTGAGCTAAAACATCTGTAAAAAGGTATGTTAATATGTAGTTTCTTGAAAATTTCAAGAAACATTTTAAACTGATGATCAAACAATAATTTCTTAGCTCGCTGGGGAAAAGGTAAAGTAGACATATCAACATCAGCATTAACATTAGAATATACTTTCTTACCTTTCTTACCTGTAGGCGATGGTGGTGCGGGGCTGCGATTGTCCTCTTTTTTCCTATCTCCGTCGATATTCTTCTTGGGTTCCTTAGATTTTTATTTAGTCACGACCATGATAGCATTCACGTCCCTAGGATTTGTTTCAGTGTTTTTTGGTAGTGAACCGGGTGCCCTAGTCGAAAGTTGGGTTGTTGTTTAGGACATCTGAGTCTCCAAATTTTTCAATAAAGCTTCTTGATTCTGCAGTCTTGCCTCAGTTCCCGCAACATGCTTCATAATGATCTCCTAAAAGCTCGGCTTCTGCACCTCTTGCTTAGGTTGGTTCTGCCAGTTCTGATTGTAGGTGTTGTTGTATGAGTTGTAAGGCTGCCGTCCTTGATTTCCTGAAAAAATTAGCCGCCTCCACCTCAAACAACTGATGTTCCTTCTCCTTATTCCCCTTTACTTGATTAACTGGAAATTCTTTCATAAGTGTCATCTGGTGTGTCAAAGCATCAATCTTCGCATTCAGGGCCATTAAAGCATCAACTTCATGAACTTCAGCTTTCCTTTCCTTTTTCACATCCGGCCACCCAATATTTCTCTCAGCCATATTTCCAATAATCTCTCATGCCTCTGTTGGTGTCTTTCTGAATAAACTTCCATTGGCAGCAGCGTCTAACATGGATCGAACCAACTGATCAGACCCATTTTAGAATGTCTGAGTCTGCTGGCTCTGAGTAAGATTATGTTGAGGGCACTTCCTCAACATCTTCTTGAATCTGGTCCATGCTTCATGTAAGGACTCTCCCTCCTTCTGCTTGAAATAAATAATGTTATAAAATAACTTCGCCATCTTATACTAGTACAAGTGTCCAACCATAATGGTGACCTGACACAGGACTTACGTATCCAACCATCAACAAACATGTAGGGGAAGGCCCTACTACTAAATATCTCAAGGATATGGAATCAATATGCTCATGTATGCAACATACAGCCATGACATGTTGTATCATATAAACCATGCAAGCACATAATAAATGCTTACTCAATCTGGATATCTCGAATAATACTTTCGTACATTACGAAGGCAGATCCTAGAAGCTCCCCTCTAGGTCCAAGCCTACCATACAACACTACAATAAATAAATATCATGTATTATCTAGAATGCCGAACATCACCTATCATGCTCTAAAATCTTAATTAAACTATCGTTTACTTGACCGCTTAATTCGGTATTTACTAGCATGTGCACTAGGTCAAGTAATAGTAAAATGGACAGAGAGTCCATGTATCGATCCCACATGGACTATAGTCAATTCTCAAGATTCAATTATTTTACTTAATCTAGACAAAAATAATAAAGAAGGATGCAACGAATTAAATAAAAATTTAATTATCAAAAATAATAAAAATTAAAATAAGTAAAATATAAATATAATTAAATTGAGACAACCAAGACACACACAGGTATCGAACAAATCATGTAATATGTAGCCAATTAAGGACTCAGAATTAATCTTAAATTACGGGAATTCTCCTAACTTGTTCAAAGGTCTATTTTTCTAGAACAATCAAACCTAATCAAATATTGACGGATTAATTTTTCGCAATTCTAATCAAATTTGAGTGCATTAAATATTTGTGAAAATTCAGTTTTCACCAAAAACCACACACTGAAATTGAATTCTATTTCTAGTCGATTTTATCACGTGTTAATGTAAGAGTGGGTGCCCAGTGAGCCAACTGTGTGGCTATGGGTTTTGATGACTCTTTGTATAAACAATCTTTTGTTTAATATTATTTACACTTTTATGGCAATGACTTTATATTACTTCATATTGTTATATTGTGATATACTATTGTTGTTTTGATAAAGACCTTGAATATACTATAGTGTATGTAAGATGTGGTAGAACATGGAGATGTCTATCATGAAATACATCTTATAGTCACTGTATATTCTAAAACCGTTCCTAGTCGATTGAGCCGTCCGATAATAAGGATAAGGATCGCTCGAGTTTGAGACTAGCATTTGCGATGCGGAGTACCACGTTTCATTGGTAGGGAACATGGAGATGTTCGAAGCATGCAAATGGATATTCATAGGATGAATAGTCGAACTACCCTATCCGGACTTTCCAAGTGGTTATCACTTATCGAGTGGATAAAGTCCGCGGTTTTGGTTGTACACCATTAGTCCTTACGACTTGAAACATCATGGAGACTCTATATGCTAGTACTGTGCTTTGACTCGTTTACCGACTCTGAGGGGGTCATCAGGTGTCGAGATTGGGTACAGTTACGACACATATAGGAGTCAATGCATTGTTGTCAAGGATTCACCACATACTTGCGAGTGTGGATATCCTATGCGATCTGAGGAGATATTAGTGTGACAAATCTCTGGCCAGAGTACTTGATGTGATTTAAGAAATGGTTTCTTAGTAGCACATGCGATGTCACTAATTTGATCTTCAAGATGCATTGCATAGTTATCGAATCTTGAGCGACTCTCGATATACCAATGGTTGTTGATTCGATCGGGATATATGGATGAAGGGACCGTACTGTACGCTAACCAAAATCTACTGGTTCTTGTAGGCACTATCAGTGATACCTAGGGAATCATGGGGCGATGTTGCTAGGCGCTTTACCATGATTCGTTGGGCAAGTCGGAAAGTGTTGTTCCGAGTCACAAGGAGTTGTGAGCCCACGGCTAGCTGTATCCCTGAACCATTGAGGGTCACACAGTGTAATGGAGTTTTAATCCCCGTTGAGATAGTTAAATTTAAAGAGTTAAATTTAATGAACTAAGGAGTTGGACTTCTTAAATAAGAGTAAGGGAGTAGGATTTCCTAAAATGACATAGGGATGGACATTTTTGGAAACCACTGAATTCGGATTCAGGAAAATTTATTTTGACTTTAAAACGTGCAGAAATGGTTTCTGTGCACATTGGTGAAATTGTTTCATCAATCGGAGTCACGATGAATTTTATATTAATTTCTGAACGAGCGGGCTTTGCTTGTCGGGCCCCAGCTTATGACTAATGGGCCCTAAGGTGTTAGTGGCCTGCATTATAAATAAGTTATTTCAGTACAGAAATTACACACAACAGGTCATAAATTTTTGAGAGCAAAAATTCGAAAAACCCTATTCTCTCTCAAAGAATTTCGGCCGCCCCCTTGCTCTGCCCGAGAAAATTCCGGTCTGTGATTTTGAATCGCAGTAAGGAATAACGAATCAAATTCGTGTATTCTCTTCGCAGAAAACTTCTGATAGATTTTCTAGTGCAATCTATCAGAGGGATTAAACCTCTGTTCGTGGACCTGATTGAAGGCGTTCATCGGTTCCAGGGAGAGACAACAAGAGCAGAATTGTTCTGTTGGTGTCCATTAATCTCGTTGCGAGATTTGAGGTAAAATTTATTTAATTGTTATTTAAATTTTACACACACGTAATTCAATCGATGAACGGTTGATACCCATACCATGGAAACGTTCCATGAAAAATTTTTAAACTTCCGCTGCACCGGTATCAATCGTAATTGGTCTGGGAACTCGCCAGTTTTCCAACAGTGGTATCAGAGCCAGGTTGCTCAGATCAATCGATTGAATAATCAATTGTACAAAATTTTTGAGTCTCGGTTTATGAAACAAAATAAATATTTTTAATAAAAAAAAATTTTTTCGGGGCAAAACCCGGGCAGCGATTGGATCGCTGCCCGGTGGGGCAGCAATTGTTGCTGCCCCGGGCGGCGCACGGCGCCGCCCAAAGGGGGCGCACAGCGCCGCCCAAGGCGGCGACCGTCACCGCCCAGGGCGGCGCACGGCGCCGCCCAGGGCAGCGCTGGGCGCTGCGCAGGGCAGCGCTCGGCGCTGCCCAGGGGCGGCGCTCGGCGCTGCCCAGCGCAGTGCTGGGCGCTGCGCAGGGCGGCGCTCGGCGCCGCCCAGGGCAGCGCACGGCGCCGCCCAGGGGCGGCGCCAGGCGCTGCCCTAAGGGGGCAGCCGGGCTGCCCCCGGCCCGCGCCCCGGGTGCGGGCCGACCCGGGAGTGTCCCGGGTGGCCCGCGGGAAAAATTAATTTTTAATTTTTTATTAATTTTAATATTTAAAATTTTATTTTTGGTCCGGTCAAAAATTGTTTTTGATTGGTTCACGAGATTTCGGATCGAATTGTTCGAGTCCGTAAATTTTAAAATTGATTTTGGATAAATTTGAATTTTTGGAAAATTTTAATATTTTATCCGTAAATTGAATTTTGAAATCAATTATTTTGGTACAATTGATGATAAGATATGATCTTATGATATATTAGATAAAATATGATTTTATTTGTAAAATTGGATTTTATAGATAAAATATGATTTTATTTGATATGGAGATAAAATATGATTTTATATGTGAAATGTGATTTTATATATAAAATATGATTTTATCTTGTTTAAATTTGAATTGCCACAGCATGTTATCCAATAAATTAATTTTGAATTAAATTTTATTGGATAAGGATGATCGATTGCCATGACCAATTTTGTAGGTGTATGTTAGGAATTTACATTTTGTCTTTATTGTTGTTGGTTTTATTAATGGGCCTGGTTTATGGCCCGATATGAATGTCATATGTAATAAAAGTGGGCTTGGTTTATAGCCCGTTCCCACCCCCTAAAAATGTATCCCCTACTTGTCATTGTTATTTAATTGTAAATACATTAGATTTAGTGGGAGATCAAGATTTGAAGATGGTGGGTCCAGCAGACAATGAAGACTGAAGAAATGTAAATTGGAAGCATATGTAATAGGATTGCATTTGCATACTGCATATTACCTAGGATTGGACTAAGACCCGTGATTGGCAACCACGGGTCAATTAGAAATGGAATCGATCATCCTATATAATATGTGATATTATGATTGTATGCATGTTTAGACATAAATTGCGTGAATCCGGCAATGCATGCAATAAATTAAAAATGATGAGACAAATATTTTTATAAATAAAATCCCTCATTTTAAATATGATTTAAAATTTATATCAAGATAAATAAAGGAAATTTAAATATTGTTTAAATATTCCTACCTTCCATCAACGGTCAATGTATGTGATGCTACCCGCGGATACGGTCCGGCTCATATTATTGGGGGGGCCCGTTCGTCGGAAAGCTGTACATTGGATCGACAAATGTTGTAAGTTGGGTGGAACTCCCATGGGATCGGCTCATATTATTGGGGGATCCACATGGCGACCGTCCATCACAACTTAATATTGATGGGTCATCTTGACATGTCACTTTAAACGGCGTCATATTATTGGGCCCTTATTGGACATGAGGTAAATACATGGGGGTTGCTTTGGAAGCAATTGGGCTCTACCTTTTGAGAATTATGGTTGGCTGATATTATTCGGGACCATAAGTTTGTCAATTGGACTCCATGTTCTCACTAAGGAAAAAGTTTCCCGTTTTCACTAGAGGGTGGTGAAATCGTTAAAATAGTGGGAGTGAGATTCATAAAATTAAATTCGCCTATTTTATGTCTTAGTAAATTGTTAAACAATCATTGATATATGTCTGTTTTTCCTTTTCAGTATTTCACACAATGAATTCGCGAAATCCTTTATTCTCGATCCTCGAACAAAACAAGCTGACTGGCGCCAACTATACGGAATGGTTCCGAAAGTTGAAGATTGTCTTAACTTCGGAGAAAATGCTCTACGTGTTAGAGAAAGCACCTCCGAAGGAAGCACCAGCTGACATAAGTCCGGAGGAATTGGCCAAACTTGATGCATGGTGTGACCATGACATCAAGACCAAATGCTATATGCAAGCCTCGATGTCTGATGAACTCCAGAGGCGATTTGAGGACACGGTGAATGCTGCTGACATTCACACGCAACTCAAGGAACTTTTTGGGGCTCAGTCGAGGGCTGAAAGGTTCTCTACTGTTAAGGAGTTGATGACGTGCCGCATGCGTGAAGGGACTTCGGTCCGTGATCATGGGGTACGAGTGATTTGGCTCATACAGAAGTTAGCGACCCTTGATTTGGTGTTGGAGCATGAACTCAATGTGGACTTGCTGCTTCTATCTCTTCCTTCTTCATTTGATGGATTCGTGATAAATTTTAATATGAACAAGATAGAGGCCACCCTTGAAGAGATGGTCAATATGCTCGTTACATATGAATCCACACTTAAGAAGGATAAGCCAGCTTTCTTGGTGGGCTCCTCATCTTCTGCTAAGAAGGGGCCAAGTATGAAGGGCAAGAAACGTTCTGCCCCACCCAAGAAAGTGGAACCCGAGAAGAAGCAAAAGACAAAGGCTTCAAACGATGGAAAATCCAAGGATGTTTGCCATTACTGCAAGAAGCCGGGTCATTGGAAGCGTAACTGCAAGGAGTATCTTGAGCAGTTGGGAACTGCAAAGGGTATGTTCTATATCGAAATAAACATGTCACTTAATACAACTTCTTGGGTATTGGATACCGGATGTGGTTCTCACATTTGCAATGATTTGCAGGTGATGACAAGAAGTCGCAGGCTTAGAATGGGTGAGACCCAGCTGAGGCTCGGGAATGGTTCCAGAGTTGAAGCTACGGCCATTGGAGATGTTTGTTTGATTTTGCAGAATGGTTTTAAATTATTGTTGAGAGATGTTTTATTTGTGCCAGATTTAATTAAAAACATTATTTCTATTTCTATGCTTGATAGAGATGGTTATTCTTGTAATTTTGTGAATGGGATTTGCAGTATTTACAAGAATGAATGTTTAATTGGAAATGGACAACTTGAAAACGATCTATACAATTTAAAACTAAAAGACGTTCCAGTGAATTGTATTGACAAACCGGCAACAACAAACAAAAGGAAAATCGATAGTCAAAACCCGGCAAACCTTTGGCACGCTAGACTAGGTCATATTTCCTCAAGGAGGATGAACAAGCTAGTGGGAGAGGGCATGTTTGATATGTCTGATATTAACTCTCTACCTACTTGTGAATCCTGCCTAAAAGGGAAAATGACTAAATCTCCTTTTAAGGGGAAGCCTGAACGTAGTCAAAATCTGTTGGATTTGATCCATACAGATGTTTGTGGTCCATTTAGAGTAGGGACTCAACATGGCCACACCTACTTCATTACCTTTACTGATGATTATTCTAGGTATGGGTATTTATATTTAATGAAATATAAGTCTGAAGCATTTGAAAAGTTCAAAGAATTCAAGGCTGAGGTAGAAAACAAGCTAGGTAAAAGTATTAAAGCACTTCGATCGGATCGAGGTGGAGAATACTTGAGTACCGAGTTTTTGGACTATCTAAAAGAGAATGGGATTCTCTCTCAGTGGACTCCTCCTATGACACCACAGCTTAATGATGTATCGGAGCGCCGTAATCGAACTTTGTTGGACATGGTTCGATCCATGATGAGCTTCACTGAGCTTCCACCTTCGTTTTGGGGCTATGCGCTTGAAACGGCGGTATTGTTGTTGAATAACGTCCACACTAAAGCAGTGGACAAAACACCATACGAGTTATGGAATGGCAAAGCTCCTAAGTATTCATACTTGAGGATTTGGGGATGTCCTGCTTACGTGAAGCGGACAGTGGGAGATAAGTTGGATAGTCGATCCAGCCTGTGTTATTTTGTGGGGTATCCGAAGAATTCAATCGGATATTATTTCTATTATCCTGCTGAAACAAAGGTGTTTGTTTCGCGGAATGCCACCTTCTTGGAGAAGGAGTTCTTATTGGATAAGAAAGGCGAGATGATGGAACTCGAAGAAGTTCGAGAAGAACCCGAAATACAAAATAACGATCCCACACCTCAGGAACCATTGCTGGACACGCCTGCACCTAGAAGATCCGAGAGGACTTCTAGACCTCCAGTTCGATATGGTCTTCTTCTTGAAGAGGGTCAAGATGAACCCGACATTGGATGTGATCCAAGAAGCTTCAAGGAAGCAATTTCTGATGCGGATTCGAATTTATGGCTTGAAGCTATGCAATCAGAATTGGATTCGATGCATACTAACCAAGTCTGGACTTTAGTGGATCCTCCCGATGGAATTGTTCCAATAGGGTGTAAATGGATCTACAAAAGAAAGCTTGGGCCTGATGGTAAGGTATTGACCTACAAGGCGCGATTGGTGGCGAAAGGTTATACTCAAAGGCAAGGAGTTGACTATGATGAAACCTTTTCACCAGTTGCTATGTTCAAGTCCATAAGAATCCTTATTGCCATAGCTGCATGGTATGACTATGAGATATGGCAAATGGATGTGAAGACTGCTTTTCTTAATGGAGACATTAAGGAAGAAATCTATATGAAGCAGCCTGAGGGGTACACATCCATGGGAAGCGAGCATAAGGTATGCAAGCTTCAGAGATCAATTTATGGTCTAAAACAAGCATCAAGAAGTTGGAACCAGAAATTTGATGAAACAATTAAAGACTTTGGTTTCATCAAGAACCCGGAGGAACCTTGCGTGTACAAGAAAGTAGTTAAGGATGCGGTGACATTCTTAGTACTTTATGTTGATGACATCCTACTCATTGGGAATGATGTAGGGATGTTGCAGTCAACAAAGATATGGTTATCAGGTAGATTTTCGATGAAGGATTTGGGTGAGGCATCCTACATTCTTGGGATACAGATCTATAGGGATAGATCTAAGAGAATGATAGGACTCACTCAATCAACCTACATCGATACCATATTGAAACGGTTTTCAATGGATGGGTCCAAGAGAGGACATCTACCCATGTGTCATGGAGTTTCTCTATCCAAGTCTATGTGTCCCAAGACTGATGCAGAGATAGAGAATATGACACATGTACCATATGCGTCAGCTATAGGTAGTATCATGTATGGGATGATATCTACCAGACCGGATGTAGAATTTGCTCTGAGTGTCACGAGCAGATATCAGTCTAATCCTGGTCAGATGCATTGGAAAGCCGTGAAGGACATTCTTAAGTACTTGCGAAGGACTAAGAATATGTTCATGGTTTATGGAGGACGAGAACTCAAACTGGAAGGCTATACCGACTCTAGCTTCCAAAGTGATGTGGATGACTCGAAGTCAACCTCTGGATTTGTGTTCATGCTCAATGGCGGTGCTGTCTCTTGGAAGAGTTCCAAGCAGGACACCACAGCGGATTCCACCACTGAGGCTGAATACATTGCAGCATCAGCTGCTGCTAAAGAGGCCGTTTGGATGAGGAATTTCGTCCAAGAGTTGGGCGTCATTCCTGAATTTGTTGGTCCAGTCCCGGTGTACTGCGACAACACGGGTGCCGTTGCTCAAGCAAAGGAACCAAGGTCTCATCAAAGATCCAAACACGTACTGAGGAAATACCACATAATCCGGGAGATTGTGGAAAGAGGAGACATCAGTGTCGAATGAGTGGCCTCTGCAGACAATATCGCTGATCCACTTACTAAGCCTTTGCCAGGACCATTGTTTGACAAACATCGCGAAGCAATGGGTCTACGTAGTATGACTAGTTGGCTATAGGGCAAGTGGGAGATTGTAAGAGTGGGTGCCCAGTGAGCCAACTGTGTGGCTATGGGTTTTGATGACTCTTTGTATAAACAATCTTTTGTTTAATATTATTTACACTTTTATGGCAATGACTTTATATTACTTCATATTGTTATATTGTGATATACTATTGTTGTTTTGATAAAGACCTTGAATATACTATAGTGTATGTAAGATGTGGTAGAACATGGAGATGTCTATCATGAAATACATCTTATAGTCACTGTATATTCTAAAACCGTTCCTAGTCGATTGAGCCGTCCGATAATAAGGATAAGGATCGCTCGAGTTTGAGACTAGCATTTGCGATGCGGAGTACCACGTTTCATTGGTAGGGAACATGGAGATGTTCGAAGCATGCAAATGGATATTCATAGGATGAATAGTCGAACTACCCTATCCGGACTTTCCAAGTGGTTATCACTTATCGAGTGGATAAAGTCCGCGGTTTTGGTTGTACACCATTAGTCCTTACGACTTGAAACATCATGGAGACTCTATATGCTAGTACTGTGCTTTGACTCGTTTACCGACTCTGAGGGGGTCATCAGGTGTCGAGATTGGGTACAGTTACGACACATATAGGAGTCAATGCATTGTTGTCAAGGATTCACCACATACTTGCGAGTGTGGATATCCTATGCGATCTGAGGAGATATTAGTATGACAAATCTCTGGCCAGAGTACTTGATGTGATTTAAGAAATGGTTTCTTAGTAGCACATGCGATGTCACTAATTTGATCTTCAAGATGCATTGCATAGTTATCGAATCTTGAGCGACTCTCGATATACCAATGGTTGTTGATTCGATCGGGATATATGGATGAAGGGACCGTACTGTACGCTAACCAAAATCTACTGGTTCTTGTAGGCACTATCAGTGATACCTAGGGAATCATGGGGCGATGTTGCTAGGCGCTTTACCATGATTCGTTGGGCAAGTCGGAAAGTGTTGTTCCGAGTCACAAGGAGTTGTGAGCCCACGGCTAGCTGTATCCCTGAACCATTGAGGGTCACACAGTGTAATGGAGTTTTAATCCCCGTTGAGATAGTTAAATTTAAAGAGTTAAATTTAATGAACTAAGGAGTTGGACTTCTTAAATAAGAGTAAGGGAGTAGGATTTCCTAAAATGACATAGGGATGGACATTTTTGGAAACCACTGAATTCGGATTCAGGAAAATTTATTTTGACTTTAAAACGTGCAGAAATGGTTTCTGTGCACATTGGTGAAATCGTTTCATCAATCGGAGTCACGATGAATTTTATATTAATTTCTGAACGAGCGGGCTTTGCTTGTCGGGCCCCAGCTTATGACTAATGGGCCCTAAGGTGTTAGTGGCCTGCATTATAAATAAGTTATTTCAGTACAGAAATTACACACAACAGGTCATAAATTTTTGAGAGCAAAAATTCGAAAAACCCTATTCTCTCTCAAAGAATTTCGGCCGCCCCCTTGCTCTGCCCGAGAAAATTCCGGTCTGTGATTTTGAATCGCAGTAAGGAATAACGAATCAAATTCGTGTATTCTCTTCGCAGAAAACTTCTGATAGATTTTCTAGTGCAATCTATCAGAGGGATTAAACCTCTGTTCGTGGACCTGATTGAAGGCGTTCATCGGTTCCAGGGAGAGACAACAAGAGCAGAATTGTTCTGTTGGTGTCCATTAATCTCATTGCGAGATTTGAGGTAAAATTTATTTAATTGTTATTTAAATTTTACACACACGTAATTCAATCGATGAACGGTTGATACCCATACCATGGAAACGTTCCATGAAAAATTTTTAAACTTCCGCTGCACCGGGTATCAATCGTAATTGGTCTGGGAACTCGCCAGTTTTCCAACAGTTAACTATCAGAATGATCAAAATCAATTTCTCCTATGTCGACTTGGAACCAATTAACATGCAAGCAAACAGTTGATCAGGTTATTCACGAGACAAATATATATATCTGGCAATCAATAAAATAAAATCATGTCTGAAAAATCCCAAACAAACATCCAAGTTTTCTACATAAATTTGTCCAGCTCAATCACGCTGTCTTTGTTGAAAACAAACAACTCAATAATTGAAATTATAATTCAATAAATAATAATAGGAGAAGAAAAAGTGTAGAATGCTTCTCCCAATCTTGGAGCCTGTAGCGGCCTCTCTGTTGTGATCTCTACGTGAATTCTCTCCTCTCATCTGATATTTAATCTCCCTTTTATTTGGCTTTGAAAGACCATAAAATAAAGCCCGCAAAATAAGAGTTTTATCTGCCAAAAATTCTGATTTTCTGATTTGCGCGACGCCTCGATCGAGCGGCAAAAATTTGCGCTCGAGCGAGTAACTTTCTGTCCCAAAGCTTAATTTTCTGCGATATGCACGGACCCTGGACATGGGTCCATTCCTATGTCCATGCATTAAACTGGAACGACGAATTTTTTACGGAGATGCATGGACCCTTATCCGGACCCAGGTCCGGGGTTCGTTCATGTGTACTTTCCAACGACCAACATTCTTGAAAAATTCATATCTCGAGTTCTAGCTGTCGAATCGAGCCGAAATTTGGACAGCATCTTCAAAACATCTTGAAATTTATTTTGAATGGTGAAGATGGGATTTGGATCTCTCTAAATCTAAAAATTATTTTTTGAATCATGGTTGCTATGTAATTCATTCATGCGGCTCTTCTCTTGCTCAAAAAATCATGATTTCTTCAATTTTCTACAAATATCAACCTGGAGAGTGAAATGCTCACATATGAAATAAATCACATAAAAACACATATAAAACAATATGAATGCATGAAAAATAGAAATAAAAATAACACGAAATAATGCATAAAAAATGCACTCATCAATACTCCTTATTTCCTATAAGAAGTTAGAACCATACCTTCGTCCATCGTCAGCCCGCTAATTTCGCATGCCCCAGAGCCTGGGCTGTAGTGACCCTTACCCGGATCACCTACTAACAGAACTTAGGCATGCAATTAACTTAATTAATCAGATATCAAAATAAAACTGCGGAAACCATAAACATTATACAATCCCAAGTAAAGGAATCTGTAATTTATCCAAATAATATACAACCAAATCGAATAGCTGTATCAACCTCAAAACAACAGAAATAAAACTAGACGAAGCTCCAGCTGGTCAACCACTGACTAGCCCCTCTTGGATCCACCCGCCTCGTCCAATCGCAAACCTGCCCCATGGAATAGGGTGTCCAGAAACACAGAGTACGAGATGTGAGCACAAAACGCTCAGTACGAGAGTATGAATATACATGCATGCAAAGTGAACTACCTATAAACTCGAGGTCAAGGATCAGATAACAGAGACAGACCAGGCCCTGGTATGTAGCACGCTGTGCCGTCTCTTCAGGAGGTGGCTCCCATACCATAATACAAGTGGATATGCAGGACCCAAATCGATGGAAGTCCAACCACTAACAGGATAGGGAAAAACCCTACTAACAGACATCTCGAAGGAGATAGCTCAGTATGCAAATAAATGCAGCATAAATAAATGACATATAAATCATGCAGTCACATAATACATGCATACTCAGTCAGGATATCTCGAACAGTACTTTCGTACCTCAAAAAAGTGCAAGCTCTACAAACTCTAGGTCCACGCCTATAGTATGCTCTACACTTCCAAATGATACTATTATCATTAAAGTGCTCTAAAAGCCTTAACTAAGCTATTGCATACTCTTAAATAATTATAGGAAGCAAAAGCTATAACTTCGTCCGTCATTATCCCTTTGATGTCGATGCCTCCAGAACTTGGGCACAACTCCGCTACGACTATCGAACGCCTCGACGACTCCCGAGTAAAGCCTAGGAAGGCTAGAACAACTTGAATACGACTATAGTAGAGAGGAAATCCGGAATTGGCAATTGAAACTGAATTCTCGGCCTTCTATTTATAGACAACGATCGGAGCTTCCAATCCTCGATCGGAACGTCCGAACCTAGATCGGAACGTCCGATCCTTCCATCGGAGCTTCCGAAGATCCTGATCTGCCACGTGCCAAAATATCACTTGTTGACACTGGATAGGGGTGATCGGAGCTTCCGATCCTGATCGGAGCTTCCGATCTTGCCACACGTCATGCCTGACGTAATACCATCGGAGCTTCCGATCCTGATCGGAGCTTCCGATCTTGCCACACGTCATGCCTGACGTAATACCATCGGAGCTTCCGATCCTGTTCGGAACTTCCGAACTCACCTTCGGAGCTTCCGAACTCTATCCAAGTAATTATGATTAATTCATTAATTATTGATTTTGGTTACGGGCTACTACATTCTCCCCCACTTAAGATATTTTGTCCTCAAAATCGGATCTTAAGTACTGAATGTAATACAGAAATCAAAAACATTCTTTATTCAAATCAAACGTTTACAGAGTTTCCAACTGAATACAACTTAAGAATGAAATCAAAACAACTCAGGATGGTCTTCACGCATCCTGTCCTCAAGCTCCCAAGTAGCTTCCTCAGTGCCTCGGCGCTGCCACTGAACTAAAACCAAAGGAATGACTTTGTTCCGTAAAACCTTATCCTTATAATCCAGGATACGAATAGGTTTCTCAACATAGGTCAAATCCTTGTTCACCTGAACCTCAGACCGCTGCAGAATATGAGATTCATCCACCACATACCGTGTAGTGACCCTTACCCGGATCACCTACTAAATAGAATTTAGGCATGCAATTAACTTAAATAAACAGATATCAGAATAAAACTGTGGAATCCAAAACAAAATATACAATCCCAAAATAAAGGAATCTGTAATTTATCCAATAATATACAACCAAATCGAATAGCTGTATAAACCCAAACAACAGTAATAAAACCTAAGCGAAGCTCCAGCTGGCCAACCACTGACTAGCCCCTCCTGGATCCACCCTCCTTGTCCAATCGCAAACCTGCCCCATGGAATAGGGTGTCCAGAAACACAGAGTACGAGACGTGAGCATAAAACGCTCAGTACGAGAGTATGAGTATACATGCATGCAAAGTGAACTCCCTATAGACACGAGGTTAAGGATCAGATAACAGAGACAGACCGGGCCCTGGTATGTAGAACGCTGTGCCGTCGCTTCAGGAGGTGGCTCCCATACCGAGATAACCGTGGATACGCCGAACCCAAATCGATGGAAGTCCATCCACTAACAGGATAGGGTACAACCCTACTAACAGACATCTCGAAAGAGATACAGCAAGATGCAAATGAATGCAGCATAATATCATGGCATATAAATCATGCAGTCACATAATACATGCATACTCAGTCAGGATATCTCGAACAGTACTTTCGTACCTCAACACAGTGCAAGCTCTACCAACTCTAGGTCCACGCCTATAGTCTGCTCTACACTGCCAAATGATATTACTATCGTTAAAGTGCTCTAAAAGCCTTAACTAAGCTATTGCATACTCCTAAATATTTATAGGAAGCAAAAGCTATACCTTCGTCCGTCGTTAGCCCTTTGATGTCGATGCCTCCAGAACTTGGGCACAACTCCGCTACGACTACCGAACGCCTCGCCGACCTTCGGACCAAGCCTAAGAAGACTAAAACAGCTCCAAAAGGACTAGAAAGGAAAGGAGAACTCGGAATTGGCAAATGAAAGTGAAGCCTCGGCCTTCTATTTATAGAAAACGATCGGAACTTCCGATCCTTGATCGGAATGTCCGAACCTCGATCGGAACGTCCGATCCTGCCATCGGAGTTTCCGAAGATCCTGATCTGCCACGTGTCAAAATATCACTTGTTAATTCCGGATAGGGGTTATCGGAGCTTCCGGTCCTGATCGGAGCTTCCGATCTTGCCACACGTCATGCCTGACGTAATATCGATCGGAGCTTCCGATCCTGTTCGGAGCTTCCGATCCTGATCGGAGCATCCGAACTCACCTTCGGAGCTTCCGAACTCTACCCAAGTAATTATGATTAATCCCTCAATTACTGATTTTGGTTACGGGCTACTACATTCTCCCCCACTTAAGATATTTCGTCCTCGAAATCAGATCTTAAGTACCGAATGCAAAATACAAAAATCAGAAACATTCTTTATTCAAATCAAACTGTTACAGAGTTTTCAACTGAATACAACTTAAAGAATGAAATCAAAACAACTCAGGATGGTCTTTACGCATCCTGTCCTCGAGCTCCCAAGTAACTTCCTCAATGCCTCGGCGCTGCCACTGAACTAAAACCAAAGGAATGACTTTGTTTTGTAAAACCTTACCCTTATAATCCAGGATACGAAGAGGTTTCTCAACATAAGTCAAATCCTTGTCTACCTGAACCTCAGACCGCTGCAGAATATGAGATTCATCCGCCACATACCGTCGCAACAGAGCTACGTGGAACACGTCGTGAATACTGGATAGATGCGGTGGCAAAGCTAGTCGATAAGCCAAATCGCCAATGCTCTCCAAGATCTCAAACGGACCGATAAATCTGGGAGACAACTTGCCCTTAAGGCCAAATCTGAGAATCTTGCGGAAAGGTGACACTCTCAGAAACACTTTCTCCCCGACCTCGAACTGCAAAGGCCTACGCTTGATATTAGCATAGCTGGCCTCACGATCCTGTGCAGTCTTAATTCGTTTCTTGATTTGATCAACAATATCTATCGCCTGTTGGATAAACTCCGGTCCCTCAGCCTGTCTCTCCCCCACTTCTTCCCAGAATAGTGGAGTACGACAACGTCGTCCTTACAACGCCTCAAAAGGTGCCATCCCAATACTAGTGTGATAGCTGTTGTTGTAAGCGAACTCGATCAACGGCAAATGATCCTGCCAGGCTGAACCAAAATCCATGACGCACGCTCTAAGCATATCCTCCAAAGTACGGATAGTGCGCTCCGACTAACCATCAGTATCCGGATGATAGGCTGTACTCAAACTGAGAGTAGTACCCATCGCACGCTGAACACTCCCCCAGAATCTAGAAGTAAACCTGGGGTCCCGATCGCTGACAATGCTCACAGGCACTCCATGAAGTCGGACGATCTCCTGAATGTGCATCTGTGCCATGCGTTCCATAGAGTACTCTCGGCTATAGGCAATGAAATGTGCTGACTTGGTGAGTCGGTCCACCACAACCCAGATAGCATCACAGTTCCTTGGGGATACCGGCAAATGGGTCACAAAGTCCATTGTGATAAACTCCCATTTCCATTCAGGAATAGGCAGACTGTGAAGCAATCCTCCAGGTCGTCGATGCTCTGCCTTGACCTATTGACACACCAAATATCTCGAAACAAACTGATAAACACTGCGTTTCATTCCCTTCCACCAGAAACGAGTACGTAGATCCTTGTACATCTTGTTGTTTCCAGGATGAATACTCAACTTAGTGCGATGTGCCTGAGACAAAATCTCCTCTCGCAACTCTTCATCCTGCGGAATCACAAGCCTACCAGACAAACACAGAAAGCCATCTGACTGATAATGAAATCCAGATGAGCTACCCTCATTAGCTAGACGAGCTAAACGCTGGGTCTTCGAATCAGACATCTGAGCATCTCGGATCCATGAATACAAGGCTGGCTCAGATAATATCGCAAAAATCTGGATACTTTGCATACCTTTCTTATGCTTGAAGGTATAACCTGAAGTACAACAGTCACTGATCGCACTAGACATCGAACAAGTCTGAAGTGCGGATAGTCGCACCTTGTGACTCAAAGCATCAGCGGTGAGATTAGCAGCTCCCGGATGGTACTTAATCTCGCAATCATAGTCCTTAAGCAAGTCCATCCAACGTCTCTTCCTCATGTTCAACTCCGCCTGAGTGAACAAATACTTGAGACTCTTATGGTCGGTGAAGATCTCAACTTTCTCGCCATAAAGATAATGACGCCAGATCTTCAAAGCGAACACAATGGCTGCCAATTCCAAATCATGGACTGAGTAGTTGTCCTCGTGAAGCTTCAGCTGTCTAGAAGCGTATGCGATCACATGCCCATTCTGAGTCAAGACACAACCCAACCCCTGAAGAGAAGCATCCGTGTAAACTACATACCCTCCAGATCCTGACGGTAATGCCAACACCGGCGCAGAAGTCAACCGCCGTCGAAGCTCACGAAAATTCTCCTCACATTTGGAGGACCACTCAAAATCCACACCCTTGCGGGTAAGCTGCGTCAACGGTCGAGCTAACTGAGAGAAGTTTAGAATGAAGCGACGATAATACCGTGCTAGACCCTGAAAACTACGGATCTCAGCAACTGTCGTCGGACGCGACCAATTAAGTACCGCTTCAATCTTGTTGGATCAACAGAAATCCCTTCCCTGGATATGATATGGCCATGAAATACCACTCTATCCATCCAGAACTCACACTTGCTCAGCTTGGCGTACAACTGCTCATCTCGAAGAGTCTGCAGTACTAACCGCAAGTGAGAAACATGCTCTTCCGTATTACACGAATACACCAAGATGTCGTCAATGAAGACCACGACAAACTTGTCCAAATACTCCCTGAAGACACGGTTCATAAGATCCATAAATATAGCCGGCACATTAGTCAAACCAAATGGCATCACTAGGAACTCGTAATGCCCATAGCGAGTACGGAATGCAGTCTTGGCTACGTCCTGATTACGGACTCTCAACTGATGATACCCAGATCTCAAGTCAATCTTGGAGTAAACTGACGTGCCCTGCAGCTGATCGAACAAGTCATCAATACGAGGCAACGGATACTTGTTCTTCACAGTGACTCGATTCAGCTGCCGATAGTCAATGCACAGCCGCATCGACCCATCCTTCTTCTTTACGAAGAGAACAGGAGCTCCCCAAGGAGACACACTAGCACGAATGTACCCCTTGTCCAAAAGATCCTGTAGCTGATTCTTTAACTCACGCATCTCTGACGGAGCCAGACGATACGGTGCTCTAGAAATAGGCAAAGTACCCGACATCAACTCTATGCCAAACTCGACTTCCCTAGTAGGAGGAAAACCCGAAATCTCATCAGGAAACACATCTGGAAATTCATCCACAACAGGAATGCTCTCTATCCCAATACTCTCAGCGGACAAATCAACTGCATAGATAAGGTAGCCTTCCCCGCCAGACTCTAGAGATCGACAGGCTCTCAAAGCTGATACCAAAGGTGTAGTGACCCTTACCCGGATCACCTACTAAACAGAACTTAGGCATGCAATTAACTTAATTAAACAGATATCAGAATAAAACTGCGGAAACCATAAACATTATACAATCCCAAGAATAGGAATCTGTAATTATCCAATAATATACAACCAAATCGAATAGCTGTATAAACCCAAAACAGCAGTAATAAAGCCTAGACGAAGCTCCAGCTGGCCAACCACTGACTAGCCCCTCCTGGATCCACCCTCCTCGCCCAATCGCAAACCTGCCCCATGGAATAGGGTGTCCAGAAAATACAGAGTACGGGACTTGAGCATACAACGCTCAGTACGAGAGTATGAGTATACATGCATGCAAAGTGAACTCCCTATAGACTCGAGGTCAAGGATCAGATAACCGAGACAGACCGGGCCCTGGTATGTAGCACGCTGTGCCGTCGCTTCAGGAGGTGGCTCCCATACTGAGATAACCGTGGATACGCCGGACCCAAATCGATCGAAGTCCATCCACTAACAGGATAGGGTACAACCCTACTAACAGACATCTCGAAGGAGATACAGCAAGATGCAAATGAATGCAGCATAATATCATGGCATATAAATCATGCAGTCATATAATACATGCATACTCAGTTAGGATATCTCGAACAGTACTTTCGTACCTCAATACAGTGAAAGCTCTACCAACTCTAGGTCCACGCCTATAGTCTGCTCTACACTGCCAAATGATACTACTATCATTAAAGTGCTCTAAAAGCCTTAACTAAGCTATTGCATACTCCTAAATATTTATAGGGAGCAAAAGCTATTCCTTCGTCCGTCGTTAGCCCTTTGATGTCGATGCCTCCAGAACTTGGGCACGACTCCGCTACGACTACCGAACGCCTCTCCGACCTCCGGACCAAGCCTAAGAAGACTAGAACAGCTCCAAAAGGACTAGAAAGGAAAAGAGAACTCGGAATTGGCAAATGAAAATGAAGCTTCGGCCTTCTATTTATAGACAACGATCGGAACTTCCGATCCTTGATCGGAACGTCCAAACCTCGATCGGAACGTCCGATCCTGCCATCGGAGCTTCCGAAGATCCTGATCTGCCACGTGTCAAAATATCACTTGTTGATTCCGGATAGGGGTGATCGGAGCCTCCGGTCCTGATCGGAGCTTCCGATCCAACCACACGTCATGCCTGACGTAATATCGATCGGTGCCTCCGATCGCTCATCGGAGCTTCCGATCCTGTTCGGAGCTTCCGATCGTGCCTTCGGAGCTTCCGATCCGTCCAATACCCAATTCAATTAATTAGCATTAATCCTTTGATTACTCAATTAGGGCACGGGCTACTACATTCTCCCCCACTTAAGATATTTCGTTCTCGAAATCAGATCTTAAGTACCGAACGCAAATACAGAAATCAGAAACATTCTTTATTCAAATCAAACGCTTATAGAGTTTGCAACTGAATACAACTTAAGGAATGAAATCAAAACAACTCAGGATGGTCTTTACGCATCCTGTCCTCAAGCTCTTAAGTAGCTTCCTCAGTAGCTCGGCGCTGCCACTGAATTAAAACCAAAGGAATGACTTTGTTCCGTAAAACCTTATCCTTATAATCAACGATGCGAAGAGGTTTCTCAACATAAGTCAAATCCTTGTCTACCTGAACCTCAGATCGCTGCAGAATATGAGATTCATCCGCCACATACCGTCGCAACAGAGATACGTGGAACACGTCGTGAATGCTGGATAGATGCGGTGGCAAAGCTAGTCGATAAGCCAAATCGCCAATGCTCTCCAAGATCTCAAACGGACTGATAAATCTGGGAGACAACTTGCCCTTAAGGCCAAATCTGAGAATCTTGCGGAAAGGTGACAGTCTCAGAAACACTTTCTCCCCGACCTCGAACTGCAAAGGCCTACGCTTGATATTAGCATAACTGGCCTGACGATCCTGTGCAGTCTTAATCCGTTTCTTGATCTAATCAACAATGTCTATCGCCTGCTGGATAAACTCCGGTCCTTCAGCCTGTCTCTCCCCCACTTCTTCCCAGAAGAGTGGAGTACGACAACGTCGCCCATACAACGCCTCAAAAGGTGCCATCCCAATACTAGTATGATAGCTGTTGTTGTAAGCGAACTCGATCAACGGCAAATGATCCTGCCAGGCTGAACCAAAATCCATGACGCACGCTCTAAGCATATCCTCTAACGTACGGATAGTGCGCTCTGACTGACCATCAGTCTCCGGATGATAGGCTGTACTCAAACTGAGAGTAGTACCCATCGCACGCTGAACACTCCCCCAGAATCTAGAAGTAAACCTGGGGTCCCGATCGCTGACAATGCTAACAGGCACTCCATGAAGTCGGACGATCTCCTGAATGTACATCCGTGCCATGCGATCCACAGAGTACTCTCGGCTATAGGCAATGAAATGCGCTGACTTGGTGAGTCGGTCCACCACCACCCAGATAGCATCACAGTTCCTCGGGGATACCGGCAAATGGGTCACAAAGTCCATAGTGATAAACTCCCATTTCCATTCAGGAATAGGCAGACTGTGAAGCAATCCTCCAGGTCGTCGGTGCTCTGCCTTGACCTGTTGACACACCAAACATCTCGAAACAAACTGATAAACACTGCGTTTCATTCCCTTCCACCAGAAACGAGTACGTAGATCCTTGTACATCTTGTTGCTCCCAGGATGAATACTCAACTTAGTGCGATGTCCCTGAGATAAAATCTCCTCTCGCAACTCTTCATCCTGTGGAATCACAAGCCTACCAGACAAACACAGAAAGCCATTTGACTGATAATGAAATCCAGACGAGCTACCCTCGTTAGCTAGACGAGCTAAACGCTGGGTCTTTGAATCAGACATCTGAGCATCTCGGATCCGCGAATACAAGGCTGGCTCAGATAATATCGAAAACATCTGGATACTCTGCATACCTTTCTTATGCTTGAAGGTAAAACCTGAAGTACAACAGTCACTGATCGCACTAGACATCGAACAAGTCTGAAGTGCGGATAGTCGCACCTTGCGACTCAAAGCATCAGCGGTGAGATTAGCAGCTCCCGGATGGTACTTAATCTCGCAATCATAGTCCTTAAGCAAGTCCATCCAACGTCTCTGTCTCATGTTCAATTCTGCCTGAGTAAACAAATACTTGAGACTCTTATGGTCGGTGAAGATCTCAAATTTCTCGCCATACAGATAATGACGCCAGATCTTCAAAGCGAACACAATGGCTGCTAACTCCAAATCATGGACTGGGTAGTTGTCCTCGTGAAGCTTCAGCTGTCTAGAAGCGTATGCGATCACATGCCCATTCTGAGTCAGGACACAACCTAACCCCTGAAGAGAAGCATTTGTGTAAACTACATACCCTCCAGATCCTGACGGTAATGCTAACACCGGCGCAGAAGTCAACCGCCGTCGAAGCTCACGGAAATTCTCCTCACACTCGGAGGACCACTCAAAATCCACACCCTTGCGGGTAAGCTGCGTCAACGGTCGAGCTAACTGAGAGAAGTTCAAAATGAAGCGACGATAATATCCTGCTAGACCCAGAAAACTACGGATCTCAGCAACTGTCATCGAACGCGACCAATTAAGTACCGCTTCAATCTTGCTTGGATCAACAGAAATCCCCTCCCTGGATATGATATGGCCAAGAAATACCACTCTATCCATCCAAAACTCACACTTGCTCAGCTTGGCGTACAATTGCTCATCTCGAAGAGTCTGCAGTACCAACCGCAAGTGAGAAACATGCTCTTCTGTATTACGCGAATAAACCAGGATGTCGTCAATGAAGACCACGACAAACTTGTCCAAATACTCCCTGAAGACACGGTTCATCAGATCCATGAATATAGCCGGCGCATTAGTCAAACCAAATGGCATCACTAGGAACTCGTAATGCCCATAGCGAGTACGGAATGCAGTTTTGGCTATGTCCTGATCACGGACTCTCAACTGATGATACCCAGATCTCAAGTCAATCTTGGAGTAAATTGATGTGCCCTGCAGCTGGTCAAACAAGTCATCAACACGAGGCAACGGATACTTGTTCTTCACAGTCACTCGATTCAGCTTCCGATAGTCAATGCACAGCCGCATCGACCCATCCTTCTTCTTTACGAAGAGAACAGGAGCTCCCCAAGGAGATACACTAGGACGAATGTACTCCTTGTCCAAAAGATCCTGTAGCTGATTCTTCAACTGACGCATCTCTGACGGAGCCAGACGATACGGTGCTCTAGAAATAGGCGAAGTACCCGGCATCAACTCTATGCCAAACTCGACTTCCCTAGCAGGAGGAAAACCCGGAATCTCATCAGGAAACACATCTGGAAATTCATCCACAATAGGAATGCTCTCTATCCCAATACTCTCAGCGGACAAATCAACTGCATAGATAAGGTAGCCTTCCCCGCCAGACTCTAGAGCTCGACAGGCTCTCAAAGCTGATACCAAAGGCATCGGGGGTCGCGCTCCCTCACCATAGAAAAACCAACTCTCACTCCCTTCCGGATGAAAGCGTACTAATCTCTGATAGCAGTCCACTGAAGCTCGATAGGTAGTCAGCACATCTATTCCCAGAATGCAATCAAAGTCGTCCATCGCCAGGACCATGAGATTCGCCAACAGAACGTTCCCTTCGAACTCTAAAGGGCAACCCATCACTAGACGCTTAGCCAAAGCAGATTGGCCCGTCGGAGTAGAAACAGACATCACTACGTCTAGTGCAATGCATGGTAACTTATGCCTCTTAACAAAACGTGCAGAAATGAAGGAATGAGATGCACCAGTGTCAATAAGTACAAGAGCAGGTATACCATAAAGCATAAATGTACCTGCGATGACTTTCTCATTATCCTCCACTGCCTGATCATGTCTCAGGGCAAACACCTGGCCAGAAGCTCGTGGCCTCAAATGAGAACTCCCAGCAGACTGTCCCTGCGACCTCTGCTATACGGTAGCCTGAGAACCCGATCCTGAACCAGAACTAGAACCGCCTCCCCCAGACTGTGGACAATCCCTCCGGATATGACCAGTCTCTCCACAACGGAAACAAGCTCCAGAAGCTTTACGGCACTTGTCGGATGGATGGTTCTTCCCACAGTGATCACACTTGTCCTTCTTACCGTAACGGACAACACCTCCAGAACCAGAGGAAGAAGAAGATCCAGACTTCTTGAAAGTTTGGGCACGGGGACCCAAAGAACTAGCAGGCCTCGACTGAGGGAAAGACCTGTTCCGCCGAATGCTGTCCTCCGCCTGGTGACAACGGCTCACCAAACCCTCGTAGGACATGTCATCACCAACCGCCACACGGTCATGGATCTCAGGGTTAAGGCCCTGAAGAAACAGATTATACTTCATCTCTGAGCTATCAGCAATCTCGGGGCAATAGGATAACAGATCAAAGAACCTCTGCTGATACTCATCGATAGACATGGCTCCTTGTCGCAGACTCAGTAGCTCGCCTGCCTTCGACTGACGGAGTGCAGGAGGAAAATACCGCTTTTGGAAAGCTGTGCGGAACTCGGCCCAGGTGGCCACTCCTCTCGCCGCAACAAAATGTGCAGAAGTAAACCTCCACCACCTGCGCGCACGCCCATCCAGAAGATAGCCAAGGATCTCCACCTTTTGCTCATCGGTGCATTGGAAGGTCTGAAAAGTCGTCTCCATGCGGTCTAACCAGTTCTCCGCATCCTCCGGAGACTCACCTCCAACTAAGGTCTTAGGACCCATAGCTAAGAATCGACGCACAGTGAAACGCTCGTCGTCATGGTGACGATGACGCCGTTCTCGACGAGGCTCCCGGTCGGCATCACCCCAACGCCCCCCAACACTGCCATGAGAACTCTGGTCGTCACGATTTGACATCTACAAAAATACCTCAAGATGAGACTAAATCCCAAGAAATCTTTTGCATGCTCTGATACCATAAATGTAGTGACCCTTACCCGGATCACCTACTAAACAGAACTTAGGCATGCAATTAACTTAAATAAACAGATATCAGAATAAAACTGTGGAAACCATAAACATTATACAATCCCAAGAATAGGAATCTATAATTATCCAATAATATACAACCAAATCGAATAGCTGTATAAACCCAAAACAGCAGTAATAAAGCCTAGACAAAGCTCCAGCTGGCCAACCACTGACTAGCCCCTCCTGGATCCACCCTCCTCGCCCAATCTCAAACCTGCCCCATGGAATAGGGTGTCCAGAAAATACAGAGTACGAGACGTGAGCATACAACGCTCAGTACGAGAGTATGAGTATACATGCATGCAAAGTGAACTCCCTATAGACTCGAGGTCAAGGATCAGATAACCGAGACAGACCGGGCCCTGGTATGTAGCACGCTGTGCCATCGCTTCAGGAGGTGGCTCCCATACCGAGATAACCGTGGATACGCCGGACCCAAATCGATGGAAGTCCATCCACTAACAGGATAGGGTACAGCCCTACTAACAGACATCACGAAGGAGATACAGCAAGATGCAAATGAATGCAGCATAATATCATGGCATATAAATCATGCAGTCATATAATACATGCATACTCAGTCAGGATATCTCGAACAGTACTTTCGTACCTCAATACAGTGAAAGCTCTACCAACTCTAGGTCCACGCCTATAGTCTGCTCTACACTGCCAAATGATACTACTATCATTAAAGTGCTCTAAAAGCCTTAACTAAGCTATTGCATACTCCTAAATATTTATAGGGAGCAAAAGCTATACCTTCGTCCGTCGTTAGCCCTTTGATGTCGATGCCTCCAGAACTTGGGCACGACTCCGCTACGACTACCGAACGCCTCTCCGACCTCCGGACCAAGCCTAAGAAGACTAGAACAGCTCCAAAAGGACTAGAAAGGAAAGGAGAACTCGGAATTGGCAAATGAAAGTGAAGCTTCGGCCTTCTATTTATAGACAACGATCGGAACTTCCGATCCTTGATCGGAACGTCCGAACCTCGATCGGAACGTCCGATCCTGCCATCGGAGCTTCCGAAGATCCTGATCTGCCATGTGTCAAAATATCACTTGTTGATTCCGGATAGGGGTGATCGGAGCCTCCGGTCCTGATCGGAGCTTCCGATCCAACCACACGTCATGCCTGACGTAATATCGATCGGTGCCTCCGATCGCTCATTGGAGCTTCCGATCCTGTTCGGAGCTTCCGATCGTGCCTTCGGAGCTTCCGATCCGTCCAATACCCAATTCAATTAATTAGCATTAATCCTTTGATTACTCAATTAGGGCACGGGCTACTACAAAAGGCATCGGGGGTCGCGCTCCCTCACCATAGAAAAACCAGCTCTCACTCCCCTCCGGATGAAAGCGTACTAATCTCTGATAGCAGTCCACTGAAGCTCGATAGGTAGTCAACATATCTATTCCCAGAATGCAATCAAAATCGTCCATCGCCAGGACCATGAGATTCACTAACAGAATGTTCCCTTCGAACTCTAAAGGGCAACCCATCACTAGACGCTTAGCCAAAGCATATTGGCCCGTCGGAGTAGAAATAGACATCACTACGTCTAGTGCAATGCATGGTAACTTATGCCTCTTAACAAAACGTGCAGAAATGAAGGAATGAGATGCACCAGTGTCAATAAGTATAAGAGCAGGTATACCATAAAGCAGAAATGTACCTGCGATGACTTTCTCATTCTCTTCCACAGCCTGATCATGTCTCAGGGCAAACACCTGGCCAGAAGCTCGTGGCCTCAAATGAGAACTCCCAGCAGACTGTCCCTGCGACCTCTGCTGTACGGTGGCCTGAGAACCCGATCCTGAACCAGATCCAGAACCGCCTCCCCCAGACAGTGGACAATCCCTCCGGATATGACCAGTCTCTCCACAACAGAAACAAGCTCCAGAAGCTCTACGGCACTTGTCGGATGGATGGTTCTTCCCACAGTGATCTCACTTGTCCTTCTTACCGTAATGAACAACACCTCCAGAACCAGAGGAAGAAGAAGATCCAGACTTCTTGAAAGTTTGGGCACGGGGACCCAAAGAACTAGCAGGCCTCGACTGAGGGAAAGACCTATTCCGCCGAATGCTGTTCTCCGCTTGGTGACAACGGCTCACCAAACCCTCATAGGACATGTCATCGCCAACCGCCACACGATCATGGATCTCAGGGTTAAGGCCCTGAAGGAATAGATTATACTTCATCTCTGAGCTATCAGCAATCTCGGGGCAATAGGATAGCAGATCAAAGAACCTCTGCTGATACTCATCGATAGACATGGCTCCCTGTCGCAGACTCAGTAGCTCGCCCGCCTTCGACTGACGGAGTGCAGGAGGAAAATACCGCTTTTGGAAAGCTGTGCGGAACTCGGCCCAGGTGGCCACTCCTCTCGCCGCAACAAAAGGTGCAGAAGTAAACCTCCATCACCTGCGCGCATGGCCATCTAGAAGATAGCCAAGGGTCTCCACCTTCTGCTCCTCGGTGCATTGGAGAGTCTGAAAAGTCGTCTCCATGCGGTCTAACCAGTTCTCCGCATCCTCCGGAGACTCACCTCCAACTAAGGTCTTAGGACCCATAGCTAAGAATCGACGCACAGTGAAACGCTCGTCGTCATGGTGACGATGACGCCGTTCTCGACGAGGCTTCCGGTCGGCATCACCCCAACGCCCACCAACACTGCCATGAGAACTCTGGTCGTCACGATTTGACATCTACAAAAATACCTCAAGATGAGACTAAATCCCAAGAATTCTTTAACCTGGCTCTGATACCATAAATGTAGTCACCCTTACCCGGATCACCTACTAAACAGAACTTAGGCATGCAATTAACTTAAATAAACAGATATCAGAATAAAACTGCGGAATCCATAAACAAAATATACAATCCCAAAATAAAGGAATCTATAATTTATCCAATAATATACAACCAAATTGAATAGCTGTATAAACCCAAACAACAGTAATAAAACCTAAGCGAAGCTCCAGCTGGCCAACCACTGACTAGCCTCTCCTGGATCCACCCTCCTCATCCAATCGCAAACCTGCCCCATGGAATAGGGTGTCCAGAAACACAGAGTACGAGACGTGAGCATAAAACGCTCAGTACGAGAGTATGAGTATACATGCATGCAAAGTGAACTCCCTATAGACACGAGGTTAAGGATCAGATAACAGAGATAGACCGGGCCCTGGTATGTAGCACGCTGTGCCATCGCTTCAGGAGGTGGCTCCCATACCGAGATAACCGTGGATACGCCGGACCCAAATCGATGGAAGTCCATCAACTAACAGGATAGGGTACAACCCTACTAACAGACATCTCGAAAGAGATACAGCAAGATGCAAATGAATGCAGCATAATATCATGGAATATAAATCATGCAGTCACATAATACATGCATACTCAGTCAGGATATCTCGAACAGTACTTTCGTACCTCAACACAGTGCAAGCTCTATCAACTCTAGGTCCATGCCTATAGTCTGCTCTACACTGCCAAATGATATTACTATCGTTAAAGTGTTCTAAAAGCCTTAACTAAGCTATTGCATACTCCTAAATATTTATAGGAAGCAAAAGCTATACCTTCGTCCGTCGTTAGCCCTTTGATGTCGATGCCTCCAGAACTTGGGCACAACTCCGCTACGACTACCGAACGCCTCGCCGACCTTCGGACCAAGCCTAAGAAGACTAAAACAGCTCCAAAAAGACTAGAAAGGAAAGGAGAACTCGGAATTGGCAAATGAAAGTGAAGCCTCGGCCTTTTATTTATAGACAACGATCGGAACGTCCGAACCTCGATCGAAATGTCCGATCCTGCCATCGGAGTTTCCGAAGATCCTGATCTGCCACGTGTCAAAATATCACTTGTTGATTCCGGATAGGGGTGATCGGAGCTTCCGGTCCTGATCGGAGCTTCCGATCTTGCCATACGTCATGCCTGACGTAATATAGATCGGAGCTTCCGATCCTGTTCGGAGCTTCCGATCCTGATCGGAGCTTCCGAACTCTACCCAAGTAATTATGATTAATCCTTCAATTACTGATTTTGGTTACGGGCTACTACATACCGTCGCAACAGAGATACATGGAACACGTCGTGAATACTGGATAGATGAGGTGACAAAGCTAATCGATAAGCAAATCGCCAATGCTCTCCAAGATCTCAAACGGACCGATAAACCTGGGAGATAACTTTCCTTTAAGGCCGAATCTGAGAATCTTGCGGAAAGGTGACACTCTCAGAAACACTTTCTCCCCGACATCAAACTGCAAAGGCCTACGCTTGATATTAGCATAGCTGGCTTGACGATCCTGTGCAGTCTTAATCCGTTTCTTGATCTGATCAACAATGTCTATCGCCTACTGGATAAACTCCGGTCCCTCAGCCTGTCTCTCCCCCACTTCTTCCCACAAGAGTGGAGTCCGACAACGTCGCTCGTACAACGCCTCAAAAGGTGCCATCCCAATTGATCGAGCAAATACTACCACGAAAAATCAACGTAAATATATCTATCAATTAAGCTCGAATAAATCGCAAGTGCACGAGTCAAGTAATAATATAGTGTACAAAGTACGAGTATCGTCCCATAGAGATTGATTTATGACAAGATTACCTCAAATATGATTCTTTAATTAATTAAAACAAGAGAGAGAATAAATTAATAAACTAAAATAAAAAGATAAATTAAAAGCAAAACAATAAATTAAGTTCAAAAAATAAATAAACGATTGTTAGGATCTCGGTTCACCTACCCCATTTCTCCTCTAATGATTGAATTTTAATTCTCAAGTCATGCTTTTGACGGAATTCCCTAATCTATCAATATACTCTCTCGAGCTATATTAATCTAATTAACGAATTGTAATAACCAAGTCTCCTTGTGTTATTTAACAACTGCAATTGCATTAACGATTTTTGGAATCCTCTGGCTTTCACCCTGGTGGACTATGACTATCAACATGTATCTAACCTCATATCTCTATGTAAGTTGTAGATCCATGGATTATATTACCCTATCATGTCATAAAATATCCTCTCGATATCAATTATAACACATAAAATCAATAAGAAGTTGATCAATCTCAAAATTGCAATAAACACAATAATATAATCAAGAATCCTTAAAAACTAATTTCAATCTTCAAGAAGAAATCAAAACATAAGTTTTGGGGGTAGGATCCCCTAAATTCCAACAAATAAAAGAAAAGGAAAAGAGAAAACTAGTTTGTGGTTCTTGAGTTCTTCACGTTCTTCTCCCTCTTTTCATTCTTCTCCTTGGATGGCCGCCTTTCTCCTACGTTTCTGATGTGTGGAACCCTTAAAACGTCAGATTTTTATCTATTTATAGTGCCCAAAAGTTCTTTCCATGTAAAACACCCAGAAATATCTTTTTTTCAACTTACGCACGGGCGCCCGAGCGGTAGAAAAGTGCAGGTCACGCGCTGGGGCTTCTGTTCTGAACTTTTTTCTCAAACAAGCATGCGCCCGCGTGGTAATAAATAGCAGCCTGCGCTCCCACTGTTTTTTCCAGCGCGCAACAATTTTGTAAAATTCATAATTTAAGTTCTAGCCGTAGGATTGAGCTGAAATTTTGACAGTAGCTTTAAAACATCTTAAACGACAATCTGGACGGTGAAGATTTGATTTGGAGCTTCCTAAAATTAAATTTGAATTTTTTACCAAGGCTGCTCCGTAATTCATTCTTCAAAAACCCATTTCCTACAAAATTAACCCGGAGAGTGAAATGCTCATGCATGAGATTAATTACAAATAAAACATATAAAAATACACAAGAAATCATATGAATGCATGCCAAATAGACATAAAATAATGCACACAAAATGCACTTATCAACACCCCCAAACTTAACTCTTGTTCGCCCTCGAGCAAGACATGCAAAAATAAAATGCAAACAAAAACATAAGTAAGGATGATTCAATAATGTACACAGCCTCCGAGAAGTTCAATCACAAAACAAAATCACCGACATGCTCTCAACTTTTCATAATACACCTTCGGTTTAACGTGAACGTGTGTGTGTGAAATGTCATTCCAGTTTCATACAACTTAGACCGAATTCGTTTCAAAACTACTTAGCAACCTATGACAAATTAGTGCAAGTTTCACTCTTCAAGTGCTCATTCCTTCCAACAATCTCTAGACTAAACCCACCTCCCTTGAGATAATGAATTACACACCTCCGGATTTTGCACCCGGTATTTCTTTAGCCCCAATAATTACCCGCTGACTTAGCTATAACTGGCTAGGATACGAAAAATCATTCTATTTTTTCTTTCTAATCCTCTCGTCTATAGCCCGGATGGAGCATCAATCCCATTTAATCCGCATACTTAGCCTTAAATTTAATTTAATTTAATTTTTTTTTTTAGGATTTTAATCCTTTCAAGGCCCGGATGGAATTGTAGATACTTTTTTCTAGGTGCGCCCAAGATCATAAGTGTAAACTAGAGCCTCATCAAAATTCATAGAGCACAATCAAGATCCACAAACCACCTATTGCCGTGCAATGGTCAAACAGACAGAAACTTCATCCAATCTTTCGCAACAATTCACTGGTCTAACATTAGTGCTTAAAAATATTCACGGTTCAACCTACAGTTTCTCATGTCCAGTCAAAGAGCAAAATTTTTCAAAAAAACATTTTTTTTTTCAAAAAAACTTCATCATCATTGGCTATTATGACTCATCCTACCCATAACAATGCAAACAACAACAAACACAAACTGTATGCAAACAAATACGAAACACGAAAGATGCAACAGAAACACATAGACAATGCAATACTAGTCTACCCCCCCATACTTATCCAAAGCATTGCCCTCAATGCTTCAGAACAATGAACAGAATGCAAAACGAACAAATTCAAAACAAAAATAAACACAATGACAACAAAATAACACTTTCCTGGTCAATCATCGTGGTGTATATCCATCTGCCGCTGCTGCACCACATTTCTTAGGCCATCAATATTCCAAAATATTCACCTTGCAAATCAAAAATTTTGAGGGATTAAACATGATCAACTCAATATAAAACAACTAGATAAAAACAAACACTAAAAAAAATTATGTAAAAATCTTGGGTTGCCTTCCAAGTAGCGCTTGATTTTCAGTCTTTGGCTCGACCCTTAGAAGCACTCATCAAAGAGCGGTTGATGCCCAAAGTAAGTGTCATATGACACCACCAAGGGGTGTTTGTTCCATGTGCCCTCAAGCTTGGACAGATGTAAGCAGTTTATGCTCGTCACCTCAACAGAACTCCATATCAGCTAATAAACATGGGAGGAGAACATCTCTGTAGGTTCTCGGAGAACAAATTCTTGTGAAATTTGTGTTGGCGGTGTATCTGCATAAATTTTCTCCTTCAGAACTTCTTCCGGCTGAGGTTCAATGGGAAGAGAAAACTCAAACACCTCTAGATCTTTAGAATGAATTGATTCGCACTCCAAATCATGGTTCTCTAAGTCATCCTCATCGAACCAAATTTGGGGAATCACTGTTTGAGTATCTTTCTTCACTTCATGTTCTCGGTGGTCATGAAAAATTGATCAATTCACATTCTCTATCTGCTCGACAAGGTGGCACCGAGAACTGATTTGATCTTCTATAGCTGTCTCAGTCAGTGCCACGTACTTGCTCACCATATCCTCTAGTGACTCCAAGATCAATTGAGAACCACTTACCTCCTCTTGAAACTCAAATGGTTGGTCTGAAAACTCTGGGTAATGAGTATCTTGCGGGTATTGGTGGCTCCAAAAATGTGGTGTAAGATCCCAATACCCATGGTAGTAAAATTCTGCCATATCATCTAATATGTGTATTGCACTGTCCTCATCGCGGCAAAATAGTGAACAACCAGTTTGCAAAGCTCCATTAATTACCCATCTCTTTGTCACTGCATCCAAACCATTAAGAAAAAATTTAAGAAGAGAATAATTAGAAAAGTCATGATACCGAAAAGTATTCGCCAAATAATTGAATCTCTCCCATGCTGCGTAGAATGGCTCTCCATGTTGCTGGGTAAAACTCGTGAATACTTGTCGATGGAACATCTCAAAGTATTACACCAGATAAATTCCTGCAAAAATAAAATAGAAAACGGTATATCACGCAGGAATAAAGTAGAATAAATAAAAGAATTAACCAAAGAAAATAACAAAAAGTAAAAATTGTCAATTTCAATCCCCGGCAACGGCGCCAAAAACTTGATCGAGCAAATACTACCACAAAAAATCAACGTAAATATATCTATCAATTAAGCTCGAATAAATCGCAAGTGCACGAGTCAAGTAATAATATAGTGTACAAAGTACGAGTATCGTCCCACAGAGATTGATTTATGACAAGATTACCTCAAATTTGATTCTTTAATTAATTAAAACAAGAGAGAGAATAAATTAATAAACTAAAATAAAAAGATAAATTAAAAGCAAAACAATAAATTAAGTTCAAAAAATAAATAAACGATTGTTAGGATCTCGGTTCACCTACCCCTTTTCTCCTCTAATGATTGAATTTTAATTCTCAATTCATGCTTTTGACGGAATTCCCTAATCTATCAATATACTCTCTCGAGCTATATTAATCTAATTAACGAATTGTAATAACCAAGTCTCCTTGTGTTATTTAACAACTGCAATTGCATTAACGATTTTTGGAATCCTCTAGCTTTCACCCTGGTGGACTATGACTATCAACATGTATCTAACCTCATATCTCTATGTATGTTGTAGATCCATGGATTATATTACCCTATCATGTCATAAAATCTTCTCTCGGTATCAATTATAACACATAAAATCAATAAGAAGTTGATCAATCTCCAAAATTGTAATAAACACAATAATATAATCAAGAATCCTTAAAAACTAATTTCAATCTTCAAGAAGAAATCAAAACATAAGTTTTGGGGGTAGGATCCCCTAAATCCCAACAAATAAAAGAAAAGGAAAAGAGAAAACTAGTTTGTGGTTCTTGAGTTCTTCACGTTCTTCTCCCTCTTTTCGTTCTTCTCCTTGAATGGCCGCCTTTCTCCTACGTTTCTGATGTGTGGAACCCTTAAAAGGTCAGATTTTTATCTATTTATAGTTTCCAAGAGTTCTTTCCATGTAAAACACCCAGAAATATCTTTTTTCAACTTACGCACGGGCGCCCGAGCGGTAGAAAATTGTAGCTCGCGCGCTGGGGCTTTTGTTCTGAACTTTTTTCTCAAACAGGCATGCGCCCGCGCGGTAATAAATAGCAGCCCGCGCACCCACTATTTTTTCTAGCGTGCAACAATTTTGTAAAATTCATAACTTGAGTTCTAGACGTCGGATTGAGCTGAAATTTTGACAGTAGCTTTAAAACATCATAAACTACAATCTGGAGGTGAAGATTTGATTTGGATCTTCCTAAAATTAAATTTGAATTTTTTACCAAGGCTGCTCCGTAATTCATTCTTCAAAAACCCATTTCCTACAAAATTAACCCGGAGAGTGAAATGCTCATGCATGAGATTAATTACAAATAAAACATATAAAAATACACAAGAAACCATATGAATGCATGCCAAATAGACATAAAATAATGCACACAAAATGCACTTATCACCAATACTAGTATGATAGCTATTGTTGTACGTGAACTCGATCAATGGCAAATGATCCTGCCAGGCTGAACCAAAATCCATCACGCACGCTCTAAGCATATCCTCCAAAGTACGGATAGTGCGCTCCGACTGACCATCAGTCTCCGGATGATAGGCAGTACTCAAACTGAGAGTAGTACCCATCGCACGCTGAACACTCCCCCAGAATCTAGAAGTAAACCTGGGGTCCCAATCGTTGACAATGCTCACAGGCACTCCATGAAATTGAACGATCTCTTGAATGTACAACCGTGCCATACGATCCACATTGTACTCCCGGCTATAGGCAATGAAATGCGCTGACTTGGTGAGTCGATCCACCACAACCCAGATAGCATCACAGTTCCTCGGGGATACCGGCAAATGGGTCACAAAGTCCATTGTGATAAACTCTCATTTCCATTCAGGAATAGGCAGACTGTGAAGCAATCCTCCAGGTCTTCGGTGCTCTGCCTTGACCTGTTGACACACCAAACATCTCGAAACAAATTGATAAACACTGCGTTTCATTCCTTTCCACCAGAAACGAGTACGTAGATCCTTGTACATCTTGTTTCTCCCAGGATGAATACTCAACTTAGTGTGATGTGCCTGAGACAAAATCTCCTCTAGCAACTCTTCATCCTGCGGAATCACAAGCCTACCAGAAAAACACAGAAAGCCATCTGACTGATAATGAAATCCAGACGAGTTACCCTCGTTAGCTAGACGAGCTAAACGCTTGGTCTTCGAATCAGACATCTGAGCATATCGAATCCGCGAATACAAAGCTGGCTCAGATAATATCACAAACATCTGGATACTCTGCATACCTTTCTTATGCTTGAAGGTATATCCTGAAGTACAACAGTCACTGATCGCACTAGAAATCGAACAAGTTTGAAGTGCGGATAGTCGCACCTTGCGATTCAAGGCATCAGCGGTGAGATTAGCAGCTCCCGGATGGTACTTTATCTCGCAATCATAGTCCTTAAGCAAGTCCATCCAATGTCTCTGCCTCATGTTCAACTCCACCTGAGTATACAAATACTTGAGACTCTTATGGTCGGTGAAGATCTCAAATTTCTCGCCATACAGATAATGACGCCAGATCTTCAAAGCGAATACAGTGGCTGCCAATTCCAAATCATGGACTGGATAGTTTTCCTTATGAAGCTTCAGCTGTCTAGAAGCGTATGCGATCACATGCCCATTTTGAGTCAGAACACAACCTAACCCCTGAACAGAAGCATCAGTGTATACCACATACCCTCCAGATCCTGACGGTAATGCCAACACCGACGCAGAAGTCAACCGTCGTCGAAGCTCACAGAAATTCTCCTCACACTCGGAGGACCACTCGAAATCCACACCCTTGCGGGTAAGCTGCGTCAAAGGTCGAGCTAGTTGAGAGAAGTTTAAAATGAAGCGACGATAATATCCTGCTAGACCCAAAAAGCTACGGATCTCAGCAATCGTTGTCGGACGCGACCAATTAAGAACCGCCTCAATCTTTCTTGGATCAACAGAAATCCCTTCCCTGGATATGATATGGCCAAGAAAGACCACTCTATCCATCCAGAACTCACACTTGCTCATCTTGGCGTACAACTGCTCATCTCGAAGAGTCTGCAGTACCAACCGCAAGTGAGAAACATGCTCTTCCGTATTACGCGAATACACCAAGATGTTGTCAATGAAAACCACGACAAACTTGTCCAAATACTCCCTGAAGACACGGTTCATAAAATCCATTAATATAGCCGGCGCATTAGTCAAACCAAATGGCATCACTAGGAACTCGTAATGCCCATAGCGAGTACGGAATGCCGTCTTGGCTACGTCCTGATCACGGACTCTTAACTGATGGTACCCAGATCTCAAGTCAATCTTGGAGTAAACTGGCGTGCCCTGCAGCTGATCAAACAAGTCATCAATATGAGGCAACGGATACTTGTTCTTCACAGTGACTCGATTCAGCTTTCGATAGTCAATGCACAACCGCATCGACCCATCCTTCTTCTTTACAAAGAGAACAGGAGCTCCCCAAGGAGATACACTAGGACGAATGTACCCCTTGTCTAAAAGATCCTGTAGCTGATTCTTCAATTCACGCATCTCTGACGGAGCCAGACGATACGGTGCTCGAGAAATAGGTGAAGTACCCGGCATCAACTCTATGCCAAACTCGACTTCCCTAGCAGGAGGAAAAACCGGAATCTCATCAGGAAATACATCTGGAAATTTATCCACAATAGGAATGCTCTCTATCCCAATACTCTCAGCGGACAAATCAACTGCATAGATAAGGTAGCCTTCCCCGCCAGACTCTAGAGCTCGACAGGCTCTCAAAGCTGATACCAAAGGCATCGGGGGTCGCGCTCCCTCTCTATAGAAAAACCAGCTCTCACTCCCCTCCGGATAAAAGCGTACTAATCTCTGATAGCAGTCCACTGAAGCTCAATAGGTAGTCAACATATCTATTCCCAGAATGCAATCAAAGTCGTCCATCGCCAAGACCATGAGATTTGCTAACAGAATGTTCCCTTCAAACTCTAAAGGGCAACCCATCACTAGACGCTTAGCCAAAGCAGATTGGCCCGTCGGAGTAGAAACAGACATCATTACGTCTAGTGCAATGCATGGTAACTTATGCCTCTTAACAAAACGTGCAGAAATGAAGGAATGAGATGCACCAGTGTCAATAAGTACAAGAGCAGGTATACCATAAAGCAGAAATGTACCTGCGATGCCTTTCTCATTCTCCTCCACAGCCTGATCATGCCTCAAGGCAAACACCTGGCCAGAAGCTCGTGGCCACAAATGAGAACTCCCAGCAGGTTGTCCCTGCGACGTCTGCTGAACGGTGGCTTGAGAACCAGATCCATAACCAGAACCAGAACCGCCTCCCCCAGACAGTGGACAATCCCTCCGGATATGACCAGTCTCTCCACAACGGAAACAAGCTCCAGAAGCTCTGCGGCACTTGTCGGATGGATGGTTCTTCCCACAGTGATCACACTTGTCCTTCTTACCGTAACGAACAACACCAGAAAAGCCAGACGAAGAATAAGTAGATCCAGACTTCTTAAAATTTTGGGCACGGGGACCCAAAGAACTAGCAGGCCTCGACTGAGGGAAAGACCTGTTCCACCGAATGCTGTCCTCCGCCTGGTGACAACGGCTCACCAAACCCTCATAGGACATGTCGTCGCCAACCACCACACGGTCATGGATCTCAGGGTTAAGGCCCTGAAGGAACAGATTATACTTCATCCCAGAGCTGTCAGCAATCTCGGGGAAATAGGATAGCATATCAAAGAACTTCTATTGATACTCATCAATAGACATGGCTCCCTGGCGCAGACTCAGTAGCTCACCTGCCTTCGACTGACGGAGTGCAGGAGGAAAATACAGCTTATGAAAAGCTGTGCGAAACTCGGCCCAGGTGGCCACTCATCTCGGTGCAACAAAAGGTGCAGAAGTAAACCTCCACCACCTGCGCGCACGTCCATTTAGAAGATAACACAGGGTCTCCATCTTCTGCTCCTTGGTGCATTGGAATGTCAGAAAAGTCATCTCCATGCGGTCTAACCAGTTCTCCGCATCCTCCGGAGACTCACCTCCAACTAAGGGCTTAGGACCCATAGCTAAGAATAAACGCACAGTGAAACACTCGTCGTCATGATGACGATGACGCCGTTCTCGATGATGCTCTTGATCGGCATCACCCCAACGCCCACCAATACTGCCATGAGAACTCTGGTCATCACGATCTGCCATCTACAAAAATACCTCATGATAAGACTAAATCCCAAGAATACTTTTGCATGCTCTGATACCATAAATGTAGTGACCATTACCCGGATCACCTACTAACACAACTTAGGCATGCAATTAACTTAATTTATCAGATATCAGAATAAAACTGCGGAAACCATAAACATTATAAAATCCCAAGTAAAGGAATTTGTAATTTATCCAAATAATATACAACCAAATCGAATAGCTGTATCAATCTCAAAACAACAGAAATAAAACCTAGACGAAGCTCCAGCTGGTCAACCACTGACTAGCCCCTCTTGGATCCACCCGCCTCGTCCAATCGCAAACCTGCCCCATGAAATAGGGTGTCCAGAAACACAGAGTACGATACGTGAGCACAAAATGCTTAGTGCGAGAGTATGAGTATACATGCATGCAAAGTGAACTCCCTATAAATTCGAGGTCAAGGATCAGATAACAGAGACAGACCGGGCCCTGGTATGTAGCACGTTGTGCCGTCGCTTCAGGAGGTGGCTCCCATACCATAATACAAGTGGATATGCCGGATCCAAATCAATGGAAGTCCAACCACTAACAGGATAGGGAAAAACCATACTAACAGACATCTCGAAGGAGATAGCTCAGTATGAAAATGAATGCAGCATAAATCAATGACATATAAATCATGCAGTCACATAATACATGCATACTCAGTCAGGATATCTCGAACAGTACTTTCGTACCTCAAAACAGTGCAAGCTCTACCAACTCTAGGTCCACGCCTATAGTCTGCTCTAAACTGCCAAATGATACTACTATCATTAAAGTGTTCTAAAAGCCTTAACTAAGCTATTGCATACTCCTAAATATTTATAGGAAGCAAAAGCTATACCTTCGTCCGTCGTTGGCCCTTTGATGTTGATGCCTCCACGACTCCGATACGACTATTGAACGCCTCGACGACTCCCGGGTCAAGCCTAGGAAGGCTAGAACAACTCGAATATGACTAGAGTAGAGAGGAAATCCGAAATTGGCAATTGAAACTGAATTCTCGGCCTTCTATTTATAGACAACGATCGGAGCTTCCGATCCTCGATCGGAATGTCCGAACCTAGATCGAAACGTCCGATCCTGCCATCGGAGCTTCCGAAGATCCTGATCTGCCACGTGTCACTTGTTGACTTCGGATAGGGGTGATCGTAGCTTCCGATCCTGATCGGAGCTTCCGATCTTGCCACACGTCATGCCTGACGTAATACCATCGGAGATTCCGATCCTGTTCGGAACTTCCGAACTCACCTTCGGAGCTTCCGAACTCTATCCAAGTAATTATGATTAATTCCTTAATTACTAATTTTGGTTACGGGCTACTACATGGGCATAGCCTAGCTACGACTCCTGGATACCTCGCAAGAACACTGCCGCCTGGCCACTGCGGACACTGTTCGTTTTATAAAAACTACTACCTACTCCAACGCTTAAAAGAAGAGTACCCAAAAGCTCTTAAAATCGAGCTAACATTGACCAAGGAGAGGGTAAGAGTGAGTCAAAATGAGGCCCCCTCAACCCCTATATATAGGCTTGGGATCGGACGCTCCGATCCATGCATGGTTTCCATGTTCCGATCGGGTGAGATCGGACGCTCCGATCTCACTTCGGAAGCTCCAATCTGCTTGCATGCAACTACGTGTGCAAACCTTCTGGCCACGTACATGGCATTGAGATCGGATGGTCCGATCTACGTTCGGACGCTCCAAACTCGCCTGTATCTTCCGAACTCCATCGGTGGCTCCGAGCTAGTTCGGATCCTCCGAACCCAGTTAGGACCCTCCGAATTGCCCGAGCCAAATAATCCCATTAACCATATTTTGGGAAATTCTGAACCCAATTCCTTGGTCAGTTAGATCTTATTCAAATCCCTAAATCATGTTTTATTAAATCTAAACATGATTAGCAACTTAATATTGTAAAATGGAACCGGGCTACTATAGGATCCGCTGATTCGGATCAGGTCACATATATCCACATTTTCCTTATGGTATGGGAGTCACCTCCTGATGCGACGGCCTAGTGTGATACATACCATGGATACTCCAGACTGATCCGTGTTGTTACCATGATAGGTTTCCATTACCCAGTCATTTGCATTAGAATTCATAGCATGTGTATACTCATACCTTCATTTTGAGCGTTGTTATCCCACATGTCTGTTTATTTTCCTTGGATACCCCATTCAATGGGGCAGTTGTAGGTTTCCTAGGTTTTGGGACCAATGTGTAGTTGGAGACCATGGGTTTTGGTCTTAGTTGATTGCCAGCAGAGCTAGTTAGGATTGTTTCTCTTGTGCTTTTGGTTTTTGATTGGGTTGTATATTATTTCAAGGTCCAGTTATTTATCGGTTTTATACTGTCGGGTTAGTATTTGCTTTTATTTTCCTCAGTTATCTATGATTGTTGTTTAATTTTGAATTTTCATGCTTAATTCTCTATTAGTAGGTGATTCCGGAGTGGGTTAGTACAAAACAACCTTATTATGTGTGTCATCGAGTATCTAGAGCTTGTTTCTTATGTAGTGAGATGGGACATATGAAGAAGGATTGTCCCATTCAGGGAGGGTTGTTGATGTGATGGTATTTTCTTATGTTTTTTTGAGTTAATTTGTGATGATTAGGTGTATTTTTATTGGCTAAATTCATGTTTTAGTTCCTAATCATTGTATGTGAATTGATATAGGAAAAGAGAATAAATGAATCTAAAGATGAAAGGAATGAGCCGATATAAGAGAAGAATTACGAAGCAACAATGGTAAGAAAATCATTTTTAATTTTAGAGAAATCCAAATCCGATATTCCCCGTTCAAAATGAATTCAAGATGTTTTGAAGCTGCTGTCCAACTTTCAGCTCAATCCAACGGCTAGATCTCCGGTTATGAATTTTTTAAAATAGCTGCTCGCCGGAAAAAAAAAATGCTCGCTCGATCCTACCACTTCAACCAATCGAGCGCCACACAAGAAAGTTCAAGGCAGTAGGTTCATCAATTTTGTTGCGCTCGATCCGCTCAACTCGTCAGATTGATCGCGAGGACTTTTTCGGAAATAAATTTTTTATTTTGGAAACTCGTTTATTTTGAACTCTAGTCATTTATTAGACTCTTATTCCGTTTTGTTGAGATTATTATCAGATTATGGATGGAAGAACGACGAAAGAACTCATCTGGCGGCTAGGTTTCTTATCTTTTCTTAGATTTAATTTTCTTTCATGAATTTTTCTAGAGAATTCATGAATATTTGTGGCTAAGTTTTAGTACTTGGTTGAGGAAGACGAACCCTTGAGTTATTTTATTTGTGAGATTCAGTTTTCTATTGTTTAATTCCGAATTGTGTATCAAGAGTTGTCTTGGATTGATTTCCATGCTTGTATATGAGATTTTATGATTGATCACCTTAGGATTTTACTATACAATCTATTGCTAAATTAGAACTCAAATCCGTAGCAATAGATTGTATAGAAAAATCCTAAGGTGATCAATCCTAAAATCTCACATACAATCATGACAATCAATCCAAAACAACTCTTGATACGCAATTTGGAATTAAACAATAGAAAAATGAATTTCACAAATAAAATTACTCAAGGGTTCGTCTTCCTCAACCAAGTACTAAAACTTAGCCACAAATATTCAAGAATTCTCTAGAAAAATTCATGAAAGAAAATTAAATCTAAGAAAAGAGAAGAAACCTAGCCGCCAGATGAGTTCTTTCGTCGTTCTTCCATCCAAAATCTGATAATAATCTCAACAAAACGGAATAAAAGCCTAATAAAAGACTAGACTCCAAAATAAACGAGTTTACGAGTTTCCAAAATTAAAAATTCTTTCCCGAAAAAGTCCTCGCGATCAATCTGATTAGTTGAGCAGATCGAGCGCAACAAAATTGATGAACCTACTGCCTTGCACTTTCTTGTAGGCGCGCTTGATTGGTTGAAGTGGTAGGATCGAGCAATCATCTTTTTTTCCAGCGAGCAGCGATTTTAAAAAATTCATATCCAGAGATCTAGCTATCGGATTGAGCTGAAATTTGGACAGCAGCTTCAAAACATCTTGAACATTATTTTGAATAATGGAGATTGGATTTGGATTTCTCCAAAATTAAAAATGATTTTCTGATCATTGCTGCTTCATAATTCTTCTCTTATATCGGCTCTTTCCTTTCATCTTTAGCTCCATTTATTCTCTTTTTCTATATCAAATCACATATAATGATTTGGAACTAAAACATGAATTTAGCCAATTAAAATACACCTAATCAGTTTTGTAGTGGTTCTGGTTCTCACACTAACGTTCAGCAGCGCCCTCAGACAACATCGCATGGTTCGTCTATTTTGCATGTAGTAGCCCGTGCCCTAATTGAGTAATTAAAGGATTAATGCTAATTAATTGAATTAGGCATCGGACGGATCGGAAGCTCCGAAGGCACGATCGGAAGCTCCGAACAGGATCGGAAGCTCCGATGAACGATCGGAGGCACCGATGTTATTACGTCAGGCATGACGTGTGGTTGGATCGGAAGCTCCGATCAGGACCGGAAGCTCCGATCACCCCTATCCGGAGTCATCAAGTGATATTTTGACACGTGGCAGATCAGGATCTTCGGAAGCTCCGATGACAGGATCGGACGTTCCGATCGAGGTTCGGACGTTCCGATCAAGGATCGGAAGTTCCGATCGTTGTCTATAAATAGAAGGCCGAGACTTCACTTTCATTTGCCAATTCCGAGTTCTCCTTTCCTTTCTAGTCCTTTTGGAGATGTTCTAGTCTTCTTAGGCTTGGTCCGGAGGTCGGAGAGGCGTTCGGTAGTCGTAGCGAAGTCGTGCCCAAGTTCTGGAGGCATCGACATCAAAGGGCTAACGACGGACGAAGGTATAGCTTTTGCTCCCTATAAATATTTAGGCGTATGCAATAGCTTAGTTAAGGCTTTTAGAGCACTTTAATGATAGTAGTATCATTTGGCAGTGTAGAGCAGACTATAGGCGTGGACCTAGAGTTGGTAGAGCTTGCACTGTATTGAGGTACGAAAGTACTGTTCGAGATATCCTGACTGAGTATGCATGTATTATATGACTGCATGATTTATATGCCATGATATTATGCTGCATTCATTTGCATCTTGCTGTTTCTCCTTCGAGATGTCTGTTAGTAGGGTTGTACCCTATCCTGTTAGTGGATGGACTTCCATCGATTTGGGTCCGGCGTTTCCACGGTTATCTCGGTATGGGAGCCACCTCCTGAAGCGACGGCACATCGTGCTACATACCAGGGCCCGGTCTGTCTCTGTTATCTGATCCTTGACCTCGAGTCTATAGGGAGTTCACTTTGCATGCATGTATACTCATACTCTCGCACTGAGCGTTTTATGCTCACGTCTCGTACTCTGTATTTTCTGGACACCCTATTCCATGGGGCAGGTTTGCGATTGGACGAGGAGGGTGGATCCAGGAGGGGCTAGTCAGTGGTTGGCCAGCTGGAGCTTCGTCTAGGTTTTATTACTGTTGTTTGGGTTTATATAGCTATTCGATTTGGTTGTATATTATTGGATAATTACAGATTCCTTTACTTGGGATTGTATAATGTTATTGGATTCCGCAGTTTTATTCTGATATCTGTTTAATTAAGTTAATTGCATGTCTAAGTTCTGTTTAGTAGGTGATCTGGGTAAGGGTCACTACATTTATGGTATTAGAGCATGCAAAAGAATTCTTGGGATTTAGTCTCATCTTGAGGTATTTTTGTAGATGTCAAATCGTGACGACCAGAGTTCTCATGGCAGTGTTGGTGGGCGTTGGGGTGATGCCGACCGGGAGCCTCGTCGAGAACGGCGTCATCGTCATCATGACGACGAGCGTTTCACTGTGCGTCGATTCTTAGCTATGGGTCCTAATCCCTTAGTTGGAGGTGAGTCTCCGGAGGATGCGGAGAACTGGTTAGACCGCATGGAGATGACTTTTCAAACTTTCCAATGCACCGATGAGCAGAAGGTGGAGACCCTTGGCTATCTTCTGCATGGTCGTGCGCGCAGGTGGTGGAGGTTTACTTCTATACCTTTTGTTGCGGCGAGAGGAGTGGCCACCTGGGCTGAGTTTCGCACAGCTTTCCAAAAGCGGTATTTTCCTCCTGCACTCCGACAGTCGAAGGCAGGCGAGCTACTGAGTCTGCGACAGGGAACCATGTCTATCGATGAGTATCAGCAGAGGTTCTTTGATCTGCTATCCTATTGCCTCGAGATTGCTGATAGCTCAGAGATGAAGTATAATCTATTCCTTCAGGGCCTTAACCCTGAGATCCATGATCGTGTGGCGGTTGGCGACGACATGTCCTACGAGGGTTTGGTGAGCCGTTGTCACCAGGCAGAGGATAGCATTCGGCGGAACAGGTCTTTCCCTCAGTCGAGGCCTGCTAGTTGTTTGGGTCCCCGTGCCCAAACTTTCAAGAAGTCTGGATCTTCTTCTTCCTCTGGTTCTGGTGGTGTTGTCCGTTACGGTAAGAAGGAGAAGTGTGATCACTGTGGGAAGAACCATCCATCCGACAAGTGTCGTAGAGCTTCTGGAGTGTAGTGACCCTTACCCGGATCACCTACTAAACAGAACTTAGGCATGCAATTAACTTAAAGAAACAGATATCAGAATAAAACTGCGGAAACCAATAACATTATACAATCCCAAATAAAGGAATCTGTAATTATCCAATAATATACAACCAAATCGAATAGCTGTATAAACCCAAACAACAGTAATAAAGCCTAGACGAAGCTCCAGCTGGCCAACCACTGACTAGCCCCTCCTGGATCCACCCTCCTCGTCCAATCGCAAACCTGCCCCATGGAATAGGGTGTCCAAAAAATACAGAGTACGAGACGTGAGCATAAAACGCTCAGTGCGAGAGTATGAGTATACATGCATGCAAAGTGAACTCCGTATAGACTCGAGGTCAAGGATCAGATAACAGAGACAGACCGGGCCCTGGTATGTAGCACGCTGTGCCGTCGCTTCAGGAGGTGGCTCCCATACCGAGATAACTGTGGATACGCCGGACCCAAATCGATGGAAGTCCATCCACTAACAGGATAGGGTACAACCCTACTAACAGACATCTCGAAGGAGATACAGCAAGATGCAAATGAATGCAGCATAATATCATGGCATATAAATCATGCGGTCACATAATACATGCATACTCAGTCAGGATATCTCGAACAGTACTTTCGTACCTCAATACAGTGCAAGCTCTACCAACTCTAGGTCCACGCCTATAGTCTGCTCTACACTGCCAAAAGATACTACTATCATTAAAGTGCTCTAAAAGCCTTAACTAAGCTATTGCATACTCCTAAATATTTATAGGAAGCAGAAGCTATACCTTCGTCCGTCGTTAGCCCTTTGATGTCGATGCCTCCAGAACTTGGGCACAACTCCGCTACGACTATCGAACGCCTCTCCGACCTCCGAACCAAGCCTAAGAAGACTAGAACAGCTCGAATATGACTAGAAATAGAGAGGAAATCCGGAATTGGCAAGGAGAAATGAAGTCTCGACCTTCTATTTATAGACAACGATCGGAGCCTCCGATCCTCGATCGGAACGTCCGAACCTGGATCGGAACGTCCGAACCTGGATCGGAACGTCCGATCCTGCCATCGGAGCTTCCGAAGATCCTGATCTGCCACGTGTCAAAATATAACTTGTTGACTCCAGATAAGGGTGATCGGAGCCTCCGGTCCTGATCGGAGCTTCCGATCCAGCCACACGTCATGGATGACGTAATATCATCGGTGCCTCCGATCCTCATCGGAGCTTCCGATCCCGATCGGAGCTTCCGATCGTCCCTTCGGAGCTTCCGATCCGTCCAATCCCCAATTTATTTAATTAGCATTAATCCTTTAATTACTCAATTAGGGTTCGGGCTACTACATTCTCCCCCACTTAAGATATTTCGTCCTCGAAATCAGATCTTAAGTACCGAATGCAAATACAGAAATCAGAAACATTCTTTATTCAAATCCAACGTTTACAGAGTTTGCAACTGAATACAACTTAAAGAATGAAATCAAAACAACTCAGGATGGTCTTTACGCATCCTGTCCTCAAGCTCCCAAGTAGCTTCCTCAGTGCCTCGGCGCTGCCACTGAACTAAAACCAAAGGAATGACTTTGTTCCGTAAAACCTTATCCTTATAATCAAGGATGCGAAGAGGTTTCTCAACATAAGTCAAATCCTTGTCTACCTGAACCTCAGATCGCTGCAGGATATGAGATTCATCCGCCACATATCGTCGCAACAGAGATACGTGGAACACGTCGTGAATACTGGATAGATGCGGTGGCAAAGCTAGTCGATAAGCCAAATCGCCAATACTCTCCAAGATCTCAAACGGACCGATAAATCTGGGAGACAACTTGCCCTTAAGGCCAAATCTGAGAATCTTGCGGAAAGGTGACACTCTCAGAAACACTTTCTCCCCGACCTCGAACTGCAAGGGCCTACGCTTGATATTAGCATAACTGGCCTGACGATCCTGTGCAGTCTTAATCCGTTTCTTGATTTGATCAACAATGTCTATCTCCTGCTGGATAAACTCCGGTCCTTCAGCCTGTCTCTCCACCACTTCTTCCCAGAAGAGTGGAGTACAACAACTCGCCCATACAACGCCTCAAAAGGTGCCATCCCAATACTAGTGTGATAGCTGTTGTTGTAAGAGAACTCGATCAACGGCAAATGATCCTGCCAGGCTGAACCAAAATCCATGACGCACGCTCTAAGAATATCCTCTAATGTACGGATAGTGCGCTCTGACTGACCATCAGTCTCCGGATGATAGGCTGTACTCAAACTGAGAGTAGTACCCATCGCACGCTGAACACTCCCCCAGAATCTAGAAGTAAACCTGGGGTCCCGATCGCTGACAATGCTCACAGGCACTCCATGAAGTCGGACGATCTCCTGAATGTACATCCGTGCCATGCGATCCACAGAGTACTCTCGGCTATAGGCAATGAAATGCGCTGACTTTGTGAGTCGGTCCACCACAACCCAGATAGCATCACAGTTCCTCGGGGATACCGGCAAATGGGTCACAAAGTCCATAGTGATAAACTCCCATTTCCATTCAGGAATAGGCAGACTGTGAAGCAATCCTCCAGGTCGTCGGTGCTCGGCCTTGACCTGTTGACACACCAAACATCTCGAAACAAACTGATAAACACTGCGTTTCATTCCCTTCCACCAGAAACGAGTACGTAGATCCTTGTACATCTTGTTGCTCCCAGGATGAATACTCAACTTAGTGCGATGTGCCTGAGATAAAATCTCCTCTCGCAACTCTTCATCCTGTGGAATCACAAGCCTACCAGACAAACACAGAAAGCCATCTGACTGATAATGAAATCCAGACGAGCTACCCTCGTTAGCTAGACGAGCTAAACGCTGGGTCTTTGAATCAGACATCTGAGCATCTCGGATCCGCGAATACAAGGCTGGCTCAGATAATATCGCAAACATCTGGATACTCTGCATACCTTTCTTATGCTCGAAGGTATAACCTGAAGTACAACAGTCACTGATCGCACTAGACATCGAACAAGTCTGAAGTGCGGATAGTCGCACCTTGCGACTCAAAGCATCAGCGGTGAGATTAGCAGCTCCCGGATGGTACTTAATCTCGCAATCATAGTCCTTAAGCAAGTCCATCCAACGTCTCTGCCTCATGTTCAACTCCGCCTGAGTGAACAAATACTTGAGGCTCTTATGGTCGGTGAAGATCTCAAATTTCTCGCCATACAGATAATGACGCCAGATCTTCAAAGCGAACACAATGGCTGCTAACTCCAAATCTAGACTGGGTAGTTGTCCTCGTGAAGCTTCAGCTGTCTAGAAGCGTATGCGATCACATGCCCATTCTGAGTCAGGACACAACCTAACCCCTGAAGAGAAGCATCCGTGTAAAATACATACCCTCCAGATCCGGACGGTAATGCTAACACCGGCGCAGAAGTCAACAGCCGTCGAAGCTCACGGAAATTCTCCTCACACTCGGAGGACCACTCAAAATCCACACCCTTGCGGGTAAGCTGCGTCAACGGTCGAGCTAACTGAGAGAAGTTCAGAATGAAGCGACGATAATACCCTGCTAGACCCAGAAAACTACGGATCTCAGCAACTGTCGTCGGACGCGACCAATTAAGTACCGCTTCAATCTTGCTTGGATCAACAGAAATCCCCTCCCTGGATATGATATGGCCAAGAAAAACCACTCTATCCATCCAGAACTCACACTTGCTCAGCTTGGCGTACAATTGCTCATCTCGAAGAGTCTGCAGTACCAACCGCAAGTGAGAAACATGCTCTTCCGTATTACGCGAATACACCAAGATGTCGTCAATGAAGACCACGACAAACTTGTCCAAATACTCCCTGAAGACACGGTTCATCAGATCCATGAATATAGCCGGCGCATTAGTCAAACCAAATGGCATCACTAGGAACTCGTAATGCCCATAGCGAGTACGGAATGCAGTCTTGGCTACGTCCTGATCACGGACTCTCAACTGATGATACCCAGATCTCAAATCAATCTTGGAGTAAATTGATGTGCCCTGCAGCTGGTCAAACAAGTCATCAACACGAGGCAACGGATACTTGTTCTTCACAGTCACTCGATTCAGCTGCCGATAGTCAATGCACAGCCGCATCGACCCATCCTTCTTCTTCACGAAGAGAACAGGAGCTCCCCAAGGAGATACACTAGGACGAATGTACCCCTTGTCCAAAAGATCCTGTAGCTGATTCTTCAACTCACGCATCTCTGACGGTGCCAGACGATACGGTGCTCTAGAAATAGGCGAAGTACCCGGCATCAACTCTATGCCAAACTCGACTTCCCTAGCAGGAGGAAAACCCGGAATCTCATCAGGAAACACATCTGGAAATTCATCCACAACAGGAATGCTCTCTATCCAATACTCTCAGCGGACAAATCAACTGCATAGATAAGGAAGCCTTCCCCGCCAGACTCTAGAGCTCGACAGGCTCTCAAAGCGGATACCAAAGGCATCGGGGGTCGCGCTCCCTCACCATAGAAAAACCAACTCTCACTCCCTTCCAGATGAAAGCGTACTAATCTCTGATAGCAGTCCACTGAAGCTCGATAGGTAGTCAGCACATCTATTCCCAGAATGCAATCAAAGTCGTCCATCGCCAGGACCATGAGATTCGCCAACAGAACATTCCCTTCGAACTCTAAAGGGCAACCCATCACTAGACGCTTAGCCAAAGCAGATTGGCCCATCGGAGTAGAAACAGACATCACTACGTCTAGTGCAATGCATGGTAACTTATGCCTCTTAACAAAACGTGCAGAAATGAAGGAATGAGATGCACCAGTGTCAATAAGTACAAGAGCAGGTATACCATAAAGCATAAATGTACCTGCGATGACTTTCTCATTCTCCTCCACAGCCTGATCATGTCTCAGGGCAAACACCTGGCCAGAAGCTCGTGGCCTCAAATGAGAACTCCCAGCAGACTGTCCCTGCGACCTCTGCTGAACGGTAGCCTGAGAACCCGATCCTGTACCAGAACCAGAACCACCTCCCCCAGACAGTGGACAATACCTCCGGATATGACCAGTCTCTCCACAACGGAAACAAGCTCCAGAAGCTCTGCGGCACTTGTCGGATGGATGGTTCTTCCCACAGTGATCACACTTGTCCTTCTTACCAAAACGGACAACACCTCCCGAACCAGAGGAAGAAGTAGACCCGGACTTCTTGAATGACTGGGCACGGGGGGCCAAAGAACTAGCAGGTCTCGACTGAGAGAAAGACCTGTTCCGCCGAATGCTATCCTCCGCCTGGTGACAACGGCTCACCAAACCCTCGTAGGACATGTCGTCGCCAACCGCCACACGGTCATGGATCTCAGGGTTAAGGCCCTGAAGGAACAGATTATACTTCATCTCTGAGCTATCAGCAATCTCGGGGCAATAGGATAGCAGATCAAAGAACCTCTGCTGATACTCATCGATAGACATAGTTCCCTGTCGCAGACTCAGTAGCTCGCCTGCCTTCGACTGTCGGAGTGCAGGAGTCAAATACCGCTTTTGGAAAGCTGTGCGGAACTCGGCCCAGGTGGCCACTCCTCTCGCCGCAACAAAAGGTGCAGAAGTAAACCTCCACCACCTGCGTGCACGCCCATCCAGAAGATAGCCAAGGGTTTCCACCTTCTGCTCATCGGTGCATTGGAAAGTCTGAAAAGTCGTCTCCATGCGGTCTAACCAGTTCTCCGCATCCTCTGGAGACTCACCTCCAACTAAGGGCTTAGGACCCATAGCTAAGAATCGTCGCACAGTGAAACGCTCGTCGTCATGGTGACGATGACGCCGTTCTCGACGAGGCTCCCGGTCGGCATCACCCCAACGCCCACCAATACTGCCATGAGAACTCTGGTCATCACGATTTGACATCTACAAAAATACCTCAAGATGAGACTAAATCCCAAGAAATCTTTTGCATGCTCTGATACCATAAATGAAGTGACCCTTACCCGGATCACCTACTAAACAGAACTTAGGCATGCAATTAACTTAAAGAAACAGATATCAGAATAAAACTGCGGAAACCAATAACATTATACAATCCCAAGTAAAGGAATCTGTAATTATCCAATAATATACAACCAAATCGAATAGCTGTATAAACCCAAACAACAGTAATAAAGCCTAGACGAAGCTCCAGCTGGCCAACCACTGACTAGCCCCTCCTGGATCCACCCTCCTCGTCCAATCGCAAACCTGCCCCATGGAATAGGGTGTCCAAAAAATACAGAGTACGAGACGTGAGCATAAAACGCTCAGTGCGAGAGTATGAGTATACATGCATGCAAAGTGAACTCCCTATAGACTCGAGGTCAAGGATCAGATAACAGAGACAGACCGGGCCCTGGTATGTAGCACGTTGTGCCGTCGCTTCAGGAGGTGGCTCCCATACCGAGATAACCGTGGATACGCCGGACCCAAATCGATGGAAGTCCATCCACTAACAGGATAGGGTACAACCCTACTAACAGACATCTCGAAGGAGATACAGCAAGATGCAAATGAATGCAGCATAATATCATGGCATATAAATCATGCGGTCACATAATACATGCATACTCAGTCAGGATATCTCGAACAGTACTTTCGTACCTCAAAACAGTGCAAGCTCTACCAACTCTAGGTCCACGCCTATAGTCTGCTCTACACTGCCAAAAGATACTACTATCATTAAAGTGCTCTAAAAGCCTTAACTAAGCTATTTCATACTCCTAAATATTTATAGGAAGCAAAAGCTATACCTTCGTCCGTCGTTAGCCCTTTGATGTCGATGCCTCCAGAACTTGGGCACAACTCCGCTACGACTATCGAACGCCTCTCCGACCTCCGGACCAAGCCTAAGAAGACTAGAACAGCTCGAATATGACTAGAAATAGAGAGGAAATCCGGAATTGGCAAGGAGAAATGAAGTCTCGGCCTTCTATTTATAGACAACGATCGGAGCCTCCGATCCTCGATCGGAACGTTCGAACCTGGATCGGAACGTCCGATCCTGCCATCGGAGCTTCCGAAGATCCTAATCTGCCACGTGTCAAAATATCACTTGTTGACTCCAGATAGGGGTGATCGGAGCCTCCGGTCCTGATCGGAGCTTCCGATCCAGCCACACGTCATGGATGACGTAATATCATCGGTGCCTCTGATCCTCATCGGAGCTTCCGATCCCGATCGGAGCTTCCGATCGTCCCTTCGGAGCTTCCGATCCGTCCAATCCCCAATTTATTTAATTAGCATTAATCCTTTAATTACTCAATTAGGGTTCGGGCTACTACATGGAGCTTGTTTCCATTGTGGAGAGACTGGTCATATCCAGAGGGATTGTCCACAGTCTGGGGGAGGCGGTTCTGGTTCTGGTACAGGATCGGGTTCTCAGGCTACCGTACAGCAGAGGTCGCAGGGACAGTCTGCTGGGAGTTCTCATTTGAGGCCACGAGCTTCTGGCCAGGTGTTTGCCCTCAGACATGATCAGGCTGTGGAGGAGAATGAGAAAGTCATCGCAGGTATATTTATGCTTTATGGTATACCTGCTCTTGTACTTATTGACACTGGTGCATCTCATTCCTTCATTTCTGCACGTTTTGTTAAGAGGCATAAGTTACCATGCATTGCACTAGACGTAGTGATGTCTGTTTCTACTCCGACGGGCCAATCTGCTTTGGCTAAGCGTCTAGTGATGGGTTGCCCTTTAGAGTTCGAAGGGAACGTTCTGTTGGCGAATCTCATGGTCCTGGCGATGGACGACTTTGATTGCATTCTGGGAATAAATGTGCTGACTACCTATCGAGCTTCAGTGGACTGCTATCAGAGATTAGTACGCTTTCATCCAGAAGGGAGTGAGAGTTGGTTTTTCTATGGTGAGGGAGCGCGACCCCCGATGCCTTTGGTATCAGCTTTGAGAGCCTGTCGAGCTCTAGAGTCTGGCGGGGAAGGCTACCTTATCTATGCAGTTGATTTGTCCGCTGAGAGTATTGGGATAGAGAGCATTCCTGTTGTAGATGAATTTCCAGATGTGTTTCCTGATGAGATTCCGGGTTTTCCTCCTGCTAGGGAAGTCGAGTTTGGCATAGAGTTGATGCCGGGTACTTCACCTATTTCTAGAGCACCGTATCGTCTAGCTCCGTCAGAGATGCGTGAGTTAAAGAAACAGCTACAGGATCTTTTAGACAAGGGGTACATTCATCCTAGTATATCTCCTTGGGGAGCTCCTGTTCTCTTCGTAAAGAAGAAGGATGGGTCGATGCGGCTGTGCATTGACTATCGGCAGCTGAATCGAGTGACTGTGAAGAACAAGTATCCGTTGCCTCGTGTTGATGACTTGTTTGACCAGCTGCAGGGCACATCAATTTACTCCAAGATTGACTTGAGATCTGGGTATCATCAGTTGAGAGTCCGTGATCAGGACGTAGCCAAGACTGCTTTCCGCACTCGCTTTGGGCATTAAGAGTTCCTAGTGATTCCATTTGGTTTGACTAATGCGCCGGCTATATTCATGGATCTGATGAACCGTGTCTTCAGGGAGTATTTGGACAAGTTTGTCGTGGTCTTCATTGACGACATCCTGGTTTATTTGCGTAATACGGAAGAGCATGTTTCTCACTTGCGGTTGGTACTACAGACTCTTCGAGATGAGCAGTTGTACGCCAAGCTGAGCAAGTGTGAGTTCTGGATGGATAGAGTGGTCTTTCTTGGCCATATCATATCCAGGGAGGGGATTTCTGTTGATCCAAGCAAGATTGAAGCGGTACTTAATTGGTCGCGTCCGACGACGGTTGCTGAGATCCGTAGTTTTCTGGGTCTAGCAGGGTATTATCGTCGCTTCATTCTGAACTTCTCTCAGTTAGCTCGACCGTTGACGCAGCTTACCCGCAAGGGTGTGGATTTTGAGTGGTCCTCCGAGTGTGAGGAGAATTTCCGTGAGCTTCGACGGCGGTTGACTTCTGCGCCGGTGTTAGCATTACCGTCAGGATCTGGAGGGTATGTAGTTTACACGGATGCTTCTCTTCAGGGGTTAGGTTGTGTCCTGACTCAGAATGGGCATGTGATCGCATACGCTTCTAGACAGCTGAAGCTTCACGAGGACAACTACCCAGTCCATGATTTGGAATTGGCAGCCATTGTGTTCGCTTTGAAGATCTGGCGTCATTATCTTTATGGCGAGAAATTTGAGATCTTCACCGACCATAAGAGTCTCAAGTATTTGTTCACTCAGGCAGAATTGAACATGAGACAAAGACGTTGGATGGACTTGCTTAAGGACTATGATTGCGAGATTAAGTACCATCCGGGAGCTGCTAATCTCACCGCTGATGCTTTGAGTCGCAAGGTGCGATTATCCGCACTTCAGACTTGTTCGATGTCTAGTGCGATCAGTGACTGTTGTACTTCAGGTTATACCTTCAAGCATAAGAAAGGTATGCAGAGTATCCAGATGTTTGCGATATTATCTGAGCCAGCCTTGTATTCGCGGATCCGAGATGCTCAGATGTCTGATTCAAAGACCCAGCGTTTAGCTCATCTAGCTAACGAGGGTAGCTCGTCTGGATTTCATTATCAGTCAGATGGCTTTCTGTGTTTGTCTGGTAGGCTTGTGATTCCACAGGATGAAGAGTTGCGAGAGGAGATTTTATCTCAGGCACATCGCACTAAGTTGAGTATTCATCCTGGGAGCAACAAGATGTACAAGGATCTACGTACTCGTTTCTGGTGGAAGGGAATGAAACGCAGTGTTTATCAGTTTGTTTCGAGATGTTTGGTGTGTCAACAGGTCAAGGCAGAGCACCGACGACCTGGAGGATTGCTTCACAGTCTGCCTATTCCTGAATGGAAATGGGAGTTTATCACTATGGATTTTGTGACCCATTTGCCGGTATCCCCGAGGAACTGTGATGCTATCTGGGTGGTGGTGGACCGACTCACCAAGTCAGCGCATTTCATTGCCTATAGCCGAGAGTACTCTGTGGATCGCATGGCTCGGATGTACATTCAGGAGAACGTCCGACTAAATGGAGTGCCTGTGAGCATTGTCAGCGATCGGGACCCCAGGTTTACTTCTAGATTCTGGGGGAGTGTTCAGCGTGCGATGGATACTACTCTCAGTTTGAGTACAGCCTATCATCCAGAGACTGATGGTCAGTCAGAGCGCACTATCCGTACGTTAGAGGATATGCTAAGAGCGTGCATCATGGATTTTGGTTCAGCCTGGCAGGATCATTTGCCGTTGATCGAGTTCGCTTACAACAACAGCTATCATACTAGTATTGGGATGGCACCTTTTGAGGCGTTGTATGGGCGACGTTGTCGTACTCCACTCTTCTGGGAAGAAGTGGGGGAGAGACAGGCTGAAGGACCAGAGTTTATCCAGCAGGCGATAGACATTGTTGATCAGATCAAGAAACGGATTAAGACTGCACAGGATCGTCAGGCCAGCTATGCTAATATTAAGCGTAGGCCTTTGCAGTTCGAGGTCGGGGAGAAAGTGTTTCTGAGAGTGTCACCTTTCCGCAAGATTCTCAGATTTGGCCTTAAGGGCAAGTTGTCTCCCAGATTTATCGGTCCGTTTGAGATCTTAGAGAGCATTGGCGATTTGGCTTATCGACTAGCTTCGCCACCGCATCTATCCAGCATTCACGACGTGTTCCACGTATCTCTGTTGCGACGGTATGTGACGGATGAATCTCATATTCTGCAGCGGTCTGAGGTTCAGGTAGACAAGGATTTGACTTATGTTGAGAAACCTCTTCGTATCCTGGATTATAAGGATAAGGTTTTACGGAACAAAGTCATTCCTTTGGTTTTAGTCCAGTGGCAGCGCCGAGGCACTGAGGAAGCCACTTGGGAGCTTGAGGACAGGATGCGTAAAGACCATCCTGAGTTGTTTTGATTTCATTATTTAAGTTGTATTCAGTTGCAAACTCTGTAAACGTTTGATTTGAATAAAGAATGTTTCTGATTTCTGTATTTGCATTCGGTACTTAAGATCTGATTTCGAGGACGAAATATCTTAAGTGGGGGAGAATGTAGTAGCCCGTGCCCTAATTGAGTAATTAAAGGATTAATGCTAATTAATTGAATTAGGCATCGGACGGATCGGAAGCTCCGAAGGCACGATCGGAAGCTCCGAACAGGATCGGAAGCTCCGATGAACGATCGGAGGCACCGATGTTATTACGTCAGGCATGACGTGTGGTTGGATCGGAAGCTCCGATCAGGACCGGAAGCTCCGATCACCCCTATCTGGAGTCATCAAGTGATATTTTGACACGTGGCAGATCAGGATCTTCGGAAGCTCCGATGACAGGATCGGACGTTCCGATCAAGGTTCGGACGTTCCGATCAAGGATCGGAAGTTCCGATCGTTGTCTATAAATAGAAGGCCGAGACTTCACTTTCATTTGCCAATTCCGAGTTCTCCTTTCCTTTCTAGTCCTTTTGGAGATGTTCTAGTCTTTTTAGGCTTGGTCCGGAGGTCGGAGAGGCGTTCGGTAGTCGTAGCGGAGTCGTGCCCAAGTTCTGGAGGCATCGACATCAAAGGGCTAACGACGGACGAAGGTATAGCTTTTGCTCCCTATAAATATTTAGGCGTATGAAATAGCTTAGTTAAGGCTTTTAGAGCACTTTAATGATAGTAGTATCATTTGGCAGTGTAGAGCAGACTATAGGCGTGGACCTAGAGTTGGTAGAGTTTGCACTGTATTGAGGTACGAAAGTACTGTTCGAGATATCCTGACTGAGTATGCATGTATTATATGACTGCATGATTTATATGCCATGATATTATGCTGCATTCATTTGCATCTTGCTGTATCTCCTTCGAGATGTCTGTTAGTAGGGTTGTACCCTATCCTGTTAGTGGATGGACTTCCATCGATTTGGGTCCGGCGTTTCCACGGTTATCTCGGTATGGGAGCCACCTCCTAAAGCGACGGCACAGCGTGCTACATACCAGGGCCCGGTCTGTCTCTGTTATCTGATCCTTGACCTCGAGTCTATAGGGAGTACACTTTGCATGCATGTATACTCATACTCTCGCACTGAGCGTTTTATGCTCACGTCTCGTACTCTGTATTTTCTGGACACCCTATTCCATGGGGCAGGTTTGCGATTGGACGAGGAGGGTGGATCCAGGAGGGGCTAGTCAGTGGTTGGCCAGCTGGAGCTTCGTCTAGGTTTTATTACTGTTGTTTGGGTTTATACAGCTATTCGATTTGGTTGTATATTATTGGATAATTACAGATTCCTTTACTTGGGATTGTATAATGTTATTGGATTCCGCAGTTTTATTCTGATATCTGTTTAATTAAGTTAATTGCATGCCTAAGTTCTGTTTAGTAGGTGATCTGGGTAAGGGTCACTACATTGCACCCACGAGTTCAGGAGAAAGTCCTTGCACTCAACCGGGAGCAAGCCAACTTTGAGAGTGAGAACATGATTGCAGGTACTTTTAGATTATGTGGTATACCTGCTTTTGTATTGATTGACACTAGTCTATCACATTCTTTCACTTCTGCATGATTTTTCAAGAGGTATAAGTTGCCCTAAATTTCCTTAAACGTCCTCTTAGCTGTATTGACCCCTATGGCGTAGGAAGTTTTAGCTAAGCGTCTAGTGGTAGGTTGTACCTTGGATTTTGACAGTCATCAGTTGTGTGCCAGCTTGATGGTTTTGGTGATGGATGATTTCCACTACATCATTGGAATTGACCTTCTGACTATCTATCGAGCCACAATGGATTTCTACTAGAGATTTGTCCAGTATTGTCCTGAGGATTGTGACATTTTTTTTGTCTACGGTGAGGGAACGCGACCCCCGATTCCGATTGTATCTTCTCTGAAAGCTCATCATGCTTTATAGTATGGCGGGGAATTCTACCTTATCTAGGCGTGGATGCATCCTTAGAGAGTTTGGATATTCATGATAAACCAGTGGTGCGAGAGTTTCTGGATGCATTTCCTGATGAGATTCCAGGATTACCACTTGTCCGTGAGGTAGAGTTTGGTATTGAACCGATGCTAGGGGCATCACCGATATATCGAGTGCCTTATTGTTTGGCATCGTAAGAGATGAGAGAGATGAATCAAAAGTTGCAGGATCTGCTAGACAAGGGTATATATCCGACTGAGTGTTTCTCCTTTGGAGGCCCCAGTTTTTTTCGTCAAGAAGAAATATATTTCGATCCATCTTTGTATTGATTATAGAGAGTTAAACCAGGTGATGGTTAAGAACAAGTATCCTTTGCTGCGTATAGATGTCATTCAATTTACTCCAAGATTTATTTGAGGTCTAGGTATCATCAGTTGCAAGTCCGAGATGAGAATATCCCAAAGATAGCTTTTCGTATGAGGTATGGCCACTACATGTTTTTAGTGATTCCTTTTGGTCTGACAAACGTGTCTGTTGTCTTCATGGATTTGATGAACAGGGTCTTCCGAGATTACTTTGATAAGTTTGTGGTCGTGTTCATTGATGACATCTTGATCTACTTCCACAGCATTGACGAGCATGTCTATCATCTTCGGATAGTTCTGCAGATTTTGCGATAAATGAAGTTCTACACAAAACTCAGTAAGTGTGAGTTTTGCTTCGAACTCGTTGTCTTCCTCGGTCACGTGATATCTGGGGATAGATTTTCAGTTGATCCCAGTATGACAGAGGCAATTTTAAATTGGTCACGATCGACGACAGATTCAGAACAGTATTTTCTTCGGTCTGGCAAGGTACTATTGTCTCTTTATTGTGAATTCTCGTAGATAGCTAGACCATTGACCCAGTTGACGAAGAAAGATGCTCTTTTCGTTTGGTCTACAAAGTGTGAAGAATGTTTCCGTTAGTTGCGACGTTGGTTGACAACAACCCTTATTTTAGCATTTCTGTCTGGATTGGGTGGATATAAAGCCTACACAGATGCATCTCTTCAGGGATAGGGTTGCCTTTTGACTCATAATGGGCACATAATTTCCTATGTCTCTAGACAGCTAAATCTCACGAGGAGAATTACCCCGTACATGACTTAGAGCTGGCAGCAATTTTCTTCACTCTGAATATTTGGCGACATTACTTGTACGATGAGAGGTTCAAGATCTATTCAGATCACAAAAGTTTGAAGTATATATTCACTCAAAAAGATTTGAATATGAGGCAGCATTGATGTATGAATATGTTGAAAAATTATGACTGTGAGATCATGTACAATCCAGGTTCTTCGTACCAGCTGCTGATGCACTTAGTCGTAAAGTTTATGTGAGTCCCTTTGTACCAATGTAGTTTCTAGAGTGGTACATGAGTGTTGTTCCTTGGGATTTACCTTCCGTCATAAGAATGAACAGTAGGGGAATCGAGTATTGTCCATACTTGCGCAACCTACATTGTATTCGAGGATCAGGGAATCCCACTATTTGGATCCGAAGACTCAGAAGTTTGCCCGGTTGGCTCAAGATGACAATACGTCTAGTTTTCATCTTTAGGCAGATGGTTTGTTGTGTCTATCTGGCCGAGTGGTAGTCCCTGACGATTCTTCCTTGCGAGATGAGATATTGTCTCCAGCTCACCATGGCAGATTTTTTGAGTACCCAGATAGCATGAAGATGTATAAGGATCTGCATACAAGATTCTTGTGGAATGGTTTGAAGAGCAGTGTCTACCAGTTTGTATCCTTCTTCCTTCTTTGTCAGCAGGTCAAGGCAGAGTATAGACAACCCTAAGGGTTACTTCAGAACTTTGAGATTCTTGAGTTGAAATGGGAGCACGTATGGACTTTGTCACCCAATTGTCATTATATTTCAGGAATAGTGAAGCGATTTGGGTTGTTGTAGATAGATTGTCTAAGACTGCACACTTCCTTACATATAACCGAGACTTGACTTTCGATCGTATGGAGCAGTTGTACATTCAGATATTTTTAGACTCCATGGGATTCCTTTGAGCATTGTTAGTCACAGATATCAGAGGTTTACTTCGAGGTTTTGGGGTAGTTTCCAGCGTGCTTTGGGTACCTCTTTGAGTCTGATTACTTCTTATTATCCGGAGACCGACAGTCACTTACAATGGACGATTCATACTCTAGAGGACATGCTCAGAACTTCTGTGATGGATTTTGGTTCAGTATGGCAAGATCATTCACACTTAGCGGAGTTTGCATATAATAACAGCTACCATCGCAGTATCGGCATGGCACCTTTCAAGGCTTTGTCTTGATGTCGTTTTCGTACACCTCTATTTTTGGACAAGGTTTGTGAGCGTGAATTTGAAGGACCAGAGTTAGTCCAGCAGATTCCAGATAAAGTTGAGCTAATCAGGCACATAGTCATAGTTGCTCAGGATCGGCATGCTAGTTATTCCAACACACAGTGCATACCTCTACAGTTTCAGCCTAGAGAACATGTTTTTCTGAAAGTTTCACTGTTCCGGAAGGTGATGAGGTTTGGGCTTAAGGGTAAGTTATCACCGAGATTCATAGAAACCTTTGAGATTCTTGAAAAATTTGGGGATTTTTCTTACCGTTTGGCTTTTTCGTCCTATCTTTCCAGCATTCATGACGTGTTCCATGTATCTCTGTTGCGATAGTATATAGCTGATGAGTTGCATGTTTTGCATCGGACTGAGGTTCTATAGTAACCCACATCCGGATTTAAGTTAATTAAATGGGAAACATGATCAAGGGTTACTAATTAAATAAATCAAATGTCTTATCTGGAATTAAAATAAATTGTGGGCTCCGAATGAATGTACAGTTCGGAAAATCCAAACTCCAGCTAGGGAATTCTCCTGCTAGAGAATGCTCCTGCTTGGGAATTCTGTTGTTGGGGAATGCCAAACTGCTGCTAGGGAAGACCAAACCCTTTAAGGACAGGCAGACAGGTGCATGGATGCTCGCATGAGTGACATCTGGAAACTAAGCATGAGGTGTCAAAAATGTTAATGACTCAGCTCAAGCTTCAGATACGTGGCATGCATGCAGGAGCTCGGACGTCTCAAACTCGGCTCGGGAAACCCGAACATACCAGAATTTTGTCTATAAATAGGGGGTCACAAATTCATTTCAAACTACAGTTTCAAAGCGAGACCATGCTCAAGTGAGAATATTGAGGGCCGACCCGAACTGCTATTACCCGACTAGAACAGAGAGATCGAGAGATCCAACCGGAACTGATATTGGTAAGAGCCAAACTAATATTGTCAATACCCAAACTGAGATCTGTAAGACTCGACCCAAACTGAACTGTATATAGGGCATCCGAGCAGCATTTTCAAAGGGCTAACGATGAACGAAGGCTTGGAACCTAGACTCTAATCGGCTTGATCTACTACTAGAGGTACGCAAGTACTGACTGAGATATCTAGCGAGTTATGTGACATGATTATGTGGCATGAGATATGTTTTACTACTTTTATATTCATATTTCATGTGCACATACACGTTGAGCCTATTTCCTTTCAGATAGCCATGATATTAGAGCCGCTCATCTCTATATCTGTTTATATGGTCTGACAACGGAAGACACCACTATAATAGAGACTGATGCTACGGTGATCTAGATGAGCGTGGATCATACCCAGTGATCGGATTTCCAGCTGGTAGTGCACTCATGGCGCCCAATCTAAGAATGATAAGATAGATGACTAGTTACCCACTCATCACAATTGCATGCATCATATTTGTATGTTTACTCACATTTTCGTACTGAGCATTAGTTGCTCACATCCCGGTTATATTCTTGGACATCCCATTCCATGGGGCAGGTCTGAAGATGGACGGGGCGAGTGGATCGAGGTAGGGTTAGCTGCAAGTTCAACATGCTCTGGAAGTTTTTACTACAGTATGTACATATGTTGGGAAAAACATTTGGCTTGGTTTTACCGGTTGTATCCTGCTTGTTTTCTTGTAATTATGAGATTTTAGTTTCCGCGCAATAAACTCTGTTTAAGTTTGAATTATTTATGTTATTTTTATAGCAAGATAATTGCATGCTTAAGACTGCTAGTTAGTAGGTAAACAGTGCGGGTCACTACATTTTTGGTATCAGAGCATAAAAATGCGAATTGGGTCTTTTGGCACTGCAAGAAAAATGGAAAGCGACAATGGATTTTATCCATTGTCGTATGGGGGGTTAAAACTGTTGTAATTGTTAGTGTTGTAAAAATCATGCCCTACGACAACAGTTTATATTCGTTGTCTTTTGAGACATACCACAACGGTTTTGCAACATTTTATATCCGTTGTCTTTGAAGGCATACGACCACGGTTCTGCAACAGTTTAAATTCGTTGTCTTTTAAGGCTTACGACAACGGTTTTTCAACAGTTTCAATCTGTTGTCTTTGGACACATACAACAACGGTTTTGCAACAGGTTAAATTCGTTGTCGTTTCTCAAATAAAAAACAAAAAAAATTAATATACAAATTTTCAATATTATAAATCAATCAAAATTTAAAATTTTGAAAATAAAATTCAATATACAATTTTAGTATTACAAATCACTCAAAATTCGAATTCTAATTCAATGCATACTAAAAATTAGAGCTATGAACTAATCTTGATAAACTTTGAACCCTCGTTCAATCTTCAATCTTGCTACCTTGCTGGACAATACAAAGGACAAAACACACCTTTGTTTCAAACGCCAGCATTGCAGAAAATCGATGTTGGGAAAAAACAGAGTGTGTGGCTGTAGATGTAGAATTAGTATATTTCAAAGATCTGACAACTCCCAACATGGAATCAGTCCCCTAACAACTCCCAAAATGGAATCAATCCCAGAAGTAGAATAGTATGAATGGTTTTGACAACCTCCAAGTTCCGCGTCTCCACTATGAATTTTGGTCTCTGGCATTGTCTTTGTTGCAATATATTATAAAAATAAGGCTGAAAAATTCAATGGAATAGGAAATCTCATGCTTCCAGAAAACCTCTGAAGCTCACCTTCAAAACAGCTTGTTCATTGCAACACTAATATTTTCTAATCTCTGCCAAAAAAAATCCTAATGAATCATCAACGGAATAAACTCCATATTTCTCCGATTTTAGCAAACAATCTCACCCGATTAACATAAAAATCTAGATAGAAAAAAATCCATCAGATCAATAACTAAAAGTCATGAGCAAAACTGTAGCGACCCTACCCAGATCCACTACCTAATCAGAGTTAAGAGCATAATTAAGCATGCATTAAAATAAATCGCTGCGGAAGACTTAAATAAAAGCAGACGGGCAGAATATAACCGGTTAAATAAATTCGATTATACAACCCAATCGAATAAATAAACCCTAAAGGCAAAACCTACAGCTAATCTCACTATCCTCACTGGTCACTGGCCAATCCAAGCTCCTGGTGCTCCACCCTGCACCTACACCTGCCCCGTTGAATGGGGTGTCCAGATACACAAAAAAGACTGGACATGAGCTCTAAGCTCAATACGAAAGCACTGGGTAAAACATACAAATATGATGCATGCAAATGATAGGGTGTCCATATCTGGGATAACTGTATATAACTGCTCAGTAATGGTGCCTAGGACATGAGGGTACAACCCGGGGAGCAAACCCTGTGTACACTGATCATTCCTATAGGACGTGGACTGTGTCCCCAGATGCTAATCACCCATGACCCTTCAGTCACTGGGCACTAGACATCACCCGTCAGACAGGGCTGAGCGGCCCTACATGGCTCATCTCACAAGATGGATAGGCACAATATGATATGCACATGCTGCATAATAATATGACATACAAATGCAACATATAAGCATGCAAAACCCGCTGGCTATCTCAGTTTGTACTTACGTACCTTACTACAGGTAGTCCTAGCAATCCCACTCTAGGTTCCCAGCCTATCATCAACTCTACAATGCAAATATCCATGCATCATTATTTAAGCTCTAAAATCCTTAACTAAGCTATTGCATACTCCTAAATAATTTAAGGAGACCATAGCTATACCTGCATCCATCGTCAGCCCGCTGATGACAATTGTCTCAAAACTAGGCCACAGCTCTGCTACGACGCCTGGATCGCTATGCCACTTCCGGATTCCTCATTGGATGCCTACATCTCCCTAGATCTGAGTTAGAAGGCCTAGGAATTGAGAGAGGAAAAGGAGAGGTGCGAGTTGAAAATGAAATTTCGGACCTCTATTTATAGGCGAAGTTTGGGCCGTCCGAACTCGACTTCGGATCCTCCGAACTGGTTCGGATCCCCCATTCCTGACTTCGGAGCCTCCGATCCTGACTTCGGATCCTCCGAAGTCCCATCAATGATGTCACCCATGAAGCATTATCTTCGGAGCCTCTGATCCGAGTCGGATCCTCCGAACCCGTTCGGATCCTCCGATCTTTGGTTCGGATCCTCCGATCTAGTTCGGAGCCTCCTAACCCGGTTCGGAGCCTTCGAACCATCCGAACCCTCGGAACCTTCCCGACCATTTTCAAGTGTCCTGAATCCATTTTTGGACTCCGTTAACCCATTTGGAATTTTCTTAATCATGTTTTACTTAATCTAAACATGATTACATGATTAATTATTCATTAATCATTAATTCTGGATACGGGTCACTAAATTCTCCTCCCCTTAGAAGATTTCATCCTCGAAATCTAGGGTAAAACCTCGAGAACGTACAAGAACCCTTGCTCGAGTGTCTGGTCGAAATAGCTTCCGACACACTCAGACTCTCGTCGAATTCCCTATAAGCTCCATTAATGCTTAACCACATTAATATTTTTTCACTGAAGATTACTGCGCTACTGGTCGACAGTCGAACTTCCCTAGCGCTAGCATATCGTAACACTGATACATATTTCACTCGGACCACGATCTTCCTGACCACGAAGGATACAATACCTGCTTGATCAATATCATCGTCCCAAAGTAATTTTTGACAAATGAAGACCAAGTCATGAACTGACTGGTTTACGACATTCGTCGAATTACTTATCGAATCTAACCATCTAATGGCTTCAAAATTTCTCGGTGTTCAACACCTCTAGTCAGGAAAACACTAATCCCAACATTGTGCTGACACATTCTAACATGAATCTTGCTTTAAGATAATCCAGTTGACTCAAGTCTATACTTCAATGTACTGCTCACAGTGTTCCCTAGACTGGTTACCCTCCCCACTCTCCCTGAAGCACAACCGGCTTCCCAAGGAATACTGGGAACTTAAACCATCATGTCTAGCACATTCTGCTGTCCACGTTTCTTAGTATAACCTCAATATTGTGCCCCGATGATAACTATCATTACTTGCAATTAATGACTCTACTTCATCTCCTAGCCATTGGCCTGCGAAGCCACGCATATACTGCAATAGAAGTCATCACGCCTCTGATGATCTACACCATCTCGATCATAGGTTATTCACCTCATGAATTTGATCGATAAACATCCTCCTGATAGTTATACATACTCGCAAACACTGTACACTGATCAAGACTAAGGCAAGCTCTCACAAATGTGTTCGACTGGGACATTCCACAGTACACAGAAATAAGAAAATGCTTCCTGTTTCGTCTCGAAACTCTACAGTCATTGCACCTGGTATAACTCAACTCAAAGTCTCTGATAATACCATCAGCTCATACCAACCTCCCAAGGTTGAACATACTGATCCTGGAACTAAATCCCAACGGATTCTCAATAGTCAAATCGCTCCCTTGCCGAACGCATCAGTCTTAGCACTGAACGATCTAATTCGTCGATTTCCTAGTCAATCCTGGGAAATACTTGTGCTCGAAGTAACTTGCCACCCGACGCACATCCGAATATCGTCCATTGCTAAAGCACAATATCCTTGACGAATGGTCCGCACTGATGTGGATTGTCGACTGGAAAGAACAAAGTTGCTTCATCGCTATCTTGCGAAATCTTCAATTCCCACAACAATCTTGTTGGCTACTAAGTCAAAATCCTACCATCTCTGTCATTTCAGAGACATCGTTCATCACACGCTAGGAGACTAGTGACACATCCTGCTAGATCTCGAGGATCAGATCCTAGCTAATGTCACACAGATCAGACAACTGATGTTTCCTTGCTAATGCCCATTAGCATTTCCAACTACTCGTCGGATCCAACCACAACGGTACACATAGATGCCCTCACTTAACCGAAATGTCCGGTCAACAATCTTCACTATTGTTGTTCAATGGAAAACTCTCACATGAAACAACAACATGATCCTTTCCTGACCTATTGCTATCACTAAGAAATTGATTGGATCAATGTCAGCTTCCTTCTTAACAAGAATGCACTATACTGGAAACTACCAAATCCCTTGCTTGTCTCCACTGTCAAGTTAGCACCTAACTTGATCCTGTTGGAGAACGGTGATCAGATCAATCAAAATTGATACCCGGTGCAGCAGAAGTTTTAAAAATTTTATATGGAACAATTCCATATCATGGGTATCAAAACTTTACGATTAAATTGTGCGTGTAAAAATTAAATCACAATTAAATTTTTACCTTGAATCTCGAAACGAGATTATGGACACCAACAGATTACTCTGTTCTTGTTGTATATCCCAGGAACTGATGGACGAACAATTCTTCAATCAGGTCCACGAACAGAAGTTTAATCCCTCTGATAGATTGCACTAGAAAATCTATCAGAAGTTTCTACAAAGAGAATTAACGAATTTGATCCGTTAAACCAGACTGCAAATTCAAAATTCACAGGCTGGAATTTTCCGAGCAGAGAGGGAGGGGGCGGCGGCCACAGTAGGGAAAAATAGGGTTTTTGAAAAATATTTTGTTACCTCTGTTGTGTAATTTCTGTACTACAATAACTTATTTATAATGTGGGCTGCTAACAGCTTAGGGCCCATTAGTCATAAGTTCAAGCCTGACAAGCAAAGCTCGCATGTTCAGAAATTAATATAAAATTCATCATGACTCTGATTGATAAACCGATTTCACCAATGTGCACAGAAACCATTTCTGCACCTTTTAAAGTCAAGATAAATTTTCTGAATCCGAATTCAATGATTTCCAAAAATGCCCATCCCTATGTCATTTTAGAAAATCTTACTCCTCTACTCTGATATAAGAAGTCCTACTTCTTTGTTCATTAAATTTAACTCTTTAAATTTAACTATCTCAACGGGGATTAAAAATCCATTACTTGTGTGACCCACAATGGTTCAGGGATACAGCTAGCCGTGGGCTCACAACTCCTTGTGACTCGGAACAACAATTTCCGACTTGCCCATCGAATCATGGTAAGAGCGCCTAGCAACATCGCCCCATGATTCCCTAGGTATCACTGATAGTGTCTGCAAGAACCAATAGATTTTGGTTAGCGTACAGTACGGTCCCTTCATCCATATATCCCAATCGAATCAACAACCATGAAAGAGTGGGTGCCCGATGAGCCAACTTGTGGCTAAGGGCTTTGATGACTCTTTGTATAAACAATCTTTTGTTTAATATAATTTACACTTTTATTAATGGAAATGACTTTATCTTTCTTCATATTGTTATATTGTGATATACTATTGTTGTTTTGATAAAGACCTTGAATATACTATAGTGTGTAAGATGTTGTAGTACATGGGGATGACTATCATGAAACACATCTTATAGTCACTGTATATTCTAAACAGTTCCTAGTCGATTGAGCCGTCCGTTAATAAGGATAAGGATCGCTCGAGATTGAGACTAGCATTTGCGATGCCGAGTACCACGTTTCATTGGTATGGAATATAGAGATGTTCAAAGCATGCAAATGGATATTCATACAATGAATGATCGAACTACCCTATCCGGACTTTCCAAGTGGTTATCACTTATCGAGTGGATAAAGTCCGCGGTTTTGGTTGTACACCATTAGTCCTTACTACTTGAAACATCATTGAGACTCTATATGCTAGTACTGTGCTTTGACTCGTTTACCGACTCTATTGGGGTCATCAGGTGTCGGGATTGGGTACAGTTACGAAACGTATAGGACTCGATGCTTTGTTGTCAAGGATTCACCACATACTTGCGAGTGTGGATATCCTATGCAATCTGAGGAGATATTAGTGTGACGAATCTCTGGCCACAGTACATGATGTGTTTTAAGAAATGGTTTCTTAGTAGCACATGCGATGTCACTATTTGATCTTCAAGATGCATTGCATAGTTATCGAATCTCGAACGACTCTCGATTTACCAATGGTTGTTGATTCGATCGGGATATATGGATGAAGGGACCGTACTGTACGCTAACCAAAATCTATTGGTTCTTGCAGGCACTATCAGTGATACCTAGGGAATCATGGGGCGATGTTGCTAGGCGCTCTTACCATGATTCGATGGGCAAGTCGGAAATTGTTGTTCCGAGTCACAAGGAGTTGTGAGCCCACGGCTAGCTGTATCCCTGAACCATTGAGGGTCACACAGAGTAATGGATTTTTAATCCCCGTTGAGATAGTTAATTTTAAAGAGTTAAATTTAATGAATAAAGAAGTGGGACTTCTTATATCAGAGTAGAGGAATAAGATTTTCTAAAATGACATAGTGATGGGCATTTTTGGAAATCACTGAATTCGGATTCAGAAAAATTTATCTTGACTTTAAAAGATGCAGAAATGGTTTCTGTGCACATTGGTGAAATTGGTTTATCAACTGAGTCACGATGAATTTTATATTAATTTCTGAACATGTGGGCTTTGCTTGTCAGGCTTGAACTTATGACTCATGGGCCCTAAGCTGTTAGCAGCCCACATTATAAATAAGTTATTGCAGTACAGAAATTACGCAACAGAGGTCACAAAATATTTTCGAAAACCCTAGCTGTGTTTTCTCTAAGTGGCCGCCCCCCTCCCTCTCTGCTCGGGAAAATCCAGCCTGTGAATTTTGAATTTGCAGTCTGGTTTAACGGATCAAATTCGTTAATTCTCTTCGTAGAAACTTCTGATAGATTTTCTAGTGCAATCTATCAGAGGGATTAAATCTCTGTTCGTGGACCTGATTGAAGAATTGTTCGTCCATCTGTTACTGGGATATACAACAAGAGCAGAGTAATCTGTTGGTGTCCATAATCTCGTTTCGAGATTGGAGGTAAAATTTTATAATTGTTATTTAATTTTTACACACACAATTTAATCGTAAAGTTTTGATACCCATGATATGGAATCGTTCCATATAAAAATTTTTAAACTTTCGTTGCACCGGGTATCAATTCTGATTGATCTGATCACCGTTCTCCAACAGTGGTATCAGAGCCAGGTTGCTCAGATCAAGTGGTTAAATTAATCTATTGTACAAATATTTTTAAGCCTCTGTTTTTGAAACAAAATAAATTTTTTTTTAAATAAAATTTTTTTTTCGGGCTAAACACGGGCCTCGATTGGATCGCTGCCCGGGGGGGGCAGCGCACGGAGCTGCCCGGCCCGAGCCCCTTTGGGGCGCGGGCAGCCCGGGAGCGTCCCGGGCGGCTCGGGAAAAATTAATTTTTTTATTTTAAATTAAAATTTTAATATGTTAAAATTTTATTTTTGGTCCGATCAAAAATTGTTTTGATTGGTCCAGAGGCGTCGGATCGAATTGTTCGAGTCCGAAAATTTTAAAATTGATTTTTGGATAAATTTGAATTTTTGGAAAATTTATAGATTTTATCCGTTAAATCAGATTTTATGAAATTAATTATTTTTGGTACAATTTATGATAAGATATGATCTTATGGAAATATTGAGTAAAATATGATTTTATGTATAAAATTGGATTTTATATGTAAAATATGATTTTATTTGATAAAAAGATAAAATATGATTTTGTATGTAAAATAAGATTTTATATATGGAATATGATTTTATCCTTTTAATTTAAATTGCCATTGCATGTTATCCAATAAATTAATTTTGAATTAAATATTATTGGATAAGGATGATGGATTGCCATGACCAATTTTGTAGGTGTATGTTAGGAATTTACATTTGTTTTTATTGTTGTTGGATTTATTAATGGGCCTGGTTTATGGCCCAATATAAATTGTCATATGTAATAAAAGTGGGCCTGGTTTATGGCCCGTTCCCACTCCTTAAAATGTATCCCCTACTTGTCATAGTTATTTATTGTAAATATATTAGACTTAGTGGGAGATGAAGATTTGAAGACGGAGGTGGGCCCAGCAGACAATAAAGACTGAAGAAATGTAAATTGGAAGCTCAATGTAATAGGATTGCATTGCATACCTGCATATTACCTAGGATTGGACTTAGACTCGTGATTGGCAACCACGGGTAGATTAGAAATGGAATCGATCATCCTAAATAATATATGATATTATCGTTGTATGCAAGTTTTAGACTAAATTGTATGAATCCAGCAAGCATACAAATTATAAATGATGAGACAAATTTTCAAAATTAAAATCCCTCATTTTAAATATGATTTAAAATTGATATCAAGATAAATAAAGGAAATTTAAATATTGTTTAAATGTTCCTACCTTCCATCAACGATCAATGTATGAGATGCTACCCGCGGATACGGTCCGGCTCATATTATTAGGGGGGCCCGTTCTTCAGAAAGCTGTACATTGGATCGACAAATGTTGTAAGTTGGGTGGAACTCCCATGGGATCGGCTCATATTATTGGGGGATCCACATGGCGACCGTCCATCACAACTTAATATTGATGGGTCATCTTGACATGTCACAATAAACGGCGTCATATTATTGGGCCCTTATTGGACATGAGGTAAAAACGTGGAGATTGATTTGGAAGCAATTGGGCTCTACCTTTTGAAAATTATGGTTGGCTGATATTATTCGGGACCATAGTTTGTCAATTGGACTCCATGTTCCCACTAAGGAAAACAGTTTCCCGTTTTCACTAGAAGGTAGTGAAACGGTTAAAATAGTGGGAGTGAGATTCATAAAATAAATTTCGCCTATTTTATGTCTTAGTAAATTAATTAAACAATCACTGATAATTGTCTGTTTCTTTTCAGTATTTCATAAAGATGAATTCGCGCAATCCACTATTCTTTATTCTCGAACAAAATAAACTGACTGGCGCAAACTATACGGAATGGTTCCGTAAGTTGAAGATTGTCTTGAACTCGGAGAAGATGCTCTACGTGTTAGAAAAATCTCCTCCGAAGGAAGCACCAGCTGATATAAGTCCGGAAGAGTTGGCCAAACTTGATAAATGGTGGGACCATGATATCAAGGCCAAATGCTATATGCAAGCCTCGATGTCTGATGAACTCCAGAGGCGATTTGAGGACACCGTGAATGCTGCTGACATTCACGTACAACTCAAGGAACTTTTTGGGGCTCAATCGAGAGCTGAAAGGTTCGCTACTGTAAAAGAGTTAATGACGTGTCGCATGCATGAAGGGACTTTGGTCCGTGATCATGGGGTACGAGTGATTTGGCTCATACAGAAGTTGGTAACGCTTGATTTGGTGTTGGAGCATGAACTCAACGTGGACTTATTACTTCTCTCTCTTCCTTCTTCGTTTGACGGATTTGTGGTGAATTTTAATATGAACAAGATAGAGGCCTCCCTTGAAGAGATGGTCAATATGCTTGTAACATATGAAGCCACTTTAAAGAAGGATAAACCGGTTCTCTTGGTGGGCTCCTCTTCCTCTGCTAAGAAGGGGCCAAGTACAAAGGGTAAGAAACGTTCTGCCCCACCCAAGAAAACCGGACCCGAGAAGAAGAACAAGACAAAGGCTTCAAACATGGAAAAGTCCAAGGATGTTTTCCATTACTGCAAGAAACCCGGTCATTGGAAACGTAACTGCAAGGAATATCTAGAACAGTTGCAAACTGCGAAGGGTATGTTCTATATTGAAATAAATGTTTCACTTAATACTACTTCTTGGGTATTGGATACCGGATGTGGATCTCACATTTGCAATGATTTGCAGGTGATGACAAGAAGTCGCAAGCTTAGAATGGGTGAGACCCAGCTGAGGCTCGGAAATGGTTCTAGAGTTGAAGCCAAAGCTGTGGGAGACATTTATTTAATTTTGCAGAACGATTTTAAGTTACTTTTGAGAGATGTTTTATTTGTTCCAGATTTGATTAAAAACATTATTTCTATTTCTATGCTTGATAGAGATGGTTATTCTTGCAATTTTGTGAATGGGATTTGCAATATTTACAAGAATGAATGTTTGATTGGAAATGGACAACTTGAAAACTATCTATATAACTTAAAATTAAAAGACGTTCTAATAAATTATGTTGATAAACCGGTAACAACGAACAAAAGGAAAATCGATAGTCAAAACCCGGCAAACCTTTGGCATGCTAGGCTAGGTCATATTTCCTCAAGGAGGATGAACAAGCTAGTGGGAGAGGGCATGTTTGATATGTCTGATATTAACTCTCTACCTACTTGTGAGTCCTGCCTGAAAGGAAAAATGACTCAATCTCCTTTTAAGGGGAAACCTGAGCGTAGTCAAAATCTGTTGGATTTGATCCATACAGACGTTTGTGGTCCATTTAGAATTGGTACTCAATATGGCCACACCTACTTCATTACCTTTACTGATGATTATTCAAGGTATGGGTATTTATATTTAATGAAATATAAGTCTGAAGCATTTGAAAAGTTCAAAGAATTCAAGGCTGAAGTAGAAAACAAGCTAGGTAAAAGTATTAAAGCACTTCGATCGGATCGAGGTGGAGAATACTTAAGTACCTAGTTTTTGGACTATCTGAAAGAGAATGGGATTCTCTCTCAGTGGACTCCTCCTATGACACCTCAGCTAAATGGTGTATCGGAGTGTCGTAATCGAACTTTGTTGGACATGGTTTGATCCATGATGAGCTTCACTGAGCTTCCACCTTCGTTTTCGGGCTACGCGCTTGAAACGGCGGTGTTGTTGTTGAACAACGTCCACACCAAAGCAGTGGACAAAACACCATACGAGTTATGGAATGGCAAAGCTCCTAAGTATTCGTACTTGAGGATTTTGGGATGTCCTGCTTACGTGAAGCAGACAGTGGGAGATAAGTTGGATAGTCGATCCACCTTATGTTATTTTGTAGGGTATCCGAAGAATTCAATCGGATATTATTTCTATCATCCTGCTGAAACAAAGGTGTTTGTTTCAAGGAATGCCACCTTCTTGGAGAAGGAGTTCTTATTGGATAAGAAAGGCGAGATGATGGTACTCGAAGAAATTCGAGAAGAACCCGAAATACAAAATAATGATCCTACACCTCAGGAACCAATGATGGACACGCCTATACCTAGAAGATCCGAGAGGACTTCTAGACCTCCTATTCGATATGGTCTTCTTCTTGAAGGGAATCAAGATGAACCCGACGTTGGATGTGATCCAAGAAACTTCAAGGAAGCAATTTCTGATGAGGATTCAAATTTATGGCTTGAAGCTATGCAGTCGGAAATAGATTCGATGCATACAAACCAAGTTTGGTCTTTAGTAGATCCTCCCGATGGAATTGTTCCAATAGGGTGTAAATGGATCTACAAGAGAAAGCTTGGGCCTGATGGTAAGGTATTGACCTACAAGGCACGATTGGTGGCGAAAGGTTATACTCAAAGACAAGGAGTTGACTATGATGAAACCTTTTCACCAGTTGCAATGTTCAAGTCCATAAGAATCCTTATTGCCATAGCTGCTTGGTATGACTATGAGATATGGCAAATGGATGCGAAGACTGCATTTCTTAATGGAAACATAAAGGAAGAGATCTATATTACGCAGCCTGAGGGATACACATCCATGGGAAGCGAGCATAAGGTATGCAAGCTTCAGAGATCGATCTATGGTCTCAAACAAGCATCAAGAAGTTGGAACCAGAAATTTGATGAAACAATAAAGGATTTTGGTTTCATCAAGAACCCGGAGGAACCGTGCGTGTACAAGAAAGTAGTTAAGGATGCTGTGACATTCTTAGTACTTTATGTTGATGACATCTTACTCATTGGGAATGATGTAGGGATGTTGCAGTCAACAAAGATATGGTTATCAGGTAGATTCTCGATGAAGGATTTGGGTGAGGCATCCTATATTCTAGGGATACAGATCTATAGAGATAGATCTAAGAGAATGATAGGACTCACTCAATCAACTTACATCGAAACCATATTGAAAAGGTTTTCAATGGATGGATCCAAGAGAGGACATCTACCTATGTGTCATGGAGTTTCTCTATCCAAGTCCATGTGTCCCAAGACTGAAGAAGAGATAGAGAAAATGACACATGTACCATATGCGTCAGCCATAGGTAGTGTCATGTATGGGATGATATCTACCAGACCGGATGTAGCATTTGCTCTGAGTCTCACGAGCAGATATCAAGCTAATCCCGGTCAAATGCATTGGAAAGCCATGAAGGACATTCTTAAGTACTTACGAAGGACTAAGAATATGTTCATGGTATATGGAGGAAGAGAACTGAAATTGGAAGGCTATACCGACTCTAGCTTCCAAAGTGACGTGGATGACTCGAAGTCAACCTCTGGATTTGTGTTCATGCTGGCGGGTGCTGTCTCTTGGAAGAGTTCCAAGCAGGACACCACAGCGGATTCCACCACTGAGGCAGAATACATTGCGGCATCAGCTGCTGCTAAAGAGGCCGTTTGGATGAGGAATTTCGTCCAAGAGTTGGGCGTTATTCCGGAAGTTGTTGGTCCAGTCCCGGTGTACTGTGACAACACGGGTGTCGTTGCTCAGGCAAAGGAACCAAGGTCTCATCAAAGATCCAAACACGTACTGAGGAAATACCACATCATCCGGAAGATCGTGGAAAGAGGAGACATCACTGTCGAGAGAGTGGCCTCTGCAGACAATATCGCTGATCCACTTACTAAGCCCTTGCCAAGACCATTATTTTACAAACATCGCGAAGCAATTGGTCTACGTAGTATGACTAGTTGGCTTTAGGGCAAGTGGGAGATTGAAAAAGTGGGTGCCCGATGAGCCAACTTGTGGCTAAGGGCTTTGATGACTCTTTGTATAAACAATCTTTTGTTTAATATAATTTACACTTTTATTAATGGCAATGACTTTATCTTTCTTCATATTGTTATATTGTGATATACTATTGTTGTTTTGATAAAGACCTTTAATATACTATAGTGTATGTAAGATGTGGTAGTACATGGGGATGACTATCATGAAACACATCTTATAGTCACTGTATATTCTAAACAGTTCCTAGTCGATTGAGCCGTCCGTTAATAAGGATAAGGATAGCTCGAGATTGAGACTAGCATTTGTGATGTCGAGTACCACGTTTCATTGGTATGGAACATAGAGATGTTCAAAGCATGCAAATGGATATTCATACGATGAATGATCGAACTACCCTATCCGGACTTTCCAAGTGGTTATCACTTATCGAGTGGATAAAGTCCGCGGTTTTGGTTGTACACCATTAGTCCTTACTACTTGAAACATCATTGAGACTCTATATGCTAGTACTGTGCTTTGACTCGTTTACCGACTCTATTGGGGTCATCAGGTTTCGGGATTGGGTACAGTTACGACACGTATAGGAGTCGATGCTTTGTTGTCAAGGATTCACCACATACTTGCGAGTGTGGATATCCTATGCAATCTGAGGAGATATTAGTGTGACGAATCTCTGGTCAGAGTACATGATGTGTTTTAAGAAATGGTTTCTTAGTAGCACATGCGATGTCACTATTTGATCTTCAAGATGCATTGCATAGTTATCGAATCTCGAACGACTCTCGATTTACCAATGGTTGTTGATTCGATCGGGATATATGGATGAAGGGACCATACTGTACGCTAACCAAAATCTATTGGTTCTTGCAGGCACTATCAGTGATACCTAGGGAATCATGGGGCGATGTTCCTAGGCGCTCTTACCATGATTCGATAGGCAGTCGGAAATTGTTGTTCCGAGTCACAAGGAGTTGTGAGCCCACGGCTAGCTGTATCCCTGAACCATTGAGGGTCACACAGAGTAATGGATTTTTAATCCCCGTTGAGATAGTTAAATTTAAAGAGTTAAATTTAATGAATAAAGAAGTGGGACTTCTTATATCAGAGCAGAGGAGTAAGATTTCCTAAAATGACATAGTGATGGGCATTTTTGGAAATCACTGAATTCGGATTCAGAAAAATTTATCTTGACTTTAAAAGATGCAGAAATGGTTTCTGTGCACATTGGTGAAATTGGTTTATCAATCTGAGTCACGATGAATTTTATATTAATTTCTGAACATGCGGGCTTTGCTTGTCAGGCTTGAACTTATGACTAATGGGCCCTATGCTGTTAGCAGCCCACATTATAAATAAATTATTGCAGTATAGAAATTACACAACAGAGGTCACAAAATATTTTCGAAAACCCTAGTTGTGTTTTCTCTAAGTGGCCGCCCCCCTCCCTCTCTACTCGGGAAAATCTAGCCTGTGAATTTTGAATTTGCAGTCTGGTTTAACGGATCAAATTCGTTAATTCTCTTCGTAGAAAATTTTGATAGATTTTCTAGTGCAATCTATCAGAGGGATTAAATCTCTGTTCGTGGACCTGATTGAAGAATTGTTTGTCCATAAGTTCCTGGGATATACAACAAGAGCAGAGTAATCTGTTGGTGTCCATAATCTCGTTTCGAGATTGGAGGTAAAAATTTATAATTGTTATTTAATTTTTACACACACAATTTAATCGTAAAGTTTTGATACCCATGATATGGAATCGTTCCATATAAAAATTTTTAAACTTACGCTACACCGGGTATCAATTCTGATTGATCTGATCACCGTTCTCCAACAAACCATTGGTAAATCGAGAGTCGTTCGAGATTCGATAACTATGCAATACATCTTGAAGATCAAATAGTGACATCGCATGTGCTACTAAGAAACCATTTCTTAAAACACATCATGTACTCTGGCCAGAGATTCGTCACACTAATATCTCCTCAGATTGCATAGGATATCCACACTCGCAAGTATGTGGTGAATCCTTGACAACAAAGCATCGACTCCTATATGTGTCGTAACTGTACCCAATCCCGACACCTGATGACCCCAATAGAGTCGGTAAACGAGTCAAAGCACAGTACTAGCATATAGAGTCTCAATGATGTTTCAAGTAGTAAAGACTAATGGTGTACAACCAAAACCGCGGACTTTATCCACTCGATAAGTGATAATCACTTGAAAAGTCCGAATAGGGTAGTTCGATCATTCATCATATGAATATCCATTTGCATTCTTCGAACATCTCTATGTTCCATACCAATGAAACGTGGTACTCGGCATCACAAATGCTAGTCTCAATCTCGAGCGATCCTTATCCTTATTAACGGACGGCTCAATCGACTAGGAACTGTTTAGAATATACAGTGACTATAAGATGTGTTTCATGATAGCCATCCCCATGTGCCACCACATCTTACATACACTATAGTATATTCAAGGTCTTCATCTAAACATCTTATAGTATGTCACAACATAATAATATGATAAAAGATAAAGTAAACGCCATTATAAAAGAGTAAATTATATTAAACAAAAGATTGTTTATACAAAGAGTCATCAAAGCCCTTAGCCACAAGTTGGCTCACCGGGCACCCACTCTTTCAATCTCCCACTTGCCCTAAAGCCAACTAGTCATACTACGCAGTCCCATTGCTTCGCGATGTTTGTCAAATAATGGTCCTGGCAAGGTCTTAGTAAGTGGATCAGCGATATTGTCTGCAGAGGCCACTCTCTCAACAGTGATGTCTCCTCTTTCCACGATCTCCCGGATGATGTGGTATTTCCTCAGTACGTGTTTGGATCTTTGATGAGACCTTGGTTCCTTTGCCAGAGCAACGGCACCCGTGTTGTCACAGTACACCGGGACTGGACCAACAACTTCAGGAATGATGCCCAACTCTTGGACGAAATTCCTCATCCAAACAGCCTCTTTAGCAGCAGCTGATGCCGCAATGTATTCTGCCTCAGTGGTGGAATCCGCTGTGGTGTCCTGCTTGGAACTCTTCCAAGAGACAGCACCTCCATTGAGCATGAACACAAATCCAGAGGTTGACTTCGAGTCATCCACGTCACTTTGGAAGATAAAGTCGTTATAGCCTTCCAATTTCAGTTCTCTTCCTCCATATACCATGAACGTATTCTTAGTCCTTCGTAAGTACTTAAGAATGTCCTTCACGGTTTTCCAATGCATTTGACCGGGATGAGCTTGATATCTGCTCGTGACACTCAGAGCAAATCCTACATCCGGTCTAGTAGATATCATCCCATACATGATACTACCTATGGCTGACGCATATGGTACATGTGTCATTTTCACTATCTCTTCATCAGTCTTGGGACACATAGACTTGGATAGAGAAACTCCATGACACATAGGTAGATGTCCTCTCTTGGACCCATCCATTGAAAACCTTTTCAATATGGTTTCGATGTAAGTAGCTTGAGTAAGTCCTATCATTCTCTTAGATCTATCTCTATAGATCTGTATCCCTAGAATATAAGATGCCTCACTCAAATCCTTCATCGAGAATCTACCTGATAACCATATCTTTGTTGACTGCAACATCCCTACATCATTCCCAATGAGTAAGATGTCATCAACATAAAGTACTAAGAATGTCACATCATCCTTAACTACTTTCTTGTACACGCACGGTTCCTCCGGGTTCTTGATGAAACCAAAATCCTTTATTGTTTCATCAAATTTCTGGTTCCAACTTCTTGATGCTTGTTTGAGACCATAGATTGATCTCTGAAGCTTGCATACCTTATGCTCGCTTCCCATGGATGTGTATCCCTCAGGCTGCATCATATAGATCTCTTCCTTAATGTTTCCATTAAGAAATGCAGTCTTCACATCCATTTGCCATATCTCATAGTCATACCAAGCAGCTATGGCAATAAGGATTCTTATGGACTTGAACATTGCAACTGGTGAAAAGGTTTCATCATAGTCAACTCCTTGTCTTTGAGTGTAACCTTTCGCCACCAATCGTGCCTTATAGGTCAATACCTTACCATCAGGCCCAAGCTTTCTCTTGTAGATCCATTTACACCCTATTGGAACAATTCCATCGGGAGGATCTACTAAAGACCAAACTTGGTTTGTATGCATCGAATCTATTTCCGACTGCATAGCTTCAAGCCATAAATTTGAATCCGCATCAGAAATTGCTTCCTTGAAGTTTCTTGGATCACATCCAACGTCGGGTTCATCTTGATCCCCTTCAAGAAGAAGACCATATCGAATAGGAGGTTTAGAAGTCCTCTCGGATCTTCTAGGTACAGGCGTGTCTATCAATGGTTCCTGAGGTGTAGGATCATTATTTTGTATCTTGTGTTCTTCTTGAATTTCTTCGAGTTCCATAATCTCGCCTTTCTTATCCAATAAGAACTCCTTCTCCAAGAAGGTGGCATTCCTTGAAACAAACACTTTTGTTTCAGTAGGATGATAGAAATAATATCCGATTGAATTCTTCGAAAACCCTACAAAATAACATAAGGTGGATCGACTATCCAACTTATCTCCCACTGTCTGCTTCACGTAAGCAGGACATACCGAAATCCTCAAGTACGAATACTTAGGAGCTTTTCCATTCCATAACTCGTATGGTGTTTTGTCCACTGCTTTGGTGTGGACGTTGTTCAACAACAACACCGCCGTTTCAAGCGCGTAGCCCCAAAACGAAGGTGGAAGCTCAGTGAAGCTCATCATGGATCAAACCATGTCCAACAACGTTCGATTACGACTCTCCGATACACCATTCAGCTATGGTGTCATAGGAGGAGTCCACTGAGAGAGAATCTCATTCTCTTTCAGATAGTCCAAAAACTCGGTACTTAAGTATTCTCCACCTCGATCCGATCGAAGTGCTTTAATACTTTTACCTAGCTTGTTTTCTACTTCAGCCTTGAATTCTTTGAACTTTTCAAATGCTTCAGACTTATATTTCTTTAAATATAAATACCCATACCTTGAATAATCATCAGTAAAGGTAATGAAGTAGGTGTGGCCAAATTGAGTACCAATTCTAAATGGACCACAAACATCTGTATGGATCAAATCCAACAGATTTTGACTACGCTCAGGTTTCCCCTTAAAAGGAGATTTAGTCATTTTTCCTTTCAGGCAAGACTCACAAGTATGTAGAGAGTTAATATCAGACATATCAAACATGCCCTCTCCCACTAGCTTGTTCATCCTCCTTGAGGAAATATGACCTAGACTAGCATGCCAAAGGTTTGCCGGGTTTTGACTATCGATTTTCCTTTTGTTTGTTGTTACCGGTTTATCAACATAATTTATTGGAACGTCTTTTAATTTTAAGTTATATAAATCGTTTTCAAGTTGTCCATTTCCAATCAAACATTCATTCTTGTAAATATTGCAAATCCCATTCACAAAATTGCAAGAAAAACCATCTCTATCAAGCATAGAAACAGAAATAATGTTTTTAATCAAATCTGGAACAAATAAAACATCTCTCAAAAGTAACTTAAAATCGTTCTGCAAAATTAAATAAACGTCTCCCACAGCTTTAGCTTCAACTCTAGAACCATTTCCGAGCCTCAGCTGGGTCTCACCCATTCTAAGCTTGCGACTTCTTGTCATCACCTGCAAATCATTGCAAATGTGAGATCCACATCCGGTATCCAATACCCAAGAAGTAGTATTAAGTGAAACATTTATTTCAATATAGAACATACCCTTTGCAGTTCGCAACTGCTCTATATATTCCTTGCAGTTACGTTTCCAATGACCGGGTTTCTTGCAGTGATGGCAAACATCCTTGGACTTTTCCATGTTTGATGCCTTTGTCTTGTTCTTCTTCTCGGGTCCGGTTTTCTTGGGTGGGGCAGAACGTTTCTTACCCTTTGTACTTGGCCCCTTCTTAGCTGAAGAAGAGGAGCCCACCAAGAGAACTGGTTTATCCTTCTTTAAAGTGGCTTCATATGTTACAAGCATATTGACCATCTCTTCAAGGGAGGCCTCTATCTTGTTCATATTGAAATTCACCACAAAACCGTCAAACGAAGAAGGAAGAGAGAGAAGTAATAAGTCCACGTTGAGTTCATGCTCCAACACCAAATCAAGCGTTACCAACTTCTGTATGAGCCAAATCACTCGTACCCCATGATCACGGACCGAAGTCCCTTCACGCATGCGACACGTCATTAGCTATTTTACAGTAGCGAACCTTTCAGCTCTCGATTGAGCCCCAAAAAGTTCCTTGAGTTGTACGTGAATGTCAGCAGCATTCACGGTATCCTCAAATCACCTCTGGAGTTCATCAGACATCGAGGCTTGCATATAGCATTTGGCCTTGATATCATGGTGCCACCATGTATCAAGTTTGGCCAACTCTTCCGGACTTATGTCAGCTGGTGCTTCCTTCGAAGGAGATTTTTCTAACACGTAGAGCATCTTCTCCGAGGTCAAGACAATCTTCAACTTACGGAACCATTCCGTATAGTTTGCGCCAGTCAGTTTATTTTGTTCGAGAATAGAGAATAGTGGATTGCGCGAATTCATCTTATGAAATACTGAAAAGAAACAGACAATAATCAGTGATTGTTTAATTAATTTACTAAGACATAAAATAGGCGAAATTTATTTTATGAATCTCACTCCCACTATTTTAACGATTTCACTACCCTCTAGTGAAAATGAGAAACTGTTTTCCTTAGTGGGAACATGGAGTCCAATTGACAAACTATGGTCCCGAATAATATCAGCCAACCATAATTTTCAAAAGGTAGAGCCCAATTTCTTCCAAAGCAACCTCCACGTTTTTACCTCATGTCCAATAAGGGCCCAATAATATGACGCCGTTTATTGTGACATGTCAAGATGACCCATCAATATTAAGTTGTGATGGACGGTCGCCATGTGGATCCCCAAATAATATGAGCCGATCCCATGGGAGTTCCACCCAACTTACAACATGTGTCGATCCAATGTACAACTTTCCGACGAACGGGCCCCCCCAATAATGTGAGCCGGACCGTATCCGCGGGTAGCATCTCATACATTGATCGTTGATGGAAGGTAGGAACATTTAAACAATATTTAAATTTCCTTTATTTATTTTGATATCAATTTTAAATCATATTTAAAATGAGGGATTTTAATTTTGAAAATTTGTCTCATCATTTAAAATTTGTATGCTTGCGGGATTCATACAATTTAGTCTAAAACATGCATACAACGATAATATCATATATTATATAGGATGATCGATTCCATTTCTAATCGACCCGTGGTTTCCAATCACGAGTCTAAGTCCAATCCTAGGTAATATGCAGGTATGCAATGCAATCCTATTACATTGAGCTTCCAATTTACATTTCTTCAGTCTTTATTGTCTGCTGGGCCCAACTCCGTCTTCAAATCTTCATCTCCCACAGAGTCTAATGTATTTACAATAAATAACTATGACAAGTAGGGGATACATTTTAAGGGGTGGGAACGGGCCATAAACCAGACCCACTTTTATGACATATGACAATTCATATTGGGCCATAAACCAGGCCCATTAATAAATCCAACAACAATAAAAACAAATGTAAATTCCTAACATACACCTACAAAATTGGTCATTGCAATCGATCATCCTTATCCAATAATATTTAATTCAAAATTAATTTATTGGATAACATGCAATGGCAATTAAATTTAAAAAGATAAAATCATATTCCATATATAAAATCTTATTTTACATACAAAATCATATTTTATCTTTTTATCAAATAAAATCATATTTTACATATAAAATCCAATTTTATACATAAAATCATATTTTACTCAATATTTCCATAAGATCATATCTTATCATCAATTGTACCAAAAATAATTAATTTCATAAAATCTGATTTAACGGATAAAATCTATAAATTTTCCAAAAATTCAAATTTATCCAAAAATCAATTTTAAAATTTTCGGACTCGAACAATTCGATCCGACGCCTCGTGGACCAATCAAAAACAATGTTCGATCGGACCAAAAATAGAATTTTAACATATTAAAATTTTAATTTAAAATAAAAAATTAATTTTCCCAGGCCGCCCGGGACGATCCCGGACAGCCCGTCGCTGACGATCGCTGCCCTGGGCAGCGGCGTGCGCTGCCCGTGTTTTGCCCGAAAAAAAAAATTTTATTTAAAAAAAAAATTTATTTTGTTTCAAAAACCGAGGCTTAAAAATATTTGTACAATCGATTAATTTAATCGCTTGATCTGAGCAACCTGGCTCTGATACCACTGTTGGAGAACGGTGATCAGATCAATCAGAATTGATACCCGGTGCAGCGGAAGTTTTAAAAATTTTATATGGAACAATTCCATATCATGGGTATCAAAACTTTACGATTAAATTGTGCGTGTAAAAATTAAATCACAATTAAATTTTTACCTTGAATCTCGAAACGAGATTATGGACACCAACAGATTACTCTGCTCTTGTTGTATATCCCAGGAACTGATGGACGAACAATTCTTCAATCAGGTCCACGAATAGAAGTTTAATCCCTCTGATAGATTGCACTAGAAAATCTATCAGAAGTTTCTACGAAGAGAATTAACGAATTTGATCCGTTAAACCAGACTGCAAATTAAAAATTCACAGGCTGGAATTTTCCGAGCACAGAGGGAGGGGGCGGCGGCCACAGTAGGGAAAAATAGGGTTTTCGAAAAATATTTTGTGACCTCTGTTGTGTAATTTCTATACTGCAATAACTTATTTATAATGTGGGCTGCTAACAGCTTAGGGCCCATTAGTCATAAGTTCAAGCCTGACAAGCAAAGCCCGCATGTTCAGAAATTAATATAAAATTCATCATGACTCTGATTGATAAACCGATTTCGCCCCATGATTCCCTAGGTATCATTGATAGTGCCTGCACGAAACAATAGATTTTGGTTAGCATACAGTACGGTCCCTTCATCCATATATCCCGATCGAATCAACAACCATTGGTAAATCGAGAGTCTTTCGAGATTCGATAACTATGCAATACATCTTGAAGATCAAATAGTGACATCGCATGTGCTACTAAGAAACCATTTCATAAAACACATCATGTATTCTGGCCAGAGATTCGTCACACTAATATCTTCTCAGATTGCATAGGATATCCACACTCACAAGTATCTGGTGAATCCTTGACAACAAAGCATCGACTCCTATATGTGTCATAACTGTACCCAATCCCGACACCTGATGACCCCAATAGAGTCGGTAAACGAGTCAAAACACAGTACTAGCATATAGAGTCTCAATGATGTTTCAAGTAGTAAGGACTAATGGTGTACAACCAAAACCGCGGACTTTATCTACTCGATAAGTGATAACCACTTGGAAAGTCCGAATATGGTAGTTCGATCATTCATCATATGAATATCCATTTGCATGCTTCGAACATCTCTATGTTCCATACCAATGAAACGTGGTACTCGGCATCGCAAATGCTAGTCTCAATCTCAAGCGATCCTTATCCTTATTAACGGACAGCTCAATCGACTAGGAACTGTTTAGAATATACAGTGACTATAAGATGTGTTTCATGATAGCCATCCCCATGTGCCACCACATCTTACATACACTATAGTATATTCAAGGTCTTCATCTAAACATCTTATAGTATGTCACAACATAATAATATGATAAAAGATAAAGTAAACGCCATTATAAAAGTGTAAATTATATTAAACAAAAGATTGTTTATACAAAGAGTCATCAAAGCCCTTAGCCACAAGTTGGCTCACCGGGCACCCACTCTTTCAGATCATACAAGTCCACTTGCAATCGTTCCCGATTACAGCAATCCCAGAAGATTTATCTCTAGCGACCATTGAGACTAAATAACTCAAATCTCCGATTTCTATGAGATGGTATTCAATACTCTTCCCATAAGCATTACTCGACAAAATACTATCCCAAGTATTTCTTAATTGCTACATCCTGATCAACCCTGATTGGCTCAACCAATTGAATTTGTCGATCTACTTAAGCTCGCACTTATCAGATAAAACCACCACTGATCATCCAACCTACATGGCTCGGTCAATAACTATGACTCAACTACCACAAAGAACCATTTCCAAACGGTGTCAGATCACGGTACATATATAGTTTACTTGGCACAAGTCCTGCGCCTTTTCAGCACTACTAACTGCTGCTTCGTATTTTGAACTTAATCATCCTAACTCTGATAGAGTTAGCCAATAACCACTAGTAGTCACTAGCACAGATCCCGTGCCACATCAGCACTACTAATCGCTCTCTTGTTCACCCAAGGAAAACATCAAGATAACTAAGCCAATTTCCATCCCATGGAAAATCCTATGCTCAACCTCTGAAAATATCAGACAGTACTTAGCGCAACCACTGGACTCACTATCCTTACCTCGTTCATTCAGAATGAACACCACGGCTCGTCAAGTCCAAGAAGAATAACTAATAATTTCCAAGATTTCCACAATCTTCGGACACAATATTTATTATATCCCTCGCTAAGATTGTGCAACAATTTAAGACTAAGGTAGTTTACCATGTTAACCCACCTGGACAACCACCAAGGCTTCACGGGTATAGCCCACGCTTCCCTCATATCTCAGATAGCTCTGTACAATCCTTAGCGTCTGACATAATCTATCACAGATGAAGTCAATCATCATGGATTAGTCCTCGTATTCAAGTCTAAGTCTTAAAACAGCATCCCATCCAAGTTCTTGGATGATTCCCATCATAGGGAAACTCTAACCACAACTCTGATGACAACCTCTAGTCATCGCTGGTAGAAATCCTTCTTCCTACTAGATTCACTAGTCTAGCAGTAACTCAAAGGTTAAAACCTATCTGCTCAGAGTACACACTTGTCAAGGAAATCCCTCCATGACTGGTTCCTATAGAAAAACACTCAAACTATATCTCTGGCACACCAGATGATATCAAACCTGATATCTAATCCAAGGTCATACCTCGTCGTGACTGTCACCAAATCTCTAGACTGAGTAGCCTTCCCACCGCCATCTCCTGAAGCACAAGGCTTTTGGGTAACCTCTAAAGTACCAAGACTCCCAGAGTAAAACTGGCATAGGGTCGTGCCCCATCACGTCTAGTCCTGGTCATAGTCCATAAATCTTGGCATATACTGGACCTGGTATCCCGATGAAAACCCATCATCACAAGCCTCAACCTAACAAAGGTCAGACAGCCTACTGTTCTCAAGAACAAAGCCCAAATGTTCTAAACCGAACAATACCCTTAATGTCTCTAGATGAGTCCACTCATCGCTGGCACTAACATAGTCCACTAACTAACTAGGTCAATCCTAGGAAAACGCCTAGACTAACCACAAGTCAAACAGTCACAGTCGGCCCACTCAAATCCCATGAGCTGCAATAGTTGAACGCTAATCAACTAAAACCATGCTAACCTTAGCAAAATCACTTGCAATCATTCACGAATTGCTGGATAAATAAAACTTGTATCATTGCTTTAAGTTATGTATAATTCTCTTTATTACAATCTCATGTAATACATACAGCATTCAAAATACAATGAAATGTACAATCTAACTTGAAATGATACAACCAAAGTATGATGATTCATTACAACTGAAATACTATTTACAACTACATCAATACAGTATTTAAATCATCGTACTAGTCTTCGTTTCTTGAGCATGAAGCTTCTAATCGACACACGCATCGATACAAGCATACTCCCGACCAAGTCTCTCTACATGTCCTTCTACGAAGAACTCTCGAGAAATGGCTCATGATAGCTAACCAGCTATGCTCTGCGTCAGTGCATGTCAGTTGACCCCTTCTGCTCACGATCTACCATCAGCGTTCTTCTTGTATTCATATCACGCTTTTGAACATAAAGTTTCCCATGTGCCTACCGAATGCATCGGTACAAGCATACCGACAAAACTATGTTCTGCATGAGTTTAATGACCTTACGCTCGAAACCTGTCGTGCCTTAGGCACTCGAGGCATGCCCTGGTAAAGGTCAATCTGACAATATCTCCAACTACTAGTGGAGAATCTTCAGAGTAGTGTCATCATGGTACGGACGATACAGATGCAAACATCAAGTGCGTCCCATTCAATCCTCTGCCACTGCCTCTGGCATCTGGTACTCGATCCAAAACTAGGATCCACCTGAGTAGAAATCTCAAAAACTCGGACATGATCCATCACTCCTGTCCGCACTTGCTGGTATCCCGTAAGCCAAATCTTCAGAAATACTACCGATGATTATAGTCTCTGGGCAAACTAATTGTCGCATCATCACCTCTTCCAAGGTCTAATCAATCCTATAAGGATAACCCAAAGTCTCATTACTATATCCCAAATCTCTTGCATGCATGCGCTCTGATACCAATAAATGTAGCGACCCTACCCGGATCCACTACCTAATCAGAGTTAAGAGCATAATTAAGCATGCATTAAAATAAATCTCTGCGAAAGACAGAAATAAAAGCAGACTGGCAGAATACAACCGGTTAAATAAATTCGATTATACAACCCATGTGAGACCTCGATCTAAACAAATAATCTCGGATTAGACAACAATTAAGCAAACAAGATCCAAGACTAAAAGCAAGAAATTTTTTTTTTTATTTAAAAGGGGGTGCGCCCGGGCGGCTAAAAACTGCAGCCCGGGCGCCTCCAAAAACAGCAACCTGCTGTTTGGCTCGAAGGGGTGTGCGCCCGGGCGGCTAAAAACTGCAGCCCGGGTGCCCCCTGCTGCAGAACAAGGAAACAGCAGAAAACAAGGAGGCTCGACTCCAACCCTTTCAAAACGAAATCATGCATTACAACGCAACTCAAAACGTTAATACCCATGCATAATCCAATACAGAGAAGTTCTAAAGTTATACAATCTCAAACTAATAAAACATGCTTCAATCTAGCTTATTCAATGCAATACAATACAAGTTCGAATACGATCTAAGTTCGATTACATATTCGACTTCTAAAACAACAAGGCCTCACTCTATCAACTCGACCACCTATCCATGCGATCTCTGACTCGGTCCTGCCCCACCTGTTGCCAAGTACACATACAAACAAAGACAACAGCCGGATAATCCGGTGAGAATAATATTCCCAGTAAAAGAGACAACCATGCAATATCAAATAAGTATCTCAAAACGAAATACATCAACTTCCAGCTATTCACATATCAACCATGCAATTCCAAGAGAATTCAAAATGAAATGCATGTCTTTAAATCTGGGATTATCAAGTCGGATAATCAAAAGAGTTGCTGCTTTTGCTTTGGGATCCCGAGGACGAGATCACATAAACAACTCATCGACTCTCCCGATCGAGGTGGTTCTACGTATCTCCATCCTCTAGACTTTGGTGCAACTATAAGGAGTATGCTAGCACTAGGTGAAACGGCTACACCCAGGCCACTCACAATATAATCCCCAAAACGTCTATCATCAAAAGGGCCATCCTGCCCGCTGCTCAAATCAAGGATTCTGGCTCAAGATGAAGGCAGTGCAAACATAACTCAATCAACTATATTCAATCAAAAGCAAATAACATGCAAGTATGTGATTCTTCGGAACACTCGAATCAAGTCGGATTCGAGTCACACGTTCCATTCCAATCTAAGTCATCTTATACCTCTTTCAAACGTCGATGCTCCAAACCTAGAAACAACAACAATACAAGAATTCCAAATCAAAATTCCATTCCAAACAAAGTTCAACGATGAAGATAATTCAAGTCAACTTCCGAGGATGAGATCAACTCGATACCAAACCTCGATCAACTCTTCAACGATTCGAAAGCTGTCAATTCTGAACTCCGCTATCTTCAATCAATCTGTGCGGATACAAACACAGTCCAATAACAATGCATCCAAACCAAAATAATCCCAAAACTCAACAAAACTTCCAAAATTCTTAAAATTCAAACCGACGGCATAACAGCTAGAAATTCACCTAACCAAAAATGCAAACATCTAAATATCATTCCCAACAACCCATAACAACAATAATTCATCCAATCCAATCCAATTCCAACAAATCCAAAAATCCCATTTTTGAATTAAAGCCTAAAAATTAATAACAAATCCGAACGACGCTCTATTTCAAAACCGACAAAGAATAAACGATCAGAACTCTGCCAAGATCAACATACTCCAAATTCAATCGATTCTAACAACATCCGAAAAATAGAACGAATCTGATCGGAGAAATACTTACGATATAACGAATCTCTCTCAGCCGTGATCGCTAATCTGCCTTCAGAAATAATTTCCATCAAACGGATCGAGCTCGGGGAGAAATCTAAAAGCTTGAAGAACTTGGGAATCACTTCAATGGAGGGAGACGACTTGGAGGGGAAGGGAATGAGTGAAGAAAAGTCAATCTCATGCTTAAATATCTTAAAAATCCCAAATTTGCATTTTAGTCCCTGAAAAATCCGAAATTGCAAAAAGGACCCTGATCAAAATCAAGTCGGCTCTTGAACTCTGGAATCTCTGATTATCTCAAATAAAGTTGATTAAGATAAAATCGGGGCGTTACAATTCTCCCCCTCTAAGAAAAGATTTCGTCCTCGAAATCAACACGATTCCAACACGAACTGTGTCTCTCAACTTACTCCTTCAAGTCCGTCAATAAAAAGTCGACTCATTCTCGTAAGAAACATCTTCCTCTGCTTAGTCACAATTCGATTCATCTCTGGTTCCAAAACAGGTGACACAAAAAATCACCTCCAAACAACAGGGATCTTCTTCTCTTCTTGTACAACTCTTGAAAAGTGCATTCAATAATTCACCAAAAAGCTGTCGTTGTACAAAGTCTCCACAAGAATCCGAAGTTCTGCCAACTAGTGCTAAGTCGAGCACTTCAACTCATGGTATAACGTCAAAAGTTCAACTCGTTTGCTCTGGCTGTCCGTCGTTCTGAGGATATCAATTGAACTCAGATGAACTGGAATAACAAAACCTCTTCGGAGACTAATCCAGAAGAAAAGGTATAACAAAAATATCTGTCTGAAATGACCAATCCGGCAGTCAAAACAATCTGACAAAATTCTGACAGAATATCCATCATCTGATCATGTCTAAGAACCAATCCATAGGGAATACAACAACAGAACAATAATCGTCAATCATACACGGATAGCAACTCACTCAAACAAATCACAGAAGTCTTGCGACATATTCCTCGAACATAATCTATATCCCATTCTGATTTGGCTCAAAAGCAAAATTTCTGATAGGCCTCCTATCTGTTTCAAACTCTAATCAGAAGTGTAACAATCATCCATCAAAGAAAATACCGATAGTAGATAAAATAAGAACAGATCTTTCGGCTCAGAGCATCAGCTGCTGCATATAATTACTCGAAAAAGATTCGCAGTCAGAATCTCAAATGATCTAATCCTCTTCTCTGTCTCCAAATCAGTTCCGTCTGCGAAAAAAAATACTCCAACTCCTAAGATTAGAACATATTACGAAAATTTTCTCATAAGAAAATAGATAACAGATCTTCTAATCAATAAGATCGTTGCCAGCTCAAAGTCCAGATTCAGACATTGAGTCTCGAGCGTCTTCAGCTGTCTCGATGGCTAGAATAGAGCGGAATTCCTCTGAATAAGAATGCATCCAAAATCTCGATAAGAAGAAAACCAAGTACTGAAAGATCATCAGTAATAGAAAGGAGTAAGAAGTCCTAAAGCGCTGATCAATCTCTTCTGCAATCAATAAAAACTGGTATCATAAGATGAAGTCCAAACAAAAGAACATACTCTACGAAGTAATCAGCTTCACCAACGATAATAATACCTCGAAGAATCAGGGATAGAATCGATCTAGACCATAAAAATCGAGGAAGACAATTCGATTCAAACAGAATTCAGACATCGACGAATAGCATACAACTGATCGGTACAAAAAGCTACTTCACGTTGCTCAAAAGCTCGGAAAGATCAGTACAATTCTTATTCCAAACAGATAAGAAATCCTCGGTAAGAATTCCTAGCTCAACTAATGCTTCTCAGACCCAGTCCAATCTTCAGTACCTCTTTCTTTCAAACTCCCAGCTGTTGATGTCTGATCTCATGTCGTTGCTGAATCTAACCTCATGACTCAGAGGCAATCCAGAAATCTCATCTAGAATACGTCAGAAAACTCTCCAACCACTGGTTTATCAACCAATTCGGGCTAGATTAGAACATCAACTACAAACAAAGAGAATTCCTCCGCACAATTCTGTAATAAATAGTTCATCTAAAGAATAATATCAAAGAAATCCTTGAATCATAAATTCTTACCAGAGGAACAATTCAACGGATAATAAAATCCAAATCCGAAAGCCTAAGTATTATACGGCCTAGTTCAATCTTATTCCCAATCAAAATCCAGAGTTGAGACTAAAGAACCCAAAAGCTCAACAAGAAGGGAATTCATCATCTAGATTCCTCAAAAGAAGTAAGGGAACTCACCCAAAATCCATCAGTCATAAGTGTAGTACAGAGAATCCCATGTCTGATCGATCTCTACTAACCAGCTTTCACATCTCGCGGTATTCTCATTACTTTTCAGAGTCGTTGATAAAAACAACTGAAATCTCATCAATAATTCTTCAATCAATGCCGAAAAGATATCCATCTGATCAGTCGCAGTATAACTCTATCCTGTCTGGATTCTATGCAGTTCTATTCCTGTTCAATATACATCCAGAACAAATATCTCATACTCAAGCGAGTTAGGACACAATTACCTTGATCTTCCACCATTTGGTGTCCAAAAACCTCTGTTCTGTTTGCTCAAGCAATAGGAATTCGGATCCGAATGAAATACAGTTCATATCTCAAATAAGTCATGCTTAACAATTTAAATCACAAAATCATGTAATCCAAATAATTCTCCAACAATAAAGCATTCTCGCATTGTATTTAATAAATAAATTAAATAACTCAAACACATGCGAGAAAACAATTCAAGCGGACTCGATCTACCCGCCGACTCTAGTTCAGTCCAAGAATCTTATCGCTCTGATACCACTTAATGTGAGACCTCGGTTTTAAACAACTAATCTCGGATTAGACAACAATTAAGCAAAAAAGATCCAAAACTAAAAGCAAGAAATATTTTTTTTTTTTAAAGGGGGTGCGCCCGGGAGGCTAAAAACTGCAGCCCGGGCGCCTCCAAAAATAGCAACCTGCTGTTTGGCTCGAAGGGGTGTGCGCCCGAGCGGCTAAAAACTGCAGCACGGGCGCCCCCTGCTGCAGAACAAGGAAACAGCAGAAAACAAGGAGGCTTGACTCCAACCCTTTCAAAACGAAATCATGCATTACAACGCAACTCAAAACGTTAATACCCATGCATAATCCAATACAGAGTAGTTCTAAAGTTATACAATCTCAAACTAATAGAACATGCTTCAATCTAGCTTATTCAATGCAATACAATAAAAGTTCGAATACGATCTAAGTTCGATTACATATTCGACTTCTAAAACAACAAGGCCTCACTCTATCAACTCGACCACCTATCCATGCGATCTCTGACTCGGTCCTGCCCCCCCTGTTGCCAAGTACATACAAACAAAGACAACAGCCGTATAATCCGGTGAGAATAATTTTCCCAGTAAAAGAGACAATCATGCAATATCAAATAAGTATCTCAAAACGAAATACATCAACTTCCAGCTATTCACATATCAACCATGCAATTCCAAGAGAATTCAAAATGAAATGCATGTCTTTAAATCTGGGATTATCAAGTCGGATAATCAAAAGAGTTGCTGCTTTTGCTTTGGGATCCCAAGGACGAGATCACGTAAACAACTCACTGACTCTCCCAATCAAGGTGGTGCTACGTATCTCCATCCTCTAGAATTTGGTGCAACTATAAGGAGTATGCTAGCACTAGGTGAAACGGCTACACCCAGGCCACTCACAATATAATCCCCAAAACGTCTATCATCAAAAGGGCCGTCCTGCCCGCTGCTCAAATCAAGAATTCTGGCTCAAGATGAATGCAATGCAAACATAACTCAATCAACTATATTCAATCAAAAGCAAATAACATGCAAGTATGTGATTCTTCGGAACACTCGAATGAAGTCGGATTCGAGTCACACGTTCCATTCCAATCTAAGTCATCTTATACCTCTTTCAAACGTCGATGCTCCAAACCTGGAAACAACAACAATACAAGAATTCCAAATCAAAATTCCATTCCAAACAAAGTTCAACGATGAAGATAATTCAAGTCAACTTCCGAGGATGAGATCAACTCGATACCAAACCTCGATCATCTCTTCAACGATTCGAAAGCTGTCAATTCTGAACTCCCCTATCTTCAATCAATCTGTACGGATACAAACACAGTCCAATAACAATCCATCCAAACCAAAATAATCCCAAAACTCAACAAAACTTCCAAAATTCTTAAAATTCAAACCGGCGACATAACGGCTAGAAATTCACCTAACCAAAAATGCAAACATCTAAATATCAATCCCAGCAACCCATAACAACAATATTCATCCAATCCAATCCAATTCCAACAAATCCAAAAATCCCATTTTCGAATTAAAGCCTAAAAATTAATAACAAATCCGAACTACGCTCTATTTCAAAACCGACAGAGAATAAACGATCACAACTCTGCCAAGATCAACATACTCCAAATTCAATCGATTCTAAAAACATCCAAAAAATAGAACGAATCTGATCGGAGAAATACTTACGATATAACGAAGCTCTCTCAGCCATGATCGCTAATCTGCCTTCAGAAATAATTTCCAACGGACGGATCGAGCTCGGGGAGAAATCTAAAAGCTTGAAGAACTTGGGAATCGCTTCAATGGAGGGAGACGACTTGGAGGGAAAGGGAATGAGTGAATAAAATTCAATCTCATGCATAAATATCTAACAAATCCCAAATTTGCATTTAGATCCCTGAAAAATCCAAAATTTGCAAAAAGGACCCTGATCAAAATCAAGTCGGCTCTTGAACTCTGGAATCTCTGATTATCTCAAATAAAGTCGATTAAGATAAAATCGGGGCGTTACAACCCAATCGAATAAATAAACCCTAAAGGAAAAACCTACAGCTAATCTCATTGTCCTCACTGGTCACTGGCCAATCCAAACTCCTGGTGCTCCACCCTGCACCTACACCTGCCAAGTCAAATGGGGTGTCCAGATACAGAGAAAAGACTGGACGTGAGCTCTAAGCTCAATACGAAAGCACTGGGTAAAACATACAAATATGATACATGCAAATGATAGGGTATCCATATCTGGGATAACTTTATATAACTGCTCAGTAATGGCGCCTAGGACATGAGTGGTACAACCCGGGGAGCAAACCCTGTGTACACTGCTCATTCTTATAGGACTTGGACTGTGTCCCCTGATGCTAATCACCCATGACCCGTCAGTCACTGAGCACTACACATCACCCATCCAGATAGGGCTGAGCGGCCCTACATGGCTCCTCTCACAAGATGGATAAACACAATATGATATGCACATGATGCATAATAATATAACACACAAATGCAACATATAAGCTGAAAGAGTGGGTGGCCGGTGAGCCAACTTGTGGCTAAGGGCTTTGATGACTTTTTGTATAAACAATCTTTTGTTTAATATAATTTACACTTTTATAATGGCGTTTACTTTATCTTTTATCATATTATTATGTTGTGACATACTATAAGATGTTTAGATGAAGACCTTAAATATACTATAGTGTATGTAAGATGTGGTGGCACATGGGGATGGCTATCATGAAACACATCTTATAGTCACTGTATATTCTAAACAGTTCCTAGTCGATTGAGCCTTCCGTTAATAAGGATAAGGATCGCTCGAGATTGAGACTAGCATTTGTGATGCCGAGTACCACGTTTCATTGGTATGGAACATAGAGATGTTCGAAGCATGCAAATGGATATTCATATGATGAATGATCGAACTACCCTATTCGGACATTCCAAGTGGTTATCACTTATCGAGTAGATAAAGTCCGCGGTTTTGGTTGTACACCATTAGTCCTTACTACTTGAAACATCATTGAGACTCTATATGCTAGTACTGTGCTTTGACTCGTTTACCGACTCTATTGGGGTCATCAGGTGTCGGGATTGGGTACAGTTACGACACATATAGGAGTCGATGCTTTGTTGTCAAGGATTCACCACATACTTGCGAGTGTGGATATCCTATGCAATCTGAGGAGATATTAGTGTGACGAATCTCTGGCCAGAGTACATGATGTGTTTTAAGAAATGGTTTCTTAGTAGCACATGCGATGTCACTATTTGATCTTCAAGATGTATTGCATAGTTATCGAATCTCGAACGACTCTCGATTTACCAATGGTTGTTGATTCGATCGGGATATATGGATGAAGGGACCGTACTGTACGCTAACCAAAATCTATTGGTTCTTGCAGGCACTATCAGTGATACCTAGGGAATCATGGGGCGATGTTGCTAGGCGCTCTTACCATGATTCGATGGGCAAGTCGGAAATTGTTTTTCTGAGTCACAAGGAGTTGTGAGCCCACGGCTAGCTATATCCCTGAACCATTGAGGGTCACACAAGTAATGGATTTTTAATCCCCGTTGAGATAGTTAAATTTAAAGAGTTAAATTTAATGAACAAAGAAGTAGGACTTCTTATATCAGAGTAGAGGAGTAAGATTTCCTAAAATGACATAGGGATGGGCATTTTTGGAAATCACTGAATTCGGATTCAGAAAATTTATCTTAACTTTAAAAGGTGCAGAAATGGTTTCTGTGCACATTGGTGAAATCGGTTTATCAATCAGAGTCATGATGAATTTTATATTAATTTCTGAACATGCGGGCTTTGCTTGTCAGGCTTGAACTTATGACTAATGGGCCCTAAGCTGTTAGCAGCCCACATTATAAATAAGTTATTGCATTACAGAAATTAGACAACAGAGGTCACAATTTTCGAAAACCCTAGCTGTGTTTTTAAAGGTGGCCGCCCCCCCCCCCCCCTTCTCCCCTCTTTGCTCGAAAAATTCCAGCCTGTGAATTTTGAATTTGCAGTCTGGTTTAACGGATCAAATTCGTTAATTCTCTTCGTAGAAACTTCTGATAGATTTTCTAGTGCAATCTATCAGAGGGATTGAACTTCTGTTCGTGGACCTGATTGAAGAATTGTTTGTCCATCAGTTCCTGGGATATACAACAAGAGCAGAGTAATCTGTTGGTGTCCATAATCTTGTTTCGAGATTCAAGGTAAAAATTTAATTGTGATTTAATTTTTACACGCACAATTTAATCGTAAAGTTTTGATACCCAAGATATGGAATTGTTCCATATAAAATTTTTAAACTTCCGCTGCACCGGGTATCAATTCTGATTGATTTGATCACCGTTCTCCAACAGTGGTATCAGAGACAGGTTGCTCAGATCAAGCGATTAAATTAATCGATTGTACAAATATTTTTAAGTCTCGGTTTTTGAAACAAAATAATTTTTTTTTAAATAAATTTTTTTTTTCGGGCAAAACACGGGCAGCGATCGTCGCTGCCCGGGATCGTCCCGGGCGGCCCGGGAAAATTAATTTTTATTTTTTGTTAATTAAAATTTTAATATGTTAAAATTATATTTTTAGTCCGATCGAAAATTGTTTTTGATTGGTCCACGAGGCGTCGGATCGAATTGTTCGAGTCCGAAAATTTTAAAATTGATTTTTGGATAAATTTGAATTTTTTGGAAAATTTATAGATTTTATCCGTTAAATCAGATTTTATGAAATTAATTATGTTTGGTACAATTGATGATAAGATATGATCTTATGAAAATATTGAGTAAAATATGATTTTATGTATAAAATTGGATTTTATATGTAAAATATGATTTTATTTGATAAAAAGATAAAATATGATTTTGTATGTAAAATAAGATTTTATATATGGAATATGATTTTATCCTTTTAAATTTAATTGTCATTGCATGTTATCCAATAAATTAATTTTGAATTAAATATTATTGGATAAGGATGATCGATTGTCATGACCAATTTTGTAGGTGTATGTTAGGGAATTTACATTTGTTTTTATTGTTGTTGGATTTATTAATGGGCCTGGTTTATGGCCCAATATGAATTGTCATATGTAATAAAAGTGGTCCTGGTTTATGGCCTGTTCCCACCCCTTAAAATGTATCCCCTACTTGTCATAGTTATTTATTGTAAATACATTATACTTAGTGGGAGATGAAGATTTGAAGACGGAGGTGGGCCCAGCAGGAAATAAAGAGTGAAGAAATATAAATTGGAAGCTCAATGTAATAGGATTGCATTGCATACCTGCATATTACCTAGGATTGGACTTAGACTCGTGATTGGCAACCACAGGTCGATTAGTAATGGAATCGATCATCCTAAAATATAATATATGATATTATCGTTGTATGCATGTTTAAGACTAAATTGTATGAATCCCGCAAGCATACAAATTTTAAATGATGAGACAAATTTTCAAAATTAAAATCCCTCATTTTAAATATGATTTAAAATTGATATCAAGATAAATAAAGAAAATTTAAATATTGTTTAAATGTTCCTACCTTCCATCAACGATCAATGTATGAGATGCTACCCGCGGATACGGTCCGGCTCATATTATTGGGGGGGCCCGTTCGTCGGAAAGCTGTACATTGGATCGACAAATGTTGTAAGTTGGGTGGAACTCCCATGGGATCGGCTCATATTATTGGGGAATCCACATGGCGACCGTCTATCACAACTTAATATTGATGGGTCATCTTGACATGTCACAATAAACGGCGTCATATTATTGGGCCCTAATTGGACATGAGGTAAAAACGTGGAGGTTGCTTTGGAAGCAATTGGGCTCTACCTTTTGAAAATTATGGTTGGCTGATATTATTCGGGACCATAGTTTGTCAATTGGACTCCATGTTCCCACTAAGGAAAACAGTTTCCCGTTTTCACTAGAGGGTAGTGAAATCGTTAAAATAGTGGGAGTGAGATTCATAAAATAAATTTCGCCTATTTTATGTCTTAGTAAATTAATTAAACAATCATCGATAATTGTCTGTTTCATCTCAGTATATCATTATGATGAATCTTCGTAATCCACATGTTTCAATTCTCGAACAAAACAAACTTACTGGCGCAAACAATACAGAATGATTCCATAAGTTAAGATTGTCCTAAGTTCGGAAAATATTTTCTAAGTGTTAGAAAAGGCTTTTCCGAAAACAGCCCCGGCTGATGTAACTGCCGAAAGGTTGGCCGAACTAGAGAAATGGTTGGACCATGATCTCAAGGCCAAATGTTACATGAAAAATTGGACAAGTCTAAACAAGTTTGCCATCACTGCAAGAAACCCGGTCATTGGAAACGTAACTGCAAGGAATACCTCGAGCAGTTGCGAACTGCAAAGGGTATGTTTTACATTGAAATAAATGTTTTTCTTAATACTACTTCTTGGGTATTGGATACCAGATGTAGATCTCATATTTGCAATGAGTTGCAAATGATGACAAGAAGTAATAGGCTAAGGATGGGTGAGACCCAGTCAAGGCTCGGGAATGGTTCCAGAGTTAAATCCATAGCTATGGGAAATATTTGTTTAATTTTGCAAACCAATTTTAAGTTGTATTATGAGAAAGATATTTTTATTTGTGCCAAATATTGCATTAAAACATTATTTTTATTTCTATGCTTGATAGATATGGGTTTTCTTGTAATTTTTTGAATGGGATTTTCAATAATTACAAGAATGAATGTTTGATTTGAAGTGGACAATTTAAAAACGATCTATATAACTTAAAATTAAAAAACGTTCCAATAAATTATGTTAATGAACCGGTAACAACGAACAAAAGGAAAATCGATAGTCAAAACCCGGCAAACCTTTGGCATGCTAGGCTAGGTCATATTTCCTCAAGGAGGATGAACAAGCTAGTTGGAGAGGGCATGTTTGATATGTCTGATAGTAACTCTCTACCTACTTGTGAGTCCTACCTGAAAGGAAAAATGACTAAATCTCCTTTTAAGGGGAAACCTGAGCATAGTCAAAATCTGTCGGATTTGATCCATACAGATGTTTGTGGTCCATTTAGAATTGGTACTCAATATGGCCACACCTACTTCATTACCTTTACTGATGATTATTAAAGGTATGGGTATTTATATTTAATGAAATATAAGTCTGAAGCATTTGAAAAGTTCAAAGAATTCAAGGCTGAAGTAGAAAACAAGCTAGGTAAAAGTATTAAAGCACTTCGATTGGATCGAGGTGGAGAATACTTAAGTACCGAGTTTCTGGACTATCTGAAAGAGAATGGGATTCTCTCTCACTGGACTCCTCCTATGACACCTCAGCTGAATGATGTATCGGAGCGCCGTAATCGAACTTTGTTGGACATGTTTCGATCCATGATGAGCTTCACTGAGCTTCCACCTTCATTTTGGGGCTATGCGCTTGAAACGGCGGTATTGTTGTTGAAAAACGTCCACACCAAAGCAGTGGACAAAACACCATACGAGTTATGGAATGGCAAAGCTCCTAAGTATTCGTACTTGAGGATTTGGGGATGTCCTGCTTACGTGAAGCAGACAGTGGGAGATAAGTTGGATAGTCGATCCACCTTATGTTATTTTGTAGGGTATTCGAAGAATTCAATCGGATATTATTTCTATCATCCTACTGAAACAAAAGTGTTTGTTTCAAGTAATGTCACCTTCTTGGAGAAGGAGTTCTTATTGGATAAGAAAGGCGAGATGATGGAACTCGAAGAAATTCGAGAAGAACCCAAGATACAAAATAATGATCCTACACCTCAGGAACCATTGATGGACACACCTATACTTAGAAGATCCGAGAGGACTTCTAGACCTCCTATTCGATATGGTCTTCTTCTTGAAGGGGATCAAGATGAACCCGACGTTGGATGTGATCCAAAAAACTTCCAGGAACCAATTTCTGATGCGGATTCAAATTTATGGCTTGAAGCTATGCAGTCGGAAATAGATTCAATGCATACAAACCAAGTTTGGTCTTTAGTAGATCCTCCCGATGGAATTGTTCCAATAGGGTGTAAATGGATCTACAAGAGAAAGCTTGGGCCTCATGGTAAGGTATTGACCTACAAGGCACGATTGGTGGCGAAAGGTTATACTCAAAGACAAGGAGTTGACTATGATGAAACCTTTTCACCAGTTGCAATGTTCAAGTCCATAAGAATCCTTATTGCCATAACTGCTTGGTATGACTATGAGATATGGCAAATGGATGTGAAGACTGCATTTCTTAATGGAAACATTAAGGAAGAGATCTATATGACAACGATTGCTTTATTTATCACCAGGTAGAGATGAATACTATATGTTAGCGTCAGGATCAGTGATCGATTTCTAGGTTTCGTCGTAAACCCCTGAGGGATACACATCCATGGGAAGCGAGCATAAGGTATGCAAGCTTCAGAGATCGATCTATGGTCTCAAACAAGCATCAAGAAGTTGAAACCAAAAATTTGATGAAACAATAAAGGATTTTGGTTTCATCAAGAACCCAGAGGAACCATGCGTGTACAAGAAAGTAGTTAAGGATGCTGTGACATTCTTAGTACTTTATGTTGATGACATCCTACTCATTGGGAATGATGTAGGGATGTTGCAGTCAACAAAGATATGGTTATCAGGTAGATTCTCGATGAAGGATTTGGGTGAGGCATCCTATATTCTAAGGATACAGATCTATAGAGATAGATCTAAGAGAATGATAGGACTCACTCAATCAACTTACATCGAAACCATATTGAAAAGGTTTTCAATGGATGGGTCCAAGAGAGGACATCTACCTATGTGTCATGGAGTTTCTCTATCCATGTCCATGTGTCCCAAGACTGATGAAGAGATAGAGAAAATGACACATGTATCATATGCGTCAGCAATAGGTAGTATCATGTATGGGATGATATCTACCAGACCGGATGTAGCATTTGCTCTGAGTGTCACGAGCAGATATCAAGCTAATCCCGGTCAAATGCATTGGAAAGCCGTGAAGGACATTCTTAAGTACTTACGAAGGACTAAGAATATGTTCATGGTATATGGAGGAAGATAACTGAAATTGGAAGGCTATACCGACTCTAGCTTCCAAAGTGACGTGGATGACTCGAAGTCAACCTCTGGATTTGTGTTCATGCTCAATGGAGGTGCTGTCTCTCGGAAGAGTTCCAAGCAGGACACCACAGCAGATTCCACCACTGAGGCAGAATACATTGCGGCATAAGCTGCTGCTAAAGAGGCTGTTTGGATGAGGAATTTCGTCCAAGAGTTGGGCGTTATTCCGGAAGTTGTTGGTCCAGTCCCGGTGTACTGTGACAACACGGGTGCCGTTGCTCAGGCAAAGGAACCAAGGTCTCATCAAAGATCCAAACACGTACTGAGGAAATACCACATCATCCGGGAGACCGTGGAAAGAGGAGACATCACTGTCGAGAGAGTGGCCTCTGCAGACAATATCGCTGATTCACTTAATAAGCCCTTGCCATGACCATTATTTGACAAACATCGCAAAGCAATGGGACTGCGTAGTATGACTAGTTGGCTTTAGGGCAAGTGGAAGATTGAAAGAGTGGGTGCCCGGTGAGCCAACTTGTGGCTAAGGGCTTTGATAACTCTTTGTATAAACAATCTTTTGTTTAATATAATTTACACTTTTATAATGGCGTTTACTTTATCTTTTATCATATTATTATGTTGTGACATACTATAAGATGTTTAGATGAAGACCTTGAATATACTATAGTGTATGTAAGATGTGGTGGCACATGGGTATGGCTATCATGAAACACATCTTATAGTCACTGTATATTCTAAACAGTTCCTAGTCGATTGAGCCGTCCGTTAATAAGGATAAGGATCGCTCGAGATTGAGACTAGCATTTGCGATGCCGAGTACCACGTTTCATTGGTATTGAACATAGAGATGTTCAAAGAATGCAAATGGATATTCATATGATGAATGATCGAACTACCCTATTCGGACTTTCCAAGTGGTTATCACTTATCAAGTGGATAAAGTCCGCGGTTTTGGTTGTACACCATTAGTCCTTACTACTTGAAACATCATTGAGACTCTATATGCTAGTACTGTGCTTTGACTCGTTTACCGACTCTATTGGGGTCATCAGGTGTCGGGATTGGGTACAGTTACGACACATATAGGAGTCGATGCTTTGTTGTCAAGGATTCACCACATTCTTGCGAGTGTGGATATCCTATGCAATTTGAGGAGATATTAGTGTGACGAATCTCTGGCCAGAGTACATGATGTGTTTTAAGAAATGGTTTCTTAGTAGCACATGCGATGTCACTATTTGATCTTCAAGATGCATTGCATAGTTATCGAATCTAGAACGACTCTCGATTTACCAATGGTTGTTGATTCGATCGGGATATATGGATGAAGGGACCGTACTGTACGCTAACCAAAATCTATTGGTTCTTGCAGGCACTATCAGTGATACCTAGGGAATCATGGGGCGATGTTGCTAGGAGCTCTTACCATGATTCGATGGGCAAGTCGGAAATTGTTATTCCGAGTCACAAGGAGTTGTGAGCCCACGGCTAGCTGTATCCCTGAACCATTGAGGGTCACACAAGTAATGAATTTTTAATCCCCGTTGAGATAGTTAAATTTAAAGAGTTAAATTTAATGAACAAAGAATTAGGACTTCTTATATCCGAGTAGAGGAGTAAGATTTCCTAAAATGACGTAGGGATGGGCATTTTTGGAAATCACTGAATTCGGATTCAGAAAATTTATCTTGACTTTAAAAGGTGCAGAAATGGTTTCTGTGCACATTGGTGAAATCGGTTTATCAATCAGAGTCATGATGAATTTTATATTAATTTCTGAACATGCGGGCTTTGCTTGTCAGGCTTGAACTTATGACTAATGGGCCCTAAGCTGTTAGCAGCCCACATTATAAATAAGTTATTGCAGTACAGAAATTAGACAACAGAGGTCACAATTTTCGAAAACCCTAGCTGTGTTTTTAAAGGTGGCCGCCCCCCTTCTCCCCTCTCTGCTCGAAAAATTCCAGTCTGTGAATTTTGAATTTGCAGTCTGGTTTAACGGATCAAATTCGTTAATTCTCTTCGTAGAAACTTCTGATAGATTTTCTAGTGCAATCTATCAGAGGGATTGAACTTCTGTTCGTGGACCTGATTGAAGAATTGTCCGTCCATCAGTTCTTGGGATATACAACAAGAGCAGAGTAATCTGTTGGTGTCCATAATCTCGTTTCGAGATTCAAGGTAAAAATTTAATTGTGATTTAATTTTTACACGCACAATTTAATCGTAAAGTTTTGATACCCAAGATATGGAATTGTTCCATATAAAATTTTTAAACTTCCACTGCACTGGGTATCAATTCTGATTGATCTGATCACCGTTCTCCAACATAAGCATGCAAAACCCGCTGGCTATCTCAGTCTGTACTTACGTACCTTACTACATGATGTCCTAGCAATCCCACTCTAGGTTCCCAGCCTATCATCAACTCTACAATGCAAATATCCATGCATCATTATTTAAGCTCTAAAAGCCTTAACTAAGCTATTGCATAGTCCTAAATAATTTAAGGAGACCATAGCTATACCTGCGTCCGTTGTCAGCCCGCTGATGAAAATTTTCTCAAAACTAGGCCACAGCTCCGCTACGACGCCTGGATCGCTATTCCACTTCCGGATTCTTCATTGGATGTCTAGATCTCCCTAGATCTGAGTTAGAAGGCCTAGGAATTGAGATAGGAAAAAGAGAGGTGCGAGTTGAAAATGAAAATTCGGACCTCTACTTATACGCGAAGTTCGGGCCGTCCGAACTCGACTTCGGATCCTCCGAACTGGTTCGGATCCCCCGTTCCTGACTTTGGAGCCTCCGTTCCTGTTCGGAGCCTCCGATCTTAACTTCGGATCCTCCAAATTCCCATCAATGATGTCACCCATGATGCATTATCTTCGGAGCCTCCGATCCGAGTTCGGATCCTCCGAACCCGTTCGGATCCTCCTAACCCGGTTCGGAGCCTCCGAACCATCCGAACCCTCGGAACCTTCCCGACCATTTTCGAGTGTCCTGAATCCATTTCTGGACTCCGTTAACCCATTTGGAATTTCCTTAATCATGTTTTACTTTATCTAAATATGATTACACGATTAATTATTCATTAATCGTTAATTCTGGATACGGGTCACTACAAAAACAACTAATCAACAAGGATGATAAAAAATATACCTTAGATTCAATATAATGTCAGGTGAAAACCACCTTAACAATACAAGATTTACACAATAAAATCATCGATATATTAGGGATTGCTTTTGTATTTTCATCCAAGATTTACACAATAAAATCATATACTGAACTATGTAACCGGGAAATGAGAAGGTGCGAGGGGGTGGGAGATTTACTGAGCAGTTGGACTCTAGGTTCTCTCGGGAGTTGCAATAACAATATTTTAAAATTCATATAAATGATATTAACAATAACGTTCTAATAAAAATAATAATTCAGATATTACTATGAAATAATAAAAATAAATTATAATTATATAATAGGTATGGTTTAATACATAATTATATTAGAGTTATATTAAAAAATCAAAATTGGAGACTCTCAAGAAATGATAAATAGAGAAATTTCAAGGCCTATTATATGAAGGATTGTAGAAAAATCTCTAATGACAAATGATATATAGTGAATGAGATTTATTGAGATCACATGGACCCGTAGACTGGATTGTGCCAAGTTGCTTCACATTCGATTAATCGATTGTGTATCTCATAAACAAGTTGAAAGAAGATGACAATAACTAGTGGCCAAGGGAATCATGAAAAACACAATTAGAAAAAAAAACACGTTCAGTACAAGACATCATGTATTGAAATTTTTAATACCAGTACCTTTTGCCAACAAGTAAAATATGAGCCATGCCTTCTTGCATCAGAACAACAGCAAGGTCCGCACTTGCCTAAGGAATTGAAACATTAAAATATAAGCTTCAAATTAGCAGACATACAAATAATCACAATTTCAAAAAAATGAAATGTGTATCATGCTAGCACTACATATATGTATTAGACAATATAATATACCTGATTATATTTCATCCAGAATAACATAGATTTAAAAGATACATAACATTTGCTCCTTACCAGAGATTTTTACAGCACATTGGTAAGAGGATGTAAATGGGTGTCATCTTGAAAAGGTAGATAAAATATAGAAGGAAAAGAACAACCAAATAATCCCTCAAATACCCGCTTGCGCTTTCATTAACACAAAACTGAAATAAATATCATGTTTAAGTCTAAAAGTTTTAGTTCAGATCCATAACAAAGTTCAGTTGAAGTTTAAATCCTGATCACTATACCAGAAAACTTCAAAACATTTCTTGTGCTTAGGTAGCTAAGTCAAGATATGCTTTCATTTCCTTGCCTAAAATTTACATCTCCATCATAGTCTCTTAAGTCACCAAAAGTTTCTGATCAAAAGGAGGCGGAAACATTCCAGGGTTCAATGGATGATCATATCTACAAGCTGGTTTGTACTTAAGATGCCATAGCGATGATAGTGCATACATATGGGCTGATCCTGCATTATCGAGAACATTATCGTCATGAGTTTCCTCCTTTGGGGTATCCTACAATGATTTCAAATTATAACCATGTTAACAGGGAAGGTAAGTAAACAAAGGGAATGTAAATCCTGCACTCTAGATAAGTAGCTGAAACAATCACAATAAACAAGGGTGCACGATGAGCAGATTCCTGTCGTTCTTTCAGTTGTAGATATTATAGTTATTCTGCAACATAATATCTTACATTAGAAAGCGGATGAATTTTCTTGGTGCTGCAAGACCGTAGCTATGTGTGTATCAACATGTCATCGAATTTAACATACATAACAGAAACTAAATTGAATGTCTGTCAGAGACAAAAAATTTAGAAAAATCTCAGATGTTGTCTAGTGAACAAAGAAAGAAACTGTTTATTGAGAACAAAGAAAGTGAATTCGGCGCCATGGACGAGTCGGATTTCACTGATCTGAAGCTCAATTTATTGCCCGAACCGAAGCGAGAATTCGCAGCAGCTAAAGCTTTCGATCATGGTGGTTTTGCAAATCTTGCCAGTATGATAGGTGATCCAGCTTTTGATGATGGTGAATCCTTATTATGATGATGATGACTTTCTGATTTCATCAAGAAACTCATTATGCCTAAGGAAATCTTCATCAATCTGAAAACATAATTGGAAGTTAATCAAAAGAAACAAAATCTTCATAAAAACAGTGAAAAACATTACACGCACAAGTCATAGACTCATAGTCTTCCTAATTGAAAATACATGCATGTGAAATCTTAATAATTCAATTTATTAAATCAGGAACAAAGGTTCTTAGTTATTATTTTTAGCAAATGAAGTATTGGAAAATTGGACAAGACTAGTAATGAAAACGGATTCTTAACATATATTAAACTATTAACTAGAAGCTAAATTGGTCAGACTACATTGCTGAATGTACATGTACACACCAAACCAACTGTCAGCAACCATTAGAGGTGCGCAATATTTGAACATTCACTAAACAGTGTTCACCGAACTAGTACCAGTCATATAAAGCACTTTTGAGCCAAAGTTTGTTTCTGCCTTTCAAAGACATGTTTGCTTTTTTTACTCTACACCTCCATCCCTCTTCAGTTTCTTTTCAAATCTTCAATTCTTCTCTAAATTCAAAACTGAATTCAATATAATTCTAAACCTTTCCTAGTTAATAAAATGTTTTATGTCTACAAATCAAGGAGAGAAAACTCCAGCATTACATTAATTGGATTAGAAATCTAAATTTTAATTTAATGACTGATAATTGATGCAGCATAATGGCCGATCAAGGAGAGGATCTGCATGCAATAGGTCCTATAGAATCAAGAGATGTTCAGGGATAGCGCCATGGACATCATCGTCAGCATCACGAGGGTCAACGCCGCTATACTATTAATAAGTTTCTACATGTGGGGCCAAAACCCAAAGAATCCCGAGGTTGCAGAGGATTGGATGGCCAGAATCGAAAGTACATTTGGAGCTTTCGATTGCACTGAGGAACAAAAGATGGAAGTGCTTGACTTTGTTCTGGAAGGCCGAGCACGTAAATGGTGGGAAGCGAAGTCTAATCAACTTCGTACTGAGAGAGGCCGTGTGACTTAGGAGGACTTTCGCCAGCAGTTTCGGAAGTTTTATTTTCCTCCAGCTATACGCCAGACAAGTTCTATGAAATTGACTACTCTAAAGCAAGGGTCGATGAATATCGACGAATATCAGCAGCGATTCAAAGATCTGTTGCACCACTGTCCCAAAATCAATGCCTGCGGTGAATCCAAATATGATCTGTTCTTACGAGGGTTGAACCTAGAGAACTATGCATAGATGGTGATCTGTGACGATCCTACATCTTACGATACTTTAGTTAACCGTTACCGATAGGTGGAGAACAATATCCTACTGGCTAGGACACTGATGCCAGCCCAGCCCAGTGGATCAATTGTAACCCGCTCGTATCCATTCAAGAAGTAGTGTTCTACTTTTGTTTCTACTTCTAGTCTCCTTCTGGATCTCGAGGATTCATCCGGTTTGGGAAGAAGAAGAAGGAGGTATTTGTGATCACTGAGGAAGACAACATTCGACTGAGGAATGCCTGAGGGCATCTGGATATTGCTTTATGTGTGGTAAGAAAGGACATCTGCATCGAGATTGTAAACGACGGATAGAGGGCACTAGTTCTGGTGGAGCTAGTGGATCTCAGGATTCTATCCAGCCATATCAGCCTTCAACACCTCCGAGTACTTCTACACTACGACCCCAACCTTAGGGGCAGGTGTTTGCTCTTAGTCTGGATCAGACTAATGCTGAAAGCGACCGAATGCTAGCAGGTAATTTCTTATTATGTGGCATACCTGCTCTTGTCTTGTTTGATACTGGTGCATCGCATTCATTCATATCTAGTCGGTTTTTTAAGAAATTATAGTTACCCTATGTGTCCCTAGATTTGGGATTAGTGGTGTCTACTCCTATAGGTTGGGAGATTACAACTAAGCGTCTACTGATGAGATGTATGCTAGAATCTGAGGGTCATTTCTTAACTGCTAATTTGATGATATTATACATGTTTGACTTTGATTGCATCTTGGGAATTGATATGCTGACGTTAAATCATGCTACTGTTGATTGTTACCAAAGGCTGGTCTTGTTTCATCCAGATAAGGGTGACAGTTGGTATTTTTACGGTGAGGGAGCACGACCCCCAATGCCACTTATGTCGGCTCTGAAGGCCTGTCATGCCTTAGAGTTTGGAGGGGATGGCTATCTTATCTATGTTGTTGATACTACCCAGGGTAGTCATGATATTGAGCATTTTCCTGTTGTCAGTGAATTCTCTGATGTTTTTTCTGATGAGATTCATTGTTTTCCTCCGATGCGGGAGGTAGAATTTGGTATTGATATGTTGCCAAGAACCTCTCCGATATCTCTTACTGCCCAAGTGTTTCTCCCTAGGAAGCTCCAGTCCGATTTGTGAAAAAGAAAGATGGGTCGATACAGCTAGGTATTGACTACAGACAGTTGAATCGCATCACCATCAAGAACAAGTACCTGTTGCCACACATTGATGACTTGTTTGATCAGTTGTAGGGTACTTCTGTTTACTCAAAGATTGATCTGAGGTCAAAATACCATCAGTTAAGTGTTCGCGACTCAGATATTTCTAAGACTGCTTTTTATACCAGGTATGGACATTATGTATTCCTGGTAATGCCATTCGGTCGGACGAATGCACCTAAAATATTTATGGATTTTATGAATCGTGTGTTTCACGAATACCTGGATAAATTTGTGATTGTCTTTATTGATGATATCCTGGTATATTCACACGATAGGGATGAGAATGCACAGCACTTGAGGATTATTTTGCATATGTTACGGGAAAAAACAATTGTATGCTAAACTGAGAAAATGTGAGTTCTGGATGGATCGAGTTGTGTTTTTTGGTCATTTCATATCAAGAAAAGGAATATCGGTGGATCCGAGTAAGGTTGGGGCAGTGCTGAATTGGGCATGACCTACGACGGTAGCTGAGATCCACAGTTTCCTTTATCTAGCTAGATATTACCGTAGGTTAATTTAGAATTTTGTCCCATTAGCCAGACCTTTGACACAACTTACTATAAGGATTTTTCTTTTCCTTGGTCTTCTGAATGTGTGAAATATTTCAAGGAAATTCATAAATGTCTGACTACTGCACATGTGCTTGCTTTACCATTTGGAACAGGAGGCTATAATATTTACACTGATGCCTCTGGTCAGGGGCTAGGATTTATACTGATGCAACATGAACATATAATAGCCTATGATTCTCGACAGCTGAAGACACACGAATTGAACTATCCAATACATGATCTGGAGTTAGCCGCCATTGTGTTTGCTCCCAAAATCTGGAGACATTATTTATATGGTGAGCGATTTGAGATATTCACTGATCATAAGAGTATGAAATATTTATTCAGTAAATCTGAGTTGAATATGAGACAACAACGCTGGATGAATTTTCTGAAGAATTATAAGTGTGAAATCAAATATCATCCAGGTTCTGTGAATCTCACTGCTGATGCCTTGAGTCGACAGGTTAGAGTCTCTACTCTTCAGACTAGTGATATCTCTAACACGATTCAGGAATGTTTCTCTCTTGGTTTTACTTTCAATCACAAGAAAGGAACGAATGTAATTCGGTTGTATCCCATTCTTGCTGAGCCAACAATGTACTCTCGGATTAGAGATGCTCAGATTTCTAATAAAAAGACACAGATATTGGCACAGTTAGCCAATGAATGGAATACATCTGAGTCTCATTTTGAATCTAACGGATTATTGTGTTAATTTGTCCAATCAAGTGGTAGTGCCTGATGATGCTGAATTGTGGAACGATATCTTAGCACAAGCACATCGCAGTCGACTAACAATACACCCTAGAAGCATGAAAATGTATAAAGATTTGCGATCTAGATTCTGGTGGAAGGGAATGAAGAAAAGTGTGTACCAGTTTGTTTTGAAATCACTTGTTTGTCAGCAAATCAAGGCTGAGCATAGACGACCAGGTGGACTACTACAGAGTCTAGAGATTCCCGAATGGAAGTGGGAACGTGTGGCTATAAATTTTTTCACACACTTTTCCATGACCTCTAGACATCTTGATGTTTCCTGGGTCGTTTTGGATTGTCTGACGAAATCTGCAAACATTATTCCTTACAATCGTGAGTATTCATTTGATCGCATGACACGCTTATACATTCAGGAGATTTTGAGATTCCACAGTGTTCCTTTGAGTATTGTTAGTGACCGGGATCCACGATTTACCTCAAGATTTTGGGGTAGTTTTCAGAAAGTGTTACGTGCCACTCTGAGCATAAGTACATCATATCATCCTGAGACGGATGAACAATAAGAGAGAATGATACATACTCTCAAGGATATGCTGTTAGCTTTTGTCATGGATTTTGGTTTGTCTTAGCAAGATTATTTACCGTTGGTTGAGTATGCCTATAATAATAGTTATCACCAAAGCATTGGTATGGCTCTCTTCAAAGCATTGTATGGTCGTCATTGTCGTACGCCTCTTTTCTGGGATGAGGTTGGTGAACGAAAGGTAGAGGGACCAAAATTGGTGTAACAAGTTGTGGACAAGGTAGACTTGATAAAACATAAGATTAAAGATGCCCAATATAGGCAAGCAAGCTAATCCATGATGTCTTCCAAGTTTCATTGCTTCGGAAATACATAGATGATGAGTCACGTCTGATATATCCGACCGACTCAATCTTGAACCTAATATATCCTATATGGAAAGACCACTCAAGATTCTTAACAGGAAAGAAAAGGTCCTCATAAATAAACGCATACCATTGGTGATGGTACAATGGCAATTTAGAGGTGTTGAAGAGGAAACATGGGAACCTGAAAGCCTGATGTGGACGGACTAACCCGAGTTGTTTGTTGTATATTCTGTTGATATAAAAGACATGTATAGTATTTTTTGAGTATTCGTATGACATGTACAATATATTTTGATGAATAAATAGGACTATTTTATTCCTTGATTGTCCATGAGCCTTGTTTTATAGGACGAAATCCTTTAAGTTGGGGAAAATGTAGTAACCCACATCCTAATTTAAGTTAATTAAATGGGAAACGCGATTAAGGGTTACTAATTAAACAAATCAGAGGTCTAATATGGAATTAAAAATAAATTGTGGGCTTCGATCGAATGAATGGACCAGTTCGAAAAATCAAAACTGCAGCTAGGGATTTTGCGGCTAGGGATTTCTCCTGCTAGAGAATGCTCATGCTAGGGAATTCTACTGCTAAGGATTCTGCTGCTAGGGAAGCCCGAACCCTTTTAGGATAAGCAGGCAGGTGCATGGACTCTCGCATGAGTGTCATCTGTCACCTAAGCATGAGATGTCAGAAATGTTAATGACTCAGCTCAAGCGTCAGATACGTAGAGTGCAACCAGGCTCTCGGACGTCTCAACCTCGGCTCACGAAACCCGAACATATCGGAATTTTGTTTATAAATAGGGGTCGCAGATTCATTTCAAACCACATTTTCAGAGCGATACCATGCTCAAGTGAGAATATTGAGGGCCGACCCGAACTTCTATTACCCGACCCTAATTGAGAGATCGAGAGATCCGACTCAAACTAATATTGGTAAGACCCAAACTGATATTGGCAAGACCCGACTCGAACTGAATTGTATAGAGGGCATCCGAGCAGCATTTTCAAAGGGCTAACGACGGATGAAGGCTTGGAACCTAGACTCTAATCGACTTGATCTACTACTAGAGGTACGTAAGTACTGACTAAGATATCCAATGAGTATACATGCTTATATGTTGCATTTACGTGGCATGATTATGTGGCATGAGATATGTTTTATTGCTTTTATATTCATATGTCATCTGCGCATACACGTTGAGCCTATTTCCTTTGAGATAGCCATGATAATAGAGCCGCTCAGCTCTATACCTGTTTATATTATATGACACCGGGAGACATCGTTATGGTGGAGACTTATGCTACGATCATCTTGACAAGTGTGGATTGTACCCAGTGGTCGGATTCCCAGCTCGTACAGCACTCATGGCGCCCAGTCTGAGCATGACATGATAGATGACAAATTACCCAGTTATCACACTTGCATGCATCATATTTGTATGTTTACTCACATTTACCTATAGAGCATTAGTTGCTCACTTCCCGATTATATTCTTGGACATCCCATTCCACGGGGTATGTCTGAAGCTGGAGGGGGCGAGTTGATCGAGGTAGGGTTAGATGCAGGTTCAGGATGCTCTTGAAGTTTTTTCTACAGTCTGTATATATGTTGGAAAAAAGGCTTGATTTTACCAGTTGTATCCTGCAGGTTTTTTTGTAATTATGAGATTTTAGTTTTCGCGCAATAAACTCTGTTTAAGTTTGAATTAATTTTGTTATTTTTATATTAAGCTAATTGCATGCTTGTGACAGCTAGTTAGTAGGTGATTAGTGCGGGTCACTACAGGTTCAAATAGAGCAGTATTTGTCATACATGGAGAAGTCACTCAAGATCATCAAAAGGAATTAAAGAGAAAGTTCTAAGGAACAAGCGCATACCGATTTTCATGGTTCAATGGCACCGTAGAGGAACCAATGAGGCGATTTGGGAGTTAGAGAGTCGTATGCAATAATAGTGATCGCCGGAATACTAACACTTAAATTTTCTTTAAAAATCTCTCAAATGTCGATAATAATCTCAAGTGCATGATTCAAGTTATAATAAGATGTACTGAGTACGAGTATCGTCCTCAGGGACTAACAATAGTAATTTGTCTCGTTGATTTTCAACTACACAAAGTATCTCAAATTTGATTTTGGAATTATCTAACATTTAAAATTAATTAAGAACTCAACGTAAATAAAAGTGGATTTCACAACCAAACAATCAATTCTCATACTGAAGAACACCAATTCAAAAAGATTTTGTTGGAATTTTGGTTCACCTTTCCCCTAATTGAACTGGACGATTGGAATTTAATTTATTCTTATAAATTTGACAGAAATTCCTGTAACATTGACACACTCTCTCGAGGTGATGTCAAACTAATCAAATCAGTGAAATAATTAAATCTCTTTAATTATTTATCATGACTTATTGCTAAGCATTCTATGAATTCTACAACTTTCAACCTGGTGGTCTATGGCTATCAACATGTACTAAATACCATATCTCTATGCATATTTTAAGTCCATGGATTCTATCATTCATCCTAATTAGGAACCTATCTCTCGATAACAATTCACAATTTACGAATCTATGTTAAGGGTAGCTAATCATCAACATAGAAAGAAAAACATGATAAAATCAATTATAAACATAAATCAAATCTCAATACGTCCGGTGATTCAATCACACTATAGTGTTTCGGGGTTAGGATCCCCTCGATTCCAACAAAATAAAAACTTAGCTACTGGAATTCATTACAAAAATTCAATCTCAAAAGTTTTTAACATAAAAATTCAAAAGAGAAGAAAAGAAAAACTCCCAACGGAGAAGAGAAATCTTGAATTGCTCAGCCGCCGTCTGCCTCCTGATGTGCGTCCCTCTCTCTAACCTCAGAAACTAAGGAAAGAATTGTATTTAAAGTCCCCAAGAATCCTTCCCGAAATAAACTCTCTAAAAAAAATAATAATAAAATTTCACGTCAGCGCATCGCGCCCGAGAGGTAGAAAATTACCGCGCGGGCGCCTGAAAATGTGGCTACTACTGTTTCCCAAGTTTGTGGTTGCGCCCACGCGGTAGAAAATTGACGCGCGGGCCCCATGCCTTTCTGCCAGCTACTGTTTTACAATTGATGAGTGCGCCCGCGCGGTTGAAAATTGCCGCGCGAGCGCACCCCCTCTTTTTCTAGAAATGTGCTTTTCTTCTTGCGCTATCCTCACTGCCTCAATTGTGCATCACCTTCTCCCCAAGTATCAGCATTTCTTGGTGATTTCCTGCAATAAAAATAAATAAACCAGAGGAGTGACTACAAAAAAACTTTAAAACAATAAACGAAACAAGAATGGTAAAAACAGACACAACAAAAACGAAACTAAAGCAAAACAAACACAAAACAAACAAAAATAACGCACAAAAATGACTCCTATCAACCTCCCCAAACTAACCTTTTGTTCGCCCTCGAACAAAATAGGTGAAAACTAAAAAGCAGACACAACAAAACGAAAAAACAAGTAAGTAAAATCAATCTCATCAAGCCTCAGAATTTCTTCCAAAATAAAAACAGTCCAATCATATCCACATATGCTGACCTAAAAAAAAAAAATTTAACTAGCAAACCTTGCAAACTTCAAAATCTCGCAAGTCCATTTTTGGAATACTCTATTCCGAATTCATTCACACATTCTAGGATCATAAGGACTTTTTCAGTTATAATAGGATCAAGACTTTGGGAGTATTCAATGATACACACTCTACTGACTGGTATAACTCAATGAAAAATAGTGTGTGTTTGTTTTAATCAAGAATCCATATTCATTAACCGTGTCTATCAATAGTCCATAAGAAAAATTCTTACAACCCATCTCCACTAGTATATCGGGCAACTGTGACTCGGTCAATAGGTCTTATCTGGCTTATAATGTCAGGCTAGGTTAATTTCTCCAAACGAAGGAAAATAATTTAAAGAGGGAGTAATCGATGATCTATTTTCTCAATTCCACTTCTTTCTATTCACATTCATCATCTCTTTTCACTTCATTGATCTCCAGAAATTTTCTTCACTTGCCTTCTACCAACAACACTTTTTCTCTTTCACCACAATTTTTTCTTTCTTGTTTTCAACTACCCTTTTGTTTTGAGTCAGCATTCACACTATTTCCTTTTTCACATTATGCAATTAGAGCACCTTTAGAAATAATCTTCATTCAATTTCCCCACAAGGTAGGAATGAGTGTTTAAGCTATGGGTAGTAGTTGTAGGATATTAAATAATGTGGAATGGGGTTCAACACACATTTTCACGTATGCCATTCATTTTTTTTTATAAGATCGAATTAGGTACTAGGGATATAATAAATCAAGGGTGGCTTGAAAGGCACAAACGAAATTCAGAAAGAATTGCCTATATCACTCCTAAATCACAGTATACCCATATTGCGCCTCGAGGGGTGTTTGAACTTGTTCTAGACACATTTCAATTCACAGTCAACTCAAACAGATCTCAATCAGTGCAGCACAGAAAATCATCACTGGTAAGTGATGATTACACCAAAACAAAAAATAAGATCATGCACCTTTCGTGCTCATGTAAACGTGAAGGTTCAACTTGGCATCTAGGGTAATTCACGAAAGAAAAAAATTTAAGCCCTAAGATCAAATAAATTGCCTCAATCATATCCAAGTTTGTATGTTTCGAATTCAGATTGAAGTACACCTCACAGAGTGTTTTGAGACCTATTCATCGACTTGGTTATACTAGTTCAAGATATTTGTCAAACAAAGAAAATAGTCATGGACTTAAGCAAAAACGGTAATATAATTTTTTCTTCATCATTGGCTTTTTTGATTTTCATTTACAACACTTGCAACCACAGTACAAACGCCTCGAACGAACAAAAAATAAGAACACAAAATGAAAACACAAAAGACAACACAACCTCCCCAAACTAAATACGAGCATTGTCCCCAATGCTATTTAACACCACCACACCTAAAAAACAAACAAAAGTAAAGTAAAAACAAAAAGCACTAAAAACTCCCCTGGTACTAATCAGACTCTTCCTCATCAAGATCTTCGGGCAGATCCCGAACCGGTGGAGCATATTGGAATTGGAATGGTGGAGGATATGGCGGTGGTACTGGATAAGCGGCAGGGTCCAACCCAGCATTTGCGAGCAGTCCTCGCATCATGGCGTTGGTGGATTCATTGTGGGCGGAGTTCACCTCTTGGCATTTTTCCATGTGTTGCACCCAAGCCGAAATCTCGCTTAATGTGTCATTCGTGGTGCGGCGAGCAGGGGGTGGCTTAAGCACATTCCTTGATGATTGACCGGGTCCAGAGCTGGCCTGGCTAGGAGGTTGAAACTCTCGGAGGTGGAATGAATGTTTTGCTTTCAAAATTGTGTTATCCACTGCCTGCATTGGGTGCAACCATTCTTCGTTGTCCCTGTATGGGACACCAGCTTGCACACACAGTAAAGAAACAATGGTCGGGAAAAAAAATTGAAATGTTGGACGTGCGAATGGACGTGTACAACTCTAGGTTGATAATTCGTCCAACATTGAGCGGCCATTGCTTGTGCAGGGCATACAGCAGCACCGCCCTGCTCATTGTGACATCATGGGTGTGGGACACCGGCATCAACCTGTGAGTCAGAAAAGCATACCACAAGGCCGGTTCCAGCCGCAAATATTTTTCCTTAAAAGATATAAATTTTACCGAATCCTTCCACACATTGCCATCATAGCACAGGACATTAGAGATTTCATTATAATTCGGGTTAGCCTTAAATACCTGAAATTGGCTATCATCTACATCCGGAGTTTTCAATAATTCATTAATAGCAGCGGGACTAAAGGAAACCATCTTACCCCGCACGAAAGATGTACTATCGGTACGCTCGGCGGCATTGACATAAAATTCACGGACCAGCGGGACTAACGCCACGAGAGGTTGGCGGCAAAACTTGGCCCATCCTCGAGCCACGATGCCAAGGGAGGCGGTGCATTTTTCAGAGAGATCAATTCCCCTCTCTGCAATTGGATTCTTTGCAGCCTTGGCCTCCTCATACCTCACCATGGCTTCTTTCGAAATAAATTTTTCCTCTATGATTTTGGATGGGTTGGCCCTAGAAGTAGCAAACTTCTGTTTCTTGGGTGCCATGTCAATAAAGATGAGAAATTTAGTGCTGAACCTGTGAAATTGAGAGAAGAAATAAAGTAATAGAATGAAAGGGAAATATGGCGGCGGGAGGAATTAGGGTTAGAAGGAAAAAGGGAAGGGGAATTAAAGAAAGAAAGAAGGGGATCGGGAAATTAAAATCTGAGTCTACGCGATGCGCCCGCGCCATAGGAAAGTGTCGCGCGGGCGCACACCCCTTTTTTAAAAAAATTTTAGACAGTGGGTTTGGGTGCGCGGGCGGCAGAAAACTGCCGCGCGAGCGCACTCCCTCTTTAAAAATTTTTGCGGGACAGTGGCTTTTGGTGCGCGGGCGGCAGAAAACCGCCGCGCGAGCGCACCCCCTTGTTTTGAAAATTTTTCAGAGACAGTACTCAAATTTGAGAAATAAAAAGAATTAACTTAAAAAGTTCTAACACTTACTAAAATGAACAAAAATGCATATAAATAAAAGAAAAAAGGTAGAATGTAGTTCTCAATTTAAAGTCGAGAGCTTGACTTTTCATCCTCCCCAAACTAGTCTTGGTCAGTCAATGTGGTGATGACTAGCATGGAATCCACATCACCCCCCACATAATGTTTTAACCTTTGAGCATTGACCATGAACGACTCGTTACGGGCATCTTTGATCTCTATGGCCCCCGATGAGTACACCCTTGTGATTTTATAGGGCTCAGACCATCTAGACTTCAGTTTTTCGGGAAATAGTCTTAACCAGGAGTTAAACAGCAACACAACATCTCCTTCCTTGAAGTCCCGCTGTCGAATGCACCTGTCATGTATTCTCTTGGTTCGTTCCTTGTACGAAACCGCCATGTCATATGCACTGTCGCGGAATTCCTCCAGTTGATTAAGCTCTAGCAATCTTTTTTCACCTGCAGCAGCAAATTCGTAGTTTAGAGTCTTAATAGCCCAATATGCTCTATGCTCTAATTCAACAGGTAAATGACATGCCTTTCTAAACAACAATCTATAAGGGGAGGTGCCTATAGGTGTTTTAAATGCTGTCCTATAGGCCCATAAGGCATCATCAAGTCGAAGTGCCCAATCCTTCCGATTAGTACTCACACTTTTCTCCAAAATCTGTTTGATCTCTCGATTTGATACTTCCACTTGGCCACTGGTCTGGGGATGATATGGGGTAGAGACTTTATGCTTGACACCATATTTATTTAAGAGTTTGTCAAAAAGTTTATTGAAAAAGTGGGTGCCACCATCACTAATTATTGCACGGGGTGTACCAAACCGATTAAAAATGTTTTTCTTCAAAAATTTCAGTACAACCTGTGCATCATTTGTTGCAAAAGCTTCGGCCTCTACCCATTTTGAAACATAATCGACTGCGACCAAAATGTATTTTTTTGTCAAAGAAAGTGAAAATGGTCCCATAAAGTCGATTCCCCAAACATCAAATATCTCACACTCAATGATATTATGTAAAGGCATTTCATTTCGGTTAGAGATATTACCTGTCCGCTGACATCTATCACAAGCTAAAACAAATAAGCGCGCATCCTTAAAAAATTTGGGCCAATAGAACCCACATTCAAGTACCTTTGCTGCAGTCTTGATTGGCCAAGCATGGCCACCTACCTCACGATCATGGCAATGACTGAGGATGCTTTGCATTTCTCCTTCCGCCACACATCTCCGAATCATTGAGTCAGCACATATTTTAAACAAAAATGGTTCCTCCCAAAAGTAGTGCTTGACATCCGATACAAATTTTTTCTTCTGATGGAAAGATAGATTATGTGGGAGTGTGCTTGTGACCAGAAAATTAGCAAAATGTGCATACCATGGAGAACTCTCTATGGCGAAAAGTTTTTCATCAGAGAACCAATCATCTATGTCCTCTACTTTGTTTTGTTCATCATCAGGAATGCATTCTAATCTAGACAGATGATCAGCTACTACGTTTTCAACACCTTTCTTATCCCTGATCTCCAAATCAAAATCTTGCAAAAGTAAAATCCACCTAATCAGTCTAGGTTTTGCATCTTTCTTTGCCAACAAGTGCTTAATAGCAGAGTGATATGTGTAAACTGTGATTTTTGAAAGTACAAGATACGAATGAAATTTGTCCAGTGCAAATACTACAGCTAACAACTCCTTTTCAGTGGTGGCATAATTTAGCTGAGCTTCATTAAAAGTCTTACTAGCGTAGTAAATAGTTCGGAATACCTTGTCTATTCGTTGGCCGAGTACCGCACCAACAGCAGAGTCACTGGCATCGCACATTACCTCAAATGGAAGATCCCAGTTTGGCGATGTCAGTACTGGCGCAGTCACCAGTCTTTCTCTCAACACCTCAAAGGCCTGCAAACAATTTGAATCAAAATCAAAAAAGGCATCTTTCATTAGCAAAGAAGACAGAGGTTTGGCAATTTTTGAAAAGTCCTTAATAAATCGCCGATAAAAACCAGCATGCCCTAAGAAACATCTAACTCCCTTGACTGTCGTGGGTGGCGGCAAATTTTGAATAACGTGCACCTTGGCCCTGTCCACCTCGATCCCCTGTTCAGAAATTCGATGACCCAAAACTATACCTTCTGTCACCATGAAATGACACTTCTCCCAGTTCAGCACCAAATTTGTCTACTTGCATCTCATTAAAACAAAATTCAAGTAATGCAGACATGCATCAAAAGATTGACCGAAAATAGAGAAATCATCCATGAAAATTTCTAAAAAAATTTCGACCATATCATGAAAAATGGCAGTCATGCATCTCTGAAAAGTAGCAGGAGCGTTATACAATCCGAAAGGCATACGTCTATAGGCAAACGTGCCATATGGGCAAGTGAAAGTCGTTTTATCCTGGTCTTCAGGTGCAATCGCTATTTGATTGTATCCTGAGTACCCATCTAAAAAATAGTAAAACTCATACCCAGCCAATCTCTCTAGCATTTGATCAATGAATGGGAGAGGAAAATGATCCTTACGGGTCGCGTCATTTAATTTTCTATAGTCTATGCACACACGCCAACCTGTAACTGTCCTAGTAGGTATTAATTCATTATTCTCATTCTTTATGACAGTTATCCCCCCTTTCTTTGGTACACACTGCACTGGACTCACCCATGGACTATTAGAAATAGGATAAATGATACCTGCGTCCAACAGTTTGATCATCTCAGCTTTTACAACTTCCTGCATTTTCGAGCTTAGTATCCTCTGTGGTTGGACTAATGGGTTGATGCTCTCTTCCATTAAGATCTTGTGCATGCATATGGACAAATTTATTCTTTTGATATCTGCCACTTTCCAAGCAAATACACTCTTGTGATTCTTGAGCACATCCATTGGTCTGGCCTCCATCTCACCTGTCAAAGAAGAATAAATTATGACAAGTAAATTATCATTCTCACCTAAAAATACATATTTGAGATGGGTAGGCAATGGTTTTAATTCCAAAGTGGGTGGTTCCTCAATGCTTGGTTTCTGAAGGACTAAATCCTTCCGGTTGCCAAGATCTTCAAGTATAATCTTTCCACCTCTTCTCCATGACTGGTTGTCAATCAAATATGCTGTCATCCCTTCAATTTCATCACTGAAATCATCCACATGCTCAGATATAAGTGTAGTTTCTAATGGTTCCTGAAAAGTATCCTGCACATAATCAAATAACAGTGAATCCACCACATCTAGTTGAAAACATTCTTCATTATTCTGAGAAAATTTTAAAGCATTAAAAACATCAAACGAAATTTTCTCTTCTCCCACTCTCAAAAGCAACTCTCCCTTCTGGACATCTATTAGTGTCTTTCCTGTTGCTAGGAAATGTCTACCCAAAATGAGTGGCATGTCCAAATCCTCTTCCATATCTAAAACTACGAAGTCCACGGGGAAGATGAATTTGTCCACTTTTACAAGTATGTCCTCGATTATACCCCGTGGATATTTGATGGACCTGTCCGCCAGTTGTAACGACATTCTGGTGGACTTTGGTTCTCCCAAGCTCAATTTCCTAAACACAGAGTAAGGCATTAGATTTATACTCGCACCCAAATCACACAAAGCCTTATGAAATTGAACATCATTAATTACACAAGGTATAGAGAAACTCCCTGGATCCTTTTGCTTTAGTGGGATTTTATTCTGCACCAGTGCCAAGAAGTTTTCCGTCAGACTTATCATCGCATGCTCCTCCAATTTCCTCTTTTTAGAGAGGATCTCCTTCAAGAATTTCGCATAACTTGGCATTTGCATCAGTGCATCAGCAAAGGGTATATTGATATTCAATTTCTTAAACACTTCTAATAATTTACCAATCTGAGAGTCTAGCTTGGCCTTCTTAAGAGCTGCAGGAAAAGGTGGTGGCACAACAATTTTTGATTGTGACTTGCCTGAAGTTTTTTCTGATGTAACTGTTTCTGGCTCTTTTCTCGCTTTTTGGTTCAGGCTCGACCGTCTTTCCACTCCTTAATTCAATTGCTTTCACCTGTTCCTTCGGATTCTTCTCAGTGTCACTTGGAAAAGTACCCTGATCTCTGCTGGAAATTGATTTGGCCAATTTCCCTATTTGATTCTCCAGATTCTTTATCGATGCATCTTGATTCTACATGCGGGTTTCAGTAGATGATATAAACTTCTGCATCATCTGCTCCAAGCTTGATTTCTCCTCTTGAGGCTGCCTGCTGTAGTTCTGATTCCCATATGCTTTATTATTCTGTCCACCCCATGAGAAATTTGGATACTGTCTCCACCCTGGATTGTATGAATTCGAAAATGGATCATTACTTGGGCGATTTTGATTTCCCATGTGACTTGCCATAACTCCCTCCGGTTGAGAAAATGTTTGACAGTCTTTCGTGAAATGCTCTGCACCACATTTTTCACACCACACTTCTTGTACTCGCATCACGGAGTTTCCCACGCTTAGTTCCTCAATCCTTTTGTTCATGACTTCAAGTTGAGCAGCCACTGATGTGAATGCATCAATTTGATGAATTCCAGTAGATTTCCGGGCTGCACCCCTTTCAGATTGAGGATGATAGCTACTAGATGCCATTTCCTCGATTAATTCAAAGCCATCCTCTGACGATTTTCGCAGAAGATTTCCACCTGCAGCTGCATCTAACATGGTACGATTTGAGTGAGAAAGACCATAATAAAAAGTTTGTACCACAAGACCCTCTAGTAATTGGTGGTGTGGACATCTCCGCAGTAAATCCTTGTAGCACTCCCATGCTTCGTAAAACGTTTCCTGCTCTCCTTGCGAAAAAGTTGTGATATCAGCTCTCATCTTCATTGACTTAGATGGTGGAAAGTATTTGGTGAGGAAAGAATTCGCCAAATCATCCCAAGTTGTGATGGAACCTGCAGGTAAATTTGTTAGCCATGCTTTCGCCTTGTCTCGCAGTGAAAAAGGGAATAAACGCAACCGAATAGCGTCATCAGAAACTCCCTGTATCTTGAATGTATCACAAATTTCCAGAAAATTTGTGATGTGTACATATGGTTCATCAATGACACTCCCACCAAATTGAAGTGTGTTCTGAATCATTTGAAGAATGGCCGGCTTTATCTCAAAGTGATTAGCTGCTACAGTTGGCCGGATGATGCTTGTTCTAGCACCTTCAATGTTTGGCAAGGCAAGATCCATCATGGATCTGTAAACTGGTTGTTCCTATTCATGTTCTTCTTCCATTTCTTGTTGTTGTTGTTGCCTTCTTCTCATATGAAAAGTTCTCTAGATTTCTGAATCAAAAGGTAATAGTTCCTCAGGTGAGTGTTGCATGTACTGCAAGAGAATCCTGCAATCCACAGATGGAAATGAGTGATTAAAATTGTAATAGAGAAAAATCAAATAAAACAAATTAAAATCTATTTAGTCCCCGGCAACGGCGCTAAAAACTTGATCGCCGGAATACTAACACTTAAATTTTCTTTAAAAATCTCTCAAATCCAGTCGATAATAATCGCAAGTGCACGATTCAAGTTATAATAAGATGTACTGAGTACGAGTATCGTCCTCAGGGACTAACAATAGTAATTTGTCTCGTTGATTTTCAACTACACAAAGTATCTCAAATTTGATTTTGGAATTATCTAACATTTAAAATTAATTAAGAACTCAACGTAAATAAAAGTGGATTTCACAACCAAACAATCAATTCTCAGACTGAAGAACACCAATTCAAAAAGATTTTGTTGGAATTTCGGTTCACCTTTCCCCTAATTGAACTGGACGATTGGAATTTAATTTATTCTTATAAATTTGACAGAAATTCCTGTAACATTGACACTCTCTCTCGAGGTGATGTCAAACTAATCAAATCAGTGAAATAATTAAATCTCTTTAATTATTTATCATGACTGATTGCTTTGCATTCTATGAATTCTACAACTTTCAACCTGGTGGTCTATGGCTATCAACATGTACTAAATACCATATCTCTATACATATTTTAAGTCCATGGATTCTATCATTCGACCTAATTAGGAACCTATCTCTCGATAACAATTAACAATTTACGAATCTATGTTAAGGGTAGCTAATCATCAACATAAAAAGAAAAACATGATAAAATCAATTATAAACATAAATCGAATCTCAATACGTCCGGTGATTCAATCACACTACAGTGTTTTGGGGTTAGGATCCCCTCGATTCCAACAAAATAAAAACTTAGCTACTGGAATTCATTACAAAAATTCAATCTCAAAAGTGTTTAACATAAAAATTCAAAAGAGAAGAAAAGAAAAACTCCCAACGGAGAAGGGAAATATTGAATTGCTCAGCCGTCATCTGCCTCCTGATGTGAGTCCCTCTCTCTAACCTCAGAAACTAAGGAAAGAATTGTATTTAAAGTCCCCAAGAATCCTTCCCGAAATAAACTCTCTAAAAAAAATATATAATAAAATTTCACGTCAGCGCATCGCGCCCGAGCGGTAGAAAATTACCGCGCGGGCGCCTGAAAATGTGGCTACTACTGTTTCCCAAGTTCGTGGTTGCGCCCGCGCGGTAGAAAATTGCCGCGTGGGTGCCATGCATTTCTGCCAGCTACTGTTTTACAATTGCTGAGTGCGCCCGCGCGGTAGAAAATTGTCGCGCGAGCGCACCCTCTCTTTTTCCAGAAATGTGCTTTTCTTCTTGCGCTATCCTCACCGCCTCAATTGTGCATCACCTTCTCACCAAGTATCACCATTTCTTGGTGATTTCCTGCAATAAAAATAAATAAACCAAAGGAGTGAGTACAAAAAAACTTTAAAACAATAAACAAAACAAGAATGGTAAAAACAGACACAACGAAAACGAAACTAAAGCAAAACAAACACAAAACAAACAAAAATAACGCACAAAAACGACTCTTATCAAATAGAATCCCGAGTTGTTTTGAGTATCGTATTTTCTTCTTGATTCAGTACTTTTATCTTGTAAAATATTCAGTTGTAATAAAAGAACATTTCGTTGTGTTGATTATCGGTTTTCCTCAAGCTTTATTTCGAGGACAAAATTTCTTAAGGTGGGGAGAATGTAGTAACTCGCATAGTGTTTCACGAGATTATAATGGTAAAGAATGATTAAAGGATCATAATCATAAGTAGTCAAGTGTTTAATCGGACCATAAATGTGAAAATTACATGACTTCGGAACCACCAATGTAACGCCCCGCTGTTTATCTTAAATGAGTTTATTTGAGTTAATCGGAGATTGCAGAGTTCGCGAGCCGACTTTATTTTGATCAGGGTTCTTTTTGCAAATTTTGGAAATTTCAGGGACTAAAACGCAAATTTTGAGTTTTATATATTATCTACACTTATATTTAAGTTGAGAAGCACTCCTCCTCCTCCTCACAACCGAGCTCCACCATTGAAGACGCCTCCAACACTTTCCAAGCTTTGTGATTTTGATTTCCGGTCGATCCAGCCGTTGGAAATTATTTCTGAAGGCAGATTATCGATCACAGCAGTGAGAGCTCTGTTATATTGTAAGTTCTTCTACGATCGGACGCATTCTAGTTTTTGGATGTTGTTAGAATCGAGTTAGATTCGAGTATGTTGTTCTCTACAGAGTTCTGATCGTTTATTATCTGTCAGTTTTGAAATAGAGCGACGTTCGGAATTGTTATGATTTTTGGAAGTATTATTCGAAAATCTAGCTTTTGAGATTTGTTGGGTTTGTCTTGTTGTTGTTGTATTAGCTTTGAATCGAGTTGATATCGGTATTGAACTGCTGTCTGCGTTGCCGGTTTGTTCAGTTATAGCCGTTATGCCGTCGGTTAGAATTTTGGGAAATTCGAACCGTTTTGAGTTATGAACTTGGCTTGTAAGTTGGTCATGGTTATTGATCAATCATCTCTTGTATCTGAACAGATTCGTTTGGAGTTTTCAAGCCCTGAGTTAGCAGCTGTTTGATCGTTTCAGAGTTTTGAACGAAGAACGGTATAGAGAAATTCTTTGCACTGTTACCTTGTTTTCGTATAAATTGGTTAGACTTTGATACAATCTCTTTGTAGTGTATCCAGAGTTGGAGCTACTGCATTGAAAGGTAAAAGCAGTCATCGTAGCGGGATAGCATACTCGGGACTGTTGGTTCTCGAGTTTCCCTTTTTAAATCACATATTGCATTGATACTTGTTCTAGCACGTGGAACTTGTAATTGTTGATTGATTGAGTTTTTGTTATGTGGCTTATGTTTATGTTTCTGTTATGCATTCATCTTGAGCCTACTTTGATTACAGCGGGCAGAACAGCCCTTTTTGTTAGACGTTTGGGAACTATGATTGAGTGGCCTAGGTTTTAGTATTTCTCCTAGTGCTAGCATACTCATTATGGTTGCTCAAAGTCTAGAGGAGTGGGATACGTGGCACCACCTTGATTGGGAGAGTCGGTGAGTCGTTACGTGATCTCATCCTCGGGATCCCAAAAGCAGAGCAATACTCCCGTGTTTATCAGAATTGATATCCTGGTTTTAAAGACATGCATATCATTAACTTCGACTTGAATATGTGGTTTGATAGCATGTTGTGTATTCATTACTTGATATGTTGCTTTTACTGGGATTATCATTCTCACCGGTTATCCGGCTGTTGCTTTGTTTTGTATGTGTACTTGGCAACAGGTGGGGCAGGAACAAGTCAGAAGAGGCATGGTTAGCTTCGAGGGCAAGTAGTAGAAGTGAGACTCGGTTTAGAAGTCGAATTAGCATGTTTATCTAGTTTAAGATTGAAGCATGTTAGAACTTGAACTTGATATGTTTTGTTATTCGAATTAGTTTGTATTCGGATTGTAATCTAAAATCGAAGTATGTTGTTGTTGTATCGATTTAGACTTCTGGTTGTTTTTATGCCTTCTGAAAGCATGACTTGTTATGGCATGTTTCCCTACACTCTGTTATTGCATATGTATTTGAAGGCATGTCGGACCAAGCGCGGAATCCTTTCTTTTTTTTTCTGCAGCCTGAGCATTTCTGCCCAGGCCTTCCGCGCGCGGGCGAGGCGTTCCTCGCGCGCGCGCGAGGCCTCCGTTGGGCCTCTGAATGGTTTGCCCGCACGTGCGCGAGCTTGGTACCTCGCGCGGGCACGAGTCTTTGGTTGGTCTCGGGTGTTGAAGCCCGCGCACGCGCGAGCTTGGCTCCTCGCGCGGGCGCGCGGCGTTTAAAAAAAAAAAAAAAAAAAAAACTTTTGAATTGTTTTACTCTTGGATTCTTGTTCGCTTACTTGTTGTTTAATCCGAGATTAGTGGTTTAGAATCGAGGTCTCACATTAAGTGGTATCAGAGCCTTAAGATTCTTGGTCGAACTAGAGTGAGCGGGGTAGATCGAGTCTGTGTGTAATGACTCCTCGCATGTGTTTGAATTATTTAATTGTGTACTTAATTCCATGCGAGCATGCTTTATTGTTTGAGCATTTTTTGAATTACATGGTTGTGTGATTTAAATTAATAAAGCATGATGTACTTGAGATATAACTGTTTCTGTTCTCGACTGGTATTCGGTATTCCAAGCGGTTGTAAGGGCACTGATGGTAGCATTTGAGATATCTCGTGTGCTAACCTTTGATTATCAGATGGGTCCACGTCGAGTGATAAACAGAAACACACCACCAGTTATCCCTGCGACTGAGCAAGCTAGCACTGAGGTTGATCAGTTGGATGCTTCAGCAACTCCTATGGAAACCTTGCTGAAGAGTTTTCAGTCGTTCAATCCGCCATTGTTGATGGGTTCAGAAAATCCAGTTGACTGTGAGAGTTGGTTGGATGATATGGATCAGTTGTTTCATTCCATTGACTACACAGATGACCGCCGAATCAGGTTAGTAATTCATCAGCTGCGTGGTGGTGCTAAGAGCTGGTGGATCATGACAAAGAAAGCATTTGAGAGTAGAGGTACAGAGGTTACTTGGACTCTTTTTAAATCTGAGTTTTATAAGCGGTTTTTCCCTATCTCGTATCGTAAGGATAAGGGAGCAGAGTTTGCAAATCTGAGGCAAGGGAATCTGAACATTGAAGAGTACGTGGCTAAGTTCGATAGTCTGTTGCGTTTTGCACAGCTAATTGCCGGAGATGAAGAAGCTAAGGCAGATCAGTTCATCAACGGGTTGAACCCCGATGTCTTCACGTTGGTTAACACCAACAGGCCTAGCAACTTTGCGGATGCCATGAATTACGCAAAGGGAGCAGAAGCAGGCTTGTGGAGGCAAAGACGTAATCAGGGGGCACCTCAGCAGCAGAGGCAGTATCAGAACCAACCATCTCAGTACCAGAATCAGCCACCTCAACATCAGAACCAGTAGCAGAGGTATGAAGGTGGAAACAGTGGGGGAAACAGAAAGGATCAGTACAAGGCAAGAGGTAAACAGTTCAAGAGACAGGGGAACAGTTCGTCCAGTTCCAGTGGTTCGAAGCAATTCGGTTCAGGATCGAGTTCTGGGTCATCATCCTTGTACTGCAGCAAGTGTGGAGGAAGACACTCACCGGATCAGTGTGTGGGAGTCTTCGGCAATTGTAACACATGTCAGCAACCGGGACACTTCTCTAAAGTGTGCCCTCAACGTAATAGAGATAGAGCTCAGAGTGGGAGTTCGTCTAGACCTGCAACTCAGACGGAGAGGCAGTCGTCTGCAGTACACTCTTTCCAACCCCAGCAACAGCAGAACAGACAAGGAGGTAGCTCTAGTGCAAATCAGCCTCCGAGACAGCAAGCACGAGTCTTTGCATTGACAGAGGATCAGGCTCAGGCAGCACCTGACGATGTCATAGCAGGTAACTGTTCGATTTTCGGTCATTCTGCTCATGTCTTGATAGATACAGGTGCTTCCCATTCCTTTATCTCTAAGAAATATGTGTTATTGCATGCTTTGCCAACTAAATTGTTGCCTACAGTAGTAGCTGTTACTTCACCTTTGGGTGGAGGAATTGTTTCTGTCCAACTAGTCAGGATCTGTGAATTTTGTTTCGAGGGGAATTTGTTAGAATTCGACTGTATTGTACTTGGGCTGTCAGATTTTGATTGTATTGTCGGGATAGATGCTTTAACCAAGTACAGGGCGACAGTTGATTGTTTTCTGAAGGTTGTCAGGTTCAGACCTGAAATGGCAGACGAGTGGAAATTCTTTGGTAAGGGTTATCGATCTAGAATTCCTTTGATTTCAGTGTTATCTATGACTCGTTTGTTACAGAGAGGTGCAGAAGGATTTTTGGTTTATGCGGTTGATGTACTGAAATCTAGCCCAGCTTTGGTTGACTTACCAGTGGTTAGAGATTTTGCTGATGTGTTTCCGGAAGATGTTCCTGGATTGCCACCCATTCGAGAAGTCGAATTCAGCATTGACTTAGTGCCAGGTACTCAACCTATTTCAAAAGCTCCTTATCGTATGGCACTTGTTGATTTGAGAGAGTTGAAGGAGCAGCTTGAGGATTTGATTGCCAAGGGATACATCAGACCTAGTGTATCGCCTTGGGGTGCTCCTGTTCTATTCGTTCGGAAGAAGGATGGTTCTATGCGGCTCTGTATCGACTACCGCCAATTGAATCAGGCTACAGTTAAGAACAGATATCCTTTACCCCGAATAGATGACTTGTTTGATCAACTGCAGGGTTCTTCTGTCTACTCTAAGATTGATCTGAGGTCAGGCTACCATCAGCTGAGAGTGCAAGAGGAAGATGTCCCTAAGACCGCATTCAGAACGAGGTATGGTCACTTTGAGTTTATAGTCATGCCGTTCGGTTTGACTAACGCTCCAGCTGTTTTTATGGGTTTGATGAACCGTATCTTCCAGCGTTATTTAGATGAGTTCGTCATTATCTTCATCGATGATATTCTTATCTACTCAAAGAACTGTACTGACCATGCAGAGCACTTGAGAATCGTCTTGCAAATTTTATGAGTTGTGCAGTTGTTTGCCAAGCTATCGAAATGCGAATTCTGGTTAGATCGAGTTGTCTTTCTCGGTCATATTATTTCTGAAGATGGGATTTCTGTCGATCCCAGCAAAATCGAAGCGGTTATGAATTGGCCTAGACCGACATCAGTACCTGAGATCCGAAGCTTCATGGGTTTAGCTGGTTATTACCGTCGTTTCATCGAGGGTTTCTCGTCTATTGCCAAGCCTATTACCGTCAGTCCGAACTGCCACTTGTCCGAGCCTTTTAGACACTTGGACCCTGCGGAGTTCGGACGGTCCGAACTCGGGTTCGGACGGCCCGAACTGGTCCGTGTGCTCCGAACTATTTTGGTCCTTCCGAAGTCATTTTTGGACCCCCGGGACCTACCCCACCATTTTCGGATGTTCCGGATATGATTTTCTACTTATTGTCACCAAATAAGGACTCCTTAAACATGTTTTGACACTTTTAAAATTATATGTCATTTTCTAACATGTTTAAAATCACTTAATCTTGTAAAATGAAACCGGGCTACTACATTCTCCCCCTACTTAAGATATTTCGTCCTCGAATAATCTTAAGTACTGAATGCAGTAAAATACTGAATAAATATCTTTTATTCAAACTAATTCATTTTACAAGTTACAACATGAAAATACAACAATTTAAAATAGCTCTGGATAATCTGTACGCATACGACTCTCAAGTTCCCAAGTGGCCTCCTCAGTGCCTCGGCGCTGCCACTGAACTAGAACAAGAGGAATGATTTTGCTGCGTAACACCTTATCCTTATGACCTAAGATACGCAAAGGTCTCTCCACGTAGGTAAAATCCGAGTCCAACTGTACCTCAAACGGCTGTAAGATGTGAGACTCATCTGCCACATACAGTTGCAATAGTGAAACATGGAACACGTCGTGGATACTAGACAAATACGGCGGTAAAGCCAACCTATAAGCCAAATCTTCAAAACTTTCCAGAATCTCGAATGGACCAATGAACCTAGGAGATAGCTTACCTTTGAGACCGAATCTCAAAATCCTGTGAAATGGTGAGACTTTCAGGAATACTTTCTCACCCACCTCAAACTGCAAAGGTTTGCGCTTGACATTCGCATAGCTAGCCTGTCGATCATGTTCAACCTTAATTCTCTTCTTGATCTTCCCAACAATATCAACAGTCTGTTGGACTAACTTTGTTCCCTCTATCTGTCGCTCCCCCACTTCTTCCCAGAACAGTGGAGTACGACATCGTCGCCCGTACAACGCCTCAAACGGAGTCATCCCAATACTGCGATGGTAACTGTTGTTGTACGTGAATTCAATCAATGGCAATTGATCTTGCCATGATGGACTAAAATCCATAGAACATGCTTGAAACACGTCTTCAAGAGTACGGATCGTGCGCTCTGACTGTCCGTCAGTCTTTGGGTGATAAGCTGTACTCAAACTAAAAGTAGTTCCCATAGCGCACTGAAGACTCCCCCAAAACCTCGAAGTAAACCTGGGATCTCGATCGTTGACTATGCTCATACGCACTGCGTGCAATCGAACAATCTCCTGGATGTACAACCGTGCCATCCTATCAAAACTAATGTCTCGGTTATAAGGAATGAAATGTATTGACTTGGTGAGTAGGTCCACCACAACCCAGATAGCATCACAATTCCTCGAGCTCACTGGTAAATGGCTCACGAAGTCCATCATGATCAACTCCCATTTCCACTCAGAAATGGATAAACTGTGAAGCAATCCTCTAGGTCGTTGGTGTTCTACCTTGACCTACTGATACACCAAACATCTAAAAACATAATGATAAACATTTTTCTTCATTCCTTTCCACCATAAAGAATCTTGTACGCAAATATTTGTACACCTAAAGGATTCTCAAACTTTATGACTAGCACTTGTCATAACACCTGTGACAACGTCGTTGTCCACAATTCTTGATTTCTTGAATCCCTCAGGTTCTCTTCTTGGAAATATCAATACAAATATTCTTATTGACTCAAAATTCGATTAGTACAATATCTAGTACTAATATATATTGACATCTATCTCATAACTTCATATATCACCTGAAAATGAGAATACTGCTTATCCTGCCATGTATAATCATTTCTTGTTGAATCCTAACTTGCACTATTGGATGAACAAAACTATTTCATCACTTTTAGGCAAAGTCCTAAAACCAATACAACCTAGCAAAACCCCTGAATAAATCTCATCAAATTTAACATATCAATAACCTAACACATCCAATAGACATCCCGAAAAATTGGCGATAACAATCCCGCTGGAATCGATAACCTTAGATCTCAGCTGCTATCCTTTTTCCATGTCTAAACACTTAATGCTATCCTGTTTGTATCCATTATAATTCAAATTCTTGCTAGATCAATTTCTGACACTGAAGTCCGAGAATTACTGCAAATCATTCCTGAGAACTGAATATCTGAGTACTATACTCATCTTATCAGTCTACCAAAAAGTGAACAATTTCAATCGTTCTTTATGCAAAAAAATATTTAGCTCCCCCATCATGGGGTTATAACATTTGTACCTACCTCAGACTAATAGTTGCAAATAGTCATTGGGCACCAAACTTGCACCAAATTAACTGACCTTTTCAAAACATACATGAACAACTAAGTGCTCAACTTTCACTTTCCAAGATCGAATCCATGCTATAACTTAGCAGGCTCGTGACATATGTCAATAGAATCGAGTATCTTTTCAAGGTTATCAAACTGACACCAAATTATATTTTAACGTAACTGTTGCAATGATCTCTAGACTGAGTAAATTTTCCATCCCTTCTGAAGTACAAAAGACTTCCAGAATATCAATGGAAATATACTCTCCCATGTCTATCGTTGATCACAGTTCACATCTCCCAGTATAAGTCATCCCAGTGCCCTTATAAAAATTTTTTTTTGCTTGACAATCCATCAATCGAATTCAAATTCTTACAAGAAAACTTACCTAAGTAAACTCATCACTTAGAATTTCCTATGCATCTCGTAATCAAGATCCTGATCACTAATATATCTCTGATAGAATCAGACAATACTAGTAAAACCTCCTGGTTCTCCCCCAGTATCACGTGCGAGAACTATCCTTCCAGAATATTCACTTGTCAAGGAATCCTTACCAAGACTATTCTGTCCACGGAAACCAACTTCTGTATCTCTAATGAAGTCAGACGATAACTCAAATCCCTTGGAACTAATCCAGTACCAAGTATAATTCCAGAAGACTCAAATAAATCCTGGATATTCTCCTGATAGTTATACCCATTGATATGACTGTACATACAACGAGACTGAGGTAGGTCTTCCTATAATGTCAAACTGGAACAAAAGAATCCTTCTAGAGTACACCGGCATAAGGTCGCACTTACTATACCATCTCGAAACCCGACACTCAAGAGCACCCTGGCATAACCCATCCCCGAGTCTTTGATATTATGCAACATTCCTATCTGGACCAAAATCATTGGTCAAGGAAATTTCTCTATAGAGACACAACTCAAATTCCGAGTCTACAAGCATCTGATAATTAAATCCCGTTGAATATCAATTCAACTAATATCTTGGATTAAATCCCAAAATCACAAATCAATATCAAAACTTATCTACTCAGAACAATTATTTATCAAAGAAAATCCATTCCAAGACTGTTCTGACAATAAGACATTTGTATCTCTAACAGATGATAACCAAATCTTGATACCACGCTTGGTATCTATCAATCTAAAGTTACACCTTGTTGTGACTGTTGCCAAAATCCCCAGACTGATTAGCCTCCCCTAAATAGTCCCTGGAGCACAAAGGCCTCCAAAACAACCTCTGAAGTATGAAAACTTCCAGAGTAATACCGACTAAGGGTCGCGGTTTCTCACGTCTAGTCCTGATTACAGTCCACAACTCTTGGAATTTCTTAACCTTTCATCCTGATGAAAATCCATCATCACTAGGTAATCAATATAAAAAGATCAAAACAGCCAACTGTTCTAAGAAAATTCGTCTAGAACAAACATTCATGCATCCTGATGAATCACATCATCCCTGGCAAACAATGGTCTCACTAGAATATTCTAGGTAAAACATCTAGAACTATTAATTAAAATCATGAAAAATCCCAAGTACTCATTAAAACAATAATCAGTCTTTTATTCAAAATAACCAAGTTAATCTCAAATATTACAACACTTGAATAACAAATACAGGTTCTAATACAATCAATATTACAATCCCATGTAATATATAACTTAATCAAAAGATTACACTGAAAGATGTACAATACAATAGTAACTGAGTGCATCAAATACTGAAGTTTTTAATACATCTGATTACAACTGAAATATATATATTTAAATTCCATCGGAAGTCTTTCATTCCGTCTACTGATCTTGAACATGAAGTTTCATGTCTACTATTCATGTCAGCAGACCTTTTTCATCTCAAGATCTAAAATATAAAATCATGCTAATCTACCGGATCCTTCCAATATTTTTGGGTTCCTAATCTGGTAGATGAGACAAGATTTCCCTGACAATCTCTCCAACTACAAGTGAAGAGTCTTCCGGGGTGGCTTCCTTGGTCGACTCAGAATGGATGACTATATGTCACACATTCCATTCAACCTTGAGAAGCACCAGGCGTTGAAAACTGGATCTTCTCTAACAGCTCCATCCTGCTGGGATCCAAATAATACGATCCTCTACTGCCAACCTTGGCAATGACGATCTTGGAAAAGCCTAGACATCCTGCTATTCCAATTTCTGATACTGCTATCGTCATTGAAACCAAATTGTAATCCTACAAAGGATAACCCAAAATAAATACTATGTCCCAAAGAATCTTATTTCATGCTCTGATACCATAAATGTAGTGACCCGCGCCGTATTCACCTACTAATCAAAACTAAAGCATGCAATTAATCAATAAAATAATCTTAATCAGAGTAACTGCGGAATTAAAGTAAGTCAAATACCAGATAAGCAAAACCTAGTGGTCAACCCTGCTAACCAGCCTTGTTCACCACCTAACCTCCCTGTCTCCGGAAGAACTACCTGCATCTGCCCCATGGAATAGGACATCCAGCCAACAGAAAATAACCGGAAGTGAGCCTAACATGCTCAGTACGAGAGCATGAGTATACAATATTATATGCGCATGAATTCAAATGAACTGGGTATCAAGACACAAGTTCAAGAATATCTGATAGAGAATAACTTGGGCCTTGGTATGTACCATGCTGAGCTATCGCTACAGGAGGTGACAGACATACCTAGATGCCCTGATGGTAACCTAACACAAATCCACGTGTCCAACTAATATTGGTGACCTGACACAAGCCTATGTGTCCAACAATCTACTGACAAGGTAAATATCCCAATACCGGATATCACAAGGATACAGGCTCAATATGCTCATGTATGCAACATACAGTCATGACATGCTGTATATAAAGGCATTTAAAAAATGCAATCACATAATCCATGCAAACACATAATACATGCATACTCAATCTGGATATCTCGAATAATACTTCCTTACCTTACTAAGGCAGATCCTAGAAGCTCTCATCTAGGTCCAAGCCTACCATGCAACACTACAACATAAATAACCATGCATTACCTAGCATGCCAAACATCACCTACTAGGCTCTAAAAGCCTTAATTAAACTATAGCCTACTCCCTATTTACTATAGGGAACCAAAGACATACCTTCGTCCGTCGTCAGCCCGCTGATGTCGCATGCCCCACAGCCTGGGCATAGCCTCGCTACGACCCCTGGAAGCCTCGCCAGAGTTTTGCCGCCTGGCTGCTACTGCGGACACTGTCCTCTATAAAAAAAATACAATTTCCTACTCCAACTCTTAAAGAAAGAGTCCTGAAGCTCTTAAATAGAGCGATTACAAGAAGAAGAGAGGCAAATTTTCTCTTCAAATTGAGGAATTCGAACCCCTATTTATAGGAAAAGTTCAGACGGCCCGAACAGCCACTTGTCCGAGCCTTTTAGACACCTGGACCCTGCGGAGTTCAGACGGTCCGAACTCGGGTTCGAACGGCCCGAACTGGTTCAGAGGGCCCCGAAATGTTTTGGTTCTTCGGAAGTCATTTATGTACCCTGAGACCTACCCCACCATTTTCGGACGTTTTGGATCTGATTTTCCACTTATTTTCACCAAATAAGGACTCCTTAAACATGTTTTGACACTTTTAAAATTATATGTCATTTTCTAACATGTTTAAAATCACTTAATCTTGTAAAATGGAATTAGGATACTACAGGTCAAAAATATAATTTTAATGCTAGATAGATCCAAATCCGATCTCCATCATGAAAAATCATGTTCAATATTTTTTAAAGCTGCTGTCCAAATTTCGTCTCGATCCGACAGCTAGAACTCAAGATATGATTTTTTCAAGAAAACTACGCGCTGTCGCATATATATGCACGGACCCATGAACGGATGTGCCACGTGGTCCGGACATGTCGCGAGAAAAAATAATTTGAGGTAGAGAGCACCCGGAGGTGGGCGCGGACCCATTTACAGGATCCGTGCATGTCGCAGAATAAAAAAATAGAATTTTTGGAAATTAAAATTCTTATTTTGTGGGCTTTATTTTGTGGGCTTTTCAAGCCATATAAATAGAAGATAAAAGAGCAGATTGAGGGGGTTCGAAAACTTTTTCACGCAGGAATTGAAGGCGGCTAGGGCAGAGGCTTGGAGATTGAAGAACGCTCCATCCGAGTTCTTCTTCCTTTTTTCTTTAGATTATTAAACTTTTGTTGAATATTGTTTTCGTTATTTGAATAATTTTTCTTCAACCAAGACCGCGAGATTGGGCCAGAGAATTTTATGTTGAATATTTGGATGTTTATTTAGGATTTTTGGATTTTTGTTAATATTATTGATTGTTGGATTTAAATTTTGTCTTGTGAATAATCTGATAAACTATTTATTTGCTTCTTAATTGATTTCAAGTCGACAGAGGAGGAATTAATTTCGATTACTCCAATAATTTACATATGATTAAACCAATTAGAAATAGTATTCCGTTTCAGTATGCAGCTTTAGGTGAAAACTGAATTCTCATAATTTCTAATGCATTTGAAATTGGATGGAATTATAAAAATTAGCCCGTCAATATTTGAATAGGTTTAAATGTTCTAGAAATAGACTGTTAAATAAATTAGGAGAATTCGCCGTGGTTTAAGATTAAATCTGGATCTTGGATTTGCCACTTGTTTGCATAATTTGTCTGGTACATATGTATGTCTTGGTTGTCTCTTTTAATTATTTTTTATCTTCAATTATTTTAATTCTTATTTCTTAGGCAGTTCTTATTTTAAATTCTTATTTATTCAATTCAAGATCCTTTTTATTATTTTCTTCTAGATTAAATAAAACAATTAAATCTTGAGAATTGACAACAGTCCCTATGAGATCGATACTTGGACTCTCTGTCCAGTTTACTATTACTTGACCTAGTGCACTTGCTAGTAAATAGCGAATTAAGCGGTCAAGTTTTTGGCGCCGTTACCGGGGAATTTTTAGTTAATATTAGGATAGATTATTTTTTTGACACTATACTTATTATTATTATTATTATTATTATTATTATTATTATTATTATTATTATTATTATTATTTTCCTTTTGTATATTTAATTATTTATTTTACCTTGTAAGGTACTTGGATATGGCGGTATTCACAAAGTTTACCCAACAGCTCGCATGCAAAGATGAGCCAAAAGTGAATTTTGATGATGAATAAGAATATCAATTCATGCTGAGTGTTGTTGGAATGACGAGCTTTGAATGCCAATATCACGACAAGTTTGAGGGCGTAGGAAATCAAGACCCATACGTAGAGTCGTATGATTCTTACTAGGAGCGGTATCGCTCTTTGATGTATGTGGCCCCACTAAGAAATGTTGTTGTTGGAGTTTTACAGATGGAGGAAGAGGACGAAGCATAGACCAGGGGAGTGTTATTTTTGTGTTCATTGTGTTTTTGTTTGTCTTGTATTTGTGTGTTTGTTTTTGCATTCTGATCATTGTTTCTAAAGAATTGAGGGCAATGCTTTCGACAAGTATGGGGGGGCATTTATTTCATTGTGTTTTGTGTTTGTGTTGCATATAGTTTGTTTCATGTCTGTTTGTATCTTTGTCATTTTTGTAGTTTGTTGCATGTGTTTGAGTAGGATAATGAATGGGAGACAATGATGATATGAAGTTAGAAAAATGAATTTTTTTGTGAAAATGTGTTACTCTTGACTTGACATAAGAATCGTAGGTTGAACCGTGAATATTTTTAAGCACTTATGTTAGACCAGTGAAGTGTAGCGAAAAAAATTGATGATATTTGTGTCTGTTTGACCATTGAACGAAAATAGATATTTAGTGATCTTAACTGTGCCCTATGAATTTTATGATCCTCTAACAATTGCACTTATGATCTTGGGCGCACCAAGAATTTTGAAAATGTGAAATAGATGAAATTTTTTGAAAAATCATACTCCATCGGGGTCATGGACGAGGAATTGAAATCCTAATATCCTTGTCCTTGTCTAAGTAAGCGTAGTAAATGGGGTTGTAAATTTATCAAAATTAAAAATTTAATTTTTGAAAAAATAATAACAATTTCATCCGGGTTTCGGGCATGGGATTGAAATCCTAATCTCCTAGTCTGAAACTAAGTTTGCGGGTTCAATGTGATTGTTGCTCCATCTGGGCTATAGACGAGGGGATTGAATTCGAACCCTATCACAGTTATAGATAAGTTTGCGGGTAAATATTGGGGCATAAAAATTTTGGGTGTTAAATCCGGCGGTGCGTAAAAATAATCTCAAGGAATGTGTATTTGTTAGAGGTAATTGGAAGGAATGGATGCATGTGAGTGAATATTGCACTGATATGTTCTTAGGTCGCTAAGAAGTCTTAAGACAGATTCTTTCTAAGTTACACGTAGCTGAAATAACATTGCACTCACACACGTTCACGTTAAACTGAGGGTGTACTATGAAGGGTTAAGGGTGTTTTTAAGTTGGCATATGACTTCTCTGAGGCAAATTTCCATAAATTTTTCCTACTTTGTTGTTTCTTGCATTGTATGTCTTGCTTGAGAGCGAGCAAGATTTAAGTATGGAGAAATTGATAAGTGCATTTTGTGTGCATATTTTAATATTGTTTTATATATTTATTTTGCATGCATTAATAGTTTTTTATAAATTGTATTCATGATTTATTGCATGTGTGTGCATTTCACTCTCCGGGTTGATTTTTGTAGAAATATTGAAGAAATCATGATTTTTGGAGCAAGAGAAGAGCCCGCTAGCATGAACTACGGAGCAGCAATGGTCAAAAATCTATTTTTAATGCTATAGATATCCAAATCCGATCTCCACTGTTGAAAATCAATTCCAGATGTTTTGAAACTGCTGTCCAAATTTCTGCTCGATCCGACGGCTAAAACTTGAGATATGATTTTTTTCAAGAAAACTGCGCGCTGACACATATGTATGCACGGATGTGGCACGGGGTCCGGATATGTTGCGAGAAAAAAATAATTTGAGGCAAAGAGTACCCGGAGGTGGGCACGGACCCATGTCCAGGGTCAGTGCATGTACCAGAATCAGAAAAAATAGAATTTTTGGAAGACTTTTTCACGCAGGAATTGAAGGCGGGTAGGCCGGAGGCTTGGATATTGAAGAACGCTCCATTCAAGTTCATCTTCCTTTCTTCTTTAGATTATTAATCTTTAGTTGAATATTGTTTTCGTTATTTGAGTAGTTTTTCTTTAAACAAGACCGCGAGATGGGCCAGACAATTTTATGTTGAATATTTGGATGTTTATTTAGGATTTTTGTGTTTTTGTTAATATTATTTATTGTTGTATTTAAATTCTGTCTTGTGAATAACCCGATCAACTATTTATTTGCTTGTTAATTGATTCCAAGTTGACAGAGGAAAAATTGATTTTGATCACTCCAATAATTGATAAATGGTTAAACCGACTAGAAATAGTATTTGGTTTCAGTATGCGGCTTTAGGTGAAAATTAAATTCTCATAATTCCTAATAAATTTGAATTTGATTAGAATTATGAAAATTAATCCGTCAATATTTGAATAGGTTTCACTGTTCTAGAAATATACTGTTAAATAAATTAGGAGAATTCGCCGTGATTTAAGATTAAATCTGGATCCTGCATTTGCCACTTGTTTGCATAATTTTTTTGGTATTTGCGTATTTTTTGGTTGTCTCGTTTTAATTATTTTTATCTTTCATTATTTTAATTCTTATTTCTTAGGCAGTTCTTATTTTAAATTCTTATTTTATTCAATTCTAGCTCCTTTTTATTATTTTTGTCAAGATTAAATAAAATAATTAAATTTGAGAATTGACAACAGTCCGCGTGGGATCGATACTTGAACTTTCTGTCAAATTTACTATTATTTGACCTAGTGCACTTTCTAGTAAATACCAAATTAAGCGGTCAAGTTTTTGGCGCCGTTGCCGAAGACTGTTTAGTTAATATTAGGATATATTATTTTCTTGAAATTAGACTTATTATTATTATTATTATTATTATTATTATTATTATTATTAGTAGTAGTAGTAGTAGTAGTAGTAGTATTATTATTATTATTATTTTCATTTTGTTTATTTAATTATTTATTTTACCTTGTGAGGTACTTGGATATGGTTAATCGTCAGGTATTCACAAGGTTTACTCAACAACTCGCATGAGATGATGAGCCAAAAGTGAATTTTGATGATGAAGAAGAATATCAGTTCAAGCCGAGTTCTGTTGGAATGACGAGCTTTCAATGTCAATATCACGCCAAGCTCGAGGGCGTAGAAAATCAAGACTCATACGTAGAGTCGTATGATTATTACTATGGGCGGCAGTCGGTCTTTGATGTATGTGGCCATGTAAAGAAAAGTTGTTGTTGGAGTTTTACAGATGGAGGAAGAGGATAAAGCATAGACCTGGGGAGTGTTATTTTTGTGTTCATTGTGTTTTTGTTCGTCTTGCATTTGTGTATTTGTTTTTGCATTCTAATCATTGTTTCTAAAGCATTGAGGGAAATGCTTTGGATAAGTATGAGGGGCATTTATTTCATTTTGTTTTGAGTTTGTGTTGCATATAGTTAGTTTCATGTCTGTTTCAATCTTTGTCGTTTTTGTAGTTTGTTGCATGTATTTGAGTAGGATAATGAATGAAAGCCAAAGATGATATGAATTTAGAAAAATGAACTATTTTGTGAAAATGTGTTACTCTTGACTTGACATGAGAAACCGTAGGTTGAACCGTGAATATATTTAAGCACTAATATTAGACGATTGATGTGAAGCAAAAAAATTGATGTTTTTTGTGTCTGTTTGACTATTGCACGAAAATAGGTGTTTAATGATTTTAATTGTGTCCTGTGAATTCTATGATCCTCTAACAATTGTACTTATGATATTGGGCGCAACAAAATTTTTGAAAAAGTGAAATAGATGAAAATTTTTGAAAAATTAAACTCCATCGGTGTCATGGACGAGGAATTGAAATCCTAATATCATTGTCCTTGTCTAAGTAAGCGGAGTAAATGGGGTTGTAAATTTATCAAAATTAAAATTTTAATTTTTTAAATAATAATAACAATTCCATCCGGGTTTTGGGCATGGAATTGAAATCCTAATCGCCTAATCTGAAACTATGTTTGTGGGTTCAATGGGATTGTTGCTCCATCTGGGCTATAGACGAGGGGATTGAAATTTGAATCCTATCACAGTTATAGCTAAGTTTGCGGGTAATTATTAGGTCTTAAAAATGTTTGGCGCAAAATCCGACGGTGCGTAAAAATAATCTCAAGGAAGGTGAGTTTTTTAAAGGTAATTGGAAGGAATGGATGAATGCGAGTGACTCTTGCACTGATGTGTTCTTAGGTCGCTAAGCAGTCTTAAGACAGATTCTTTCTAAGTTGCATGTAGCTGGAATAACATTGCACTCACACACGTTCACGTTAAAGCGAGGGTGTATTATGAAGGGTTGAGGGTGTTTTTAAGTTGGCATATGACTTCTTTGAGGCAAATTCCCATGAATTTTTCCTACTTTGTTGTTTCTTGCATTGTATGTCTTGTTCGAGGGCGAACAAGATTTAAGTATTGTTAAGTTGATAAGTGCATTTTGTGTGAATATTTTGGAGTTGTTTTTTATATTTATTTTGCATGCATTCATAGTGTTTTATAAGTTTTATTCATGATTTTATTGCATGTGAGTGCATTTCACTCTTCTGGTGGTTTTTTGTAGAAATATTGAAGAAATCTTGATTTTGGAGCAAGGATAGAGCCTCCAAGCATGAATTACGTACCAGCAATGGTCAAAAATATATTTTTAAAGCTAGAGAGATCCAAATCTAAACTCCATTGTTCAAATACAATTCAAGATTTTTTGAAGCTGCTGTCGAAGTTTTTGCTCGATCCGACGACTAGAACTCAAGAAAACTACGCGCTGTCAGATATGTTTGCACGGCCCCATGCACGGATGTGGCACGGGGTCTGGACATGTTGCGAGAAAAAAAAAATTGAGGCAAAGAGCACCCAGAGGTGGGCACGGACCCATTTCCAGTGTCTGTGCATGTCGTAGAATAAAAAAAATAGAATTTTTGAAAATTAAAATTCGCATTTTGCGGGCTTTATTTTGTGGGCTTTTCAAACCATATATATAGAAGCTAAAATTGTAGATTGAGGGGGTTCGAAGAATTTTTCATGCAGAGAATTGAAGGTGGATAGGGCGGAAGCTTGGAGATTGAAGAACGCTCCATTCGAGTTCTTCTTCCTTTATTTTTTAGATTATTAATCTTTTGTTGAATATTCTTTTCCTTATTTGAGTAGTTATTCTTCAACTAAGACCGCGAGATTGGGCCAGAAAATTTTATGTTGAATATTTTTGTTGTTTATTTAGGATTTTTGGATTTTTGTTAATATTATTGTTTGTTGGTTTTAAATTTTGTCTTGTGAATAACCTGATCAACTATTTATTTTCTTTTTAATTTATTCCAGGTCGACAAAGGAAGAATTGATTTCGATCAATCCAATAATTAACATATGCTTAAACCTATTAGAAATAATATTCGGTTTCAGTATGCTGCTTTAGGTGAAAACTGAATTTTCAAAATTCCTAATGCATTTTAATTTGATTAGAATTATAAAAATTAATCCGTCAATATTTGAGTAGGTTTAAATGTTCTAGAAATAGACTGATAAATAAATTAGGATAATTTGCCATTATTTAAGATTAAATTTGGATCCTGGATTTTCCACTTGTTTGCATAATTTGTTTGGTACCTGTGTATGTCTAGGTTGTCTCGTTTTAATTATTTTTATCTTTGATTATTTTAATTCTTATTTCTTAGGCCGTTCTAATTTTAAATTCTTAGTTTATTCAATTCCAGCTCTTTTTTATTATTTTTGTCTAGAGTCTGTAAAATAATTAAATTTTGAGAATTGACAACAGTCCCTGTGAGATCGATACTTGGACTCTCTATCCACATTACTAATACTTTACCGAGTGCACCTGCTAGTAAATATACCGAATTAAGTGGCCAAGTTTTTAACGCCGTTGCCGGGGACTGTTTAGTTAATATTAGGATAGATTTTTTTTCTTGAAACTAGACTTATTATTATTATTATTATTTTCCTTTTGTTTATTTAATTATTTATTTTACCTTGTGAGGTACTTGGATATGGTTAATCGAGGGGAATTCACAAGGTTTACCCAACAGCTCGCATGCGAAGATGAGCCAAAAGTGAATTTTGATGATGAAGAAGAATATCAGTTCATGCCGAGTGTTGTTGGAATGACGAGCTTTAAATGTCAATATCACGCCAAGATTGAGGGCGCAGGAAATCAAGACCCATACGTAGAGTCGTATGATTCTTACTATGGGCGGCAGTCGCTCTTTGATGTATGTGGCCCCGCAAAGAAAAGTTGTTGTTGGAGTTTTACAGATGGAGGAAGAGGACGAAGCATAGACCAGGGAAGTGTGATTTTTGTGTTCATTGTGTTTTTTTTCGTCCTGCATTTGTGCGTTTGTTTTTTCATTCTGATCATTGTTTCTGAAGCATTGAGGGCAATGCTTTAGATAAGTATGGGGGGCATTTATTTCATTGCGTTTTGTGTTTGTGTTGTATAAAGTTCGTATCATGTCTATTTGCATCTTTGTCGTTTTTGTAGTTTGTTGCATGTATTTGAGTAGGATAATGAATGGTAGCCAATGATGATATCAATTTAGAAAAATGAAATTTTTTTGTGAAAATGTGTTTCTCTTGACTTGACATGAGAAACCATAGGTTGAACCGTGAATATTTTTAAGGACTAATGTTAGACCAATGAAGTGTAGCGAAAAAAATTGATGTTGTTTGTGTCTGTTTGGCCATTGCATGAAAATAGGTGTTTAGTGATCTAAATTGTGTCATGTGAATTCTATGATCCTCTAACAATTGCACTTATGATCTTGGGCGCACCAAAAATTTTGAAAAAGTGAAATAGATGAAAATTTTTGAAAAATTAAACTCCATCGGGGACTTGGACGAGGAATTGAAATCCTAATTACCTTTTCCTTGGCTAAGTATGCGGAGTAAAAGGTTTTGTAAATTTATCAAAATTAAAAATTCAATTTTGAAAAAATAATAACAATTCCATCCGGGTTTCGGGCATGGGATTGAAATCCTAATCGCCTAGTCTGAAACTAAGTTTGGGGGTTCAATGGGATTGTTTCCCCATCGGTGCTATAGACGAAGGGATTGAATTCGAATCCTATCACAGTTATAGCTAAGTTTGCGGGTAATTATTGGAGCTTAAAAATTTTGGGTGCAAAATCCTGCGGTGCGTAAAAATAATCTCAAGGAAGGTGTGTTTGTTAGATGTAATTGGAAGGAATGGAAGCATGTAGCTGAAATAACATTGCACTCACACATGTTGACGTTAAACCGAGGGTGTATTATGAAAGGTTGAGGGTGTTCTTAAGTTGGCATATGAGTTCTCTAAGGCAAATTCCCATGATTTTTCCTACTTTGTTGTTTCTTGCATTGTATGTCTGGCTCGATGGCGAGCAAGATTTAAGTATGGAGAAGTTGATAAGTACATTTTGTTTGTTTATTTTGGTGTTGATTTTTATATTAATTTTGCATGCATTCATAGTGTTTTATAAATTTTATTCATGATTTATTTCATGTGTGTGCATTTCACTCTATGGGTTGATTTTTGTTGAAATATTGAAGAAATCATGATTTTTGGAGCAAGAGAAGAGCCCGCAAGCATGAATTACGGAGCTTGCATGTGAGACCTCGTTTCTAAAAAACTAATATCAGACAACAAGCGATAAGTAATCAAGAACCCAATATATATATATATATAATGTTTTTTAAAAGGAGGCTCGCACGCCCGCGCCGACATCAGCGTGCCCGCGCCTACGCCCCGCAAATCCCAGCGCGCCCGGGCCAAAGGAAGCGCGCCCGCACTCATACCTCGCAAAGAGGCCGCGCGCCCGCGCCAACAATCGCGCGCCCGCACCGTCCCCTCGCCCAGAAAAGTTAAGGCACTGTAATAAACTCAATCAAAACCTAAACACTTGCATTAAGAGTATTTGACATTCCAATAACAATACAAGAAAGGTTTAGGGAAGAGAAACATTCAATTCGATAGCACCTACATCGTTTCTTGCTTACAAAGCATATACGAGAAGTTCGAATGACTAAACATGATCGCAAAACATAACTAGGTTGACATGCTGATTCGACTTCTAAACGAGTCTCACTTCTATCTCTTGCTCTGGACGCTAACCAGTTCTATGCTGACTTGATCCTGCCCTTCCTGTTGCCAAGTACACATACAAAACAAAGTAACAGCCGGATATCCGGTGAGAATGATAATCCCAGTAAAAGCAACATATCAAGTAATGAATATACAACATGCTATCAAACCACATATTCAAGTCGAAGTTAATGATATGCATGGCTTTAAAACCAGGATATCAATTCTGATAAACAAGGGAGTATTGCTCTGCTTTTGGGATCCCGAGGATGAGATCACGTAACGACTCACCGACTCTCCCAATCGAGGTGGTGCCACGTATCCCACTCCTCTAGACTTTGAGCAACCATAATGAGTATGCTAGCACTAGGCGAAATACTACAACCTAGGCCACTCAATCATAGTTCCCAAAAGTCTAACAAAAAGGGCGGTTCTGCCTGCTGAAATCAAAGTAGGCTCAAGATGAATGCATAACAGAAACATAAACACAAGCCACATAACAAAAACTCAATCAATCAACAAATACAAGTTCCATATGCTAGAACAAGTATCAATGCAATATGTGATTTAAAAAGGGAAACTCGAGAACCAACAGTCCCGAGTATGCTATCCCGCTACGATGACTGCTTTTACCTTTCAATGCAGTAGTTCCAACTCTGGATAAGCTACAACAAAAGGTTTAATCAACAACTAAACAATCCAACAACAAAGGCAACGGTTCAAGGTAATCTCTTTACTGTTCTTCGTCCAATTCTCGACGACCAAATGCTGCTAACACAGGGCTTGACAACTCCAAAAGAATCTGTTCAGATACAATCAAAGATCAATTACCATGATCGACTTACAAGCCAAGTTCAACAACTTCAAAAACGATTCAAATCTCCAAAACTCAAACCGACGGCATAACGGCTATAACTGAACAAACCGACAATGCAGACAGCAGTTCAATAGCGATATAACCTCATAAAAATTCTAAGACAACCAAAACAAAGCAAACCCATCAATCTCAAAATCCACATTTTCGAAAATGGCTTCCAAAAATCATAACAAATCCGAACATCGCTCTAATTCAAAACCCACAGATAATAAACGATCAGAACTCTGTAGAGAACAACATACTCGAATCTCAAACGATTCTAACAACATCCAAAAACTAGAATGTATCCGATCGTAGAAAAACTTATGATATAACGGAGCTCTCGCTGCAGTGATCGCTAAACTGCCTTTAGAAATAAATTCCAACAGCCGGATCGTGCTCGGACTGGAATCCCAAAGCTTGGAAAAGCTTGGAGGCGTGAGAATGGAGGGAGACGGCTTGGAGGGGATGAAGAAGACTTTGTCAACCAATTTCTAAGAGTAGATAATATATAAAATCCATAATTTGCGTTTTAGTCCCTGAAAAATCCAATTTTTTGCAAAAAGGACCCTGATCAAAATCAAACTGGCTCGGGAACTCTGTAATCTCTGATTAACTCAAATAAATTCAATTAAGATAAAAATGGGGCTTCCCAATTCTCCCCCACTAAGAAGAGATTTCGTCCTCGAAATCAACGAGAACCACAACTCATAAGCTAGAATAAAGAACTAAAGACAGTAAGAAGAATTCACGTCAATTGAATAACTCTGGAAAACGCTGTCTCATGTCAGATTCTGTCTCCCAAGTTGCTTCCTCGACTCCGTGACAGCTCCACTGCACTTTCACTAACGGGATCGACTTGGTTCTGAGTTGTTTCTCCTTCCGATCAAGGATCTGAATTGGTCGCTCAAAGTAGCTCAGAGTCTCGTCTAACTTGGCTTCGTCAGGCTGAAGGATATGAGAAATATCTGGTTGATACTTTCGCAGCATAGAGACGTGAAAAACGTCGTGAATACCAGATAAAGACGGAGGAAGTGCAAGTCTGTAGGCAAGATCGCCTATCTTCTCGAGAATCTCGTACGGCCCGATGAATCTCGGAGATAACTTCCCTCTCTTACCGAATCTGACAGTGCCTCTGAAAGGTGAAATCTTCAGAAAGACTCGGTCTCCCTGATCAAAACTCAGAGGTCTACGCCTGACATTCGCATACTTCGCCTGTCTATCTTGAGCTGACTTCATTCTGGTCTGAATGATCTTAACCTGCTCTGCCATATCTCTAAGCATCTCCGGTCCCAAATCTGGTGACTCGGACAATTCATCCCAAAACAACGGAGATCGGCACTTCTTACCATACAAAGCCTCAAAAGGCGCCATACCGATACTCGCTTGGAAGCTGTTGTTGTAAGAAAACTCGACAAGAGGCAAAGAATCCTGCCAACTAGTGCCAAAGTCTAGCACTACCCCTCGCAGCATATCCTCTAACGTCTGGATAGTCCGCTCTGACTGTCCATCGGTCTGAGGATGATAAGCTGTACTCAGATGCAATCGAGTACCAAGTGCCCCCTGAAGACTGTGCCAGAAGTGAAAAGTGAATCTAGGATCTCTGTCTGAAACGATTGACTTCGGCACACCATGCAGTCTCACAACATTGCTAACATACAACTCAGCCATCTGATCATGACGATACGTCATCCTGTACGGAATAAAACACGCAGACTTCGTCAATCGGTCGATCACTACCCAAATGGCGTCGCATCTTCGAACAGATCGTGGTAGCTTTGTGACGAAATCCATGGAAATGTGATCCCACTTCCATTCAAGAACAGATAGACTGTGCAACAGACCTCCTGGTCGCTTCCGTTCTCCTTTCACCTGCTGACAATTCAAACACCGAGATACAAACCTCGCTACGTCGCTCTTCATTCTCTTCCACCAAAACAGAATCTTCAGATCGTTGTACATCTTACGACCTCCAGGATGAATACTAAACCGACTGCAATGAGCCTCTCGAAGAATACGCTGCCTCAACTCCGAAATATCAGGCACAACAATACGGTTATTCACATACAGTACATCATCTCTAACCTGGAATTCAGACTGATGCCCAGATCTGACTTTCTCTACTGAAACCTGAATGCTCGGCTCAGACTTCTGTGCTTCTCTGATTGCAACAAACAACTCCGATTCGGCTTGAATAGCAAACACTCTGATAGTCTCCCTATCTGTTTCAAACTCTAAACCAGAAGTGCAACAATCATCGATCAACTGAGAAACACCAATAGTAGTAAGAGATAAAGAACATAGCTTTCGGCTCAAGGCATCTGCAACTGCATTCGACTTTCCCGGATAATACTTGATTTCACAATCGAAATCCTTCAACAGATCTAACCATCTTCTCTGTCTCATATTCTGCTCTGCCTGTGAAAACAAGTACTTAAGGCTCTTATGGTCAGAAAAGATCTCGAAAGACTCACCATAAAGATAGTGACGCCAGATCTTCAGAGCAAAGACGATCGCAGCTAGTTCAAGATCATCAACCGGATAACGAGTCTCGTGCGGTTTCAGCTGTCTCGATGCATACGCTATCACATGCTTATGTTGCATAAGAACACAACCCAAGCCTCGGTTAGAAGCATCACAATAGACTGTGAAACCTCCAGTACCCTTCGGAATAGAAAGAATTGGAGCACTGGTCAGTCTCCTCTTCAGATCAACAAAGCTAGCCTCACAATCTGCAGTCCAGACAAAAGGCGCATTCTTCTGAGTCAGCTGGGTAATGGGCTTGGCAATAGACGAGAAACCCTCGATGAAACGATGGTAATAACCAGCTAAACCCATGAAGCTTCAGATCTCCAGCACTGAAGTAGGTCTAGGCCAATTCATAACCGATTCAATCTTGCTGGGATCGACAGAAATCCCATCTTCAGAAATAATATGACTGAGAAAGACAACTCGATCTAACCAGAATTCACACTTAGATAGCTTGGCAAACAACTGCTCAGATCGTAAAATCGGGAGTACGGTCCTCAAGTGCTCTGCATGGTCAGTACGGTTCTTCGAGTAGATAAGAATATCATCGATAAAGATAATGACGAACTCATCTAAAAAACGCTGAAAGATACGGTTCATCAAACCCATAAAGACCGCTGGAGCGTTAGTCAAACCGAACGACATGACTATAAACTCAAAATGACCATACCTCGTTCTGAATGCGGTCTTAGGAACGTCTTCCTCTCGCACTCTCAACTGGTGATAACCTGACCTCAGATCAATCTTAGAGTAGACAGAAGAACCCTGCAGTTGTTCAAACAAGTCATCTATTCGGGGTAAAGGATACCTGTTCTTAACTGTAGCCTGATTCAATTGACGGTAGTCGATACAGAGCCGCATAGAACCATCCTTCTTCCGAACGAAAAGCACAGGAGCACCCCAAGGCGACACACTAGGTCTGATGTATCCCTTGGCAAATAAATCCTCAAGCTGCTCCTTCAACTCTCTCAATTCAACAAGTGCCATACAATAAGGAGCTTTTGAAATAGGTTGAGTACCTGGCACTAAATCAATGCTGAATTCAACCTCTCGAATGGGTGGCAATCCAGGAACATCTTTCGGAAACACATCAGCAAAATCTCTAACCAATGGTAAGTCAACCAAAGCTGGGCTAGATTTCAGTACAGCAACCGCATAAACCAAAAATCCTTCTGCACCTCTCTGTAACAAACGAGTCATAGATAATACTGAAATCAAAGGAATTCTAGATCGAGAACCCTTACCAAAGAATTTCCACTCGTCTGCCATTTCAGGTCTGAACCTGACAACTTTCAGAAAACAATCAACTGTTGCCATGTACTTGGTCAAAGCATCTATACCGACAATACAATCAAAATCTGACAACCCAAGCACAATACAGTCGAATTCTAACAAATTTCCCTCAAAACAAAGTTCACAGTTCCTGACTAGTCTGACAGAAACAATTCCTCCACCCAAAGGTGAAGTAACAGCTACTACTGTAGGCAACAATTCAGTTGGCAAAGCATGCAATAACACAAATTTCTCAGAGATAAAGGAATGGGAAGCACCTGTATCTATCAAGACATGAGCAGAATGACCGATAATCGAACAGTTACCTGCTATGACATCATCAAGTGTTGCCTGAGCTTGATCCTCTGCCAATGCAAAGACTCGTGCTTGCTGTCTCGGAGGCTGATTTGCACTAGAGCTACCTCCCTGTCTGTTCTGCTGTTGCTGAGGTTGGAAAGAGTGCACTGCAGACGACTGCCTCTCCGGCTGAGCTGTAGGTCTAGATGAACTCCCACTCTGAGCTCTATCTCTATTACGTTGAGGGCACACCTTAGAGAAGTGTCCTGGTTGCTGACATGTGTTACAATTTCCGAAGACTCCCACACACTGATCCGGTGAGTGTCTTCCTCCACACTTGCTGCAGTACAAGGATGATGACCCAGAACTTGGTCCTTAACCGAATTGCTTCGAACCACTGGAACTGGACGAACTGTTTCCTTGCCTCTTGAACTGTTTACCTCTTGCTTTGTACTGATCCTTTCTGTTTCCCCCACTGCTACCACCTTCATACCTCTGCTGCTGGTTCTGATGTTGAGGTGGCTGATTCTGGTACTAAGATGGTTGGTTCTGATACTGCCTCTGCTGCTGAGGTGCCCCCTGATTACCTCTTTGCCTCCACAAGCCTGCTTCTGCTCCCTTTTCTTAATTCATGGCATCCGCAAAGTTGCTAGGCCTGTTGGTGTTAACCAACGTGAAGACATCGGGGTTCAACCCATTGATGAACTGATCTGCCTTAGCTTCTTCATCTCCGGCAATTAGCGGTGCAAAACGCAACAGACTATCAAACTTAGCCACGTACTCTTCAATGTTCAGATTCCCTTGCTTCAGATTTGCAAACTCTGCTCCCTTATCCTTACGATACGAGATAGGGAAAAACCGCTTATAAAACTCAGATTTAAAAAGATTCCAAGTAACTTCTGTACCTCTACTCTCAAATGCTTTCTTTGTCAAGATCCACCAGCTCTTAGAACCACCACGCAGATGATGAATTACTAACCTGATTCGGCGGTCATCTGTGTAATCAATGGAATCGAACAACTGATCGATATCATCCAACCAACTCTCGCAGTCAACTGGATTTTCTGAACCCATCAATAATGGCGGATTGAACGACTGAAACCTCTTCAGCAAGGTTTCCATAGGAGTCGCTGAAGCATCCAACTGATCAACCTCAGTGCTAGCTTGCTCAGTCGCAGGGATAACTGGCGGTGTGTTTCTGTTTATCACTCGACGAGGACCCATCTGATAATCAAAGGTTAGGACACGAGATATCTCAATCGCTACAATCAGTGCCCTTAAAACCGCTTGGAATACCGGATACCAGTCGATAACAGAAACAGTTATATCTCAAGTAGATCATGCTTTATAAATTAAATCACATAATCATGTAATTCAATAATTCTCAATAATAAAGCATGCTCGCATGGAGTAAAGTACATAGTTAAAATAATTCAAACACATGCGAGGAGCCAATACACACAGACTCGATCTACCCGCTCACTCTAGTTCGACCAAGAATCTTAACTCTCTGATACCACTTAATGTGAGACCTTGTTTCTAAACAACTAATATCAGACAACAAGCGATAAGTAATCAAGAACCCAATATATATATTTTTATTTTTTTTTAAAAGGAGGCTCGCGCGCCCGCGCTGACATCAGCGCGCCCGCGCTCATACCTCACAAAGAGGCCGCGCGCCCGCGCCAACAACCGCGTGCCCGCGCCGTCCCCTAGCCCAGAAAAGTTAAGGCACTGTAATAAACTCAATCAAAACCTAAACACTTGCATTAAGATTATTTGATATTCCAATAACAATACAAGAAAGGTTTAGGGAAGAGCAACATTCAATTCGATAGCACCTACATCGTTTCTTTCTTACAAAGCATATACGAAAATTTCGAATGACTAAATATGATCGCAAAACATAACTAGGTTGACATGCTGATTCGAATTCTAAACGAGTCTCACTTCTATCTCTTGCTCTGGACGCTAACCAGGTCTATGCTGACTTGATCCTGCCCTTCCTGTTGCCAAGTACACATACAAAACAAAGCAACAACCGGATATCCGGTGAGAATGATAATCCCAGTAAAAGCAACATATCAAGTAATGAATATACAACATGCTATCAAACCACATATTCAAGTCGAAGTTAATGATATGCATGTCTTTAAAACCAGGATATCAATTCTGATAAACAAGGGAGTATTGCTCTGCTTTTGGGATCCTGAGGATGAGATCACGTAACAACTCACCGACTCTCTCAATTGAGGTGGTGCCACGTATCCCACTCCTTTAGACTTTGAGCAACCATAATGAGTATGTTAGCACTAGGCGAAATACTAAAACCTAGGCCACTCAATCATAGTTCCCAAACGTCTAACAAAAAGGGCGGTTCTGCCCGCTGAAATCAAAGTAGGCTCAAGATGAATGCATAACAGAAACATAAACACAAGCCACATAACAAAAACTCAATCAATCAACAAATACAAGTTCCACATGCTAGAACAAGTATCAATGCAATATGTGATTTAAAAAGGGAAACTCGAGAACCAACAGTCCCGAGTATGCTATCCCGCTACGATGACTGCTTTTACCTTTCAATGCAGTAGTTCCAACTCTGGATAAGCTACAACAAAAGGTTTAATCAACAACTAAACAATCCAACAACAAAGGCAACGGTTCAAGGTAATCTCTTTACCGTTCTTCATCCAATTCTCGACGACCAAATGCTGCTAACACAGGGCTTGACAACTCCAAACGAATCTGTTCAGATACAATCAAAGATCAATTACCATGATCGACTTACAAGCCAAGTTCAACAACTTCAAAAATGGTTCAAATCTCCAAAACTCAAACCGACGGCATAACGGCTATAACTGAACAAACCGACAATGCAGACAGCAGTTCAATAGCGATATAACCTCATAAAAATTCTAAGACAACCAAAACAAAGCAAACCCATCAATCTCAAAATCCAAATTTTCGAAAATGGCTTCCAAAAATCATAACAAATCCGAACGTCGCTCTAATTCAAAACCGACAGATAATAAACGATCAGAACTCTGTAGATAACAACATACTCGAATCTCAAATGATTCTAACAACATCCAAAAACTAGAATGTATCCGATCGTAGAAAAACTTACGATATAACGGAGCTCTCGCTGCAGTGATCGCTAAACTGCCTTCAGAAATAAATTCCAACGGCCGGATCGTGCTCGGACTGGAATCCAAAAGCTTGGAAAAGCTTGGAGGCGTGAGAATGGAGGGAGACGACTTGGAGGGGATGAAAAAGACTTTTTCAACCAATTTCTAAGATTAGATAATATATAAAATCCACAATTTGCGTTTTAGTCCCTGAAAAATCAAATTTTTGCAAAAAGGACCCTGATCAAAATCAAACCGGCTCGGGAACTCTGTAATCTCTGATTAACTCAAATAAATTCAATTAAGATAAAAACGAGGCTTTACAAGCAATGGTCAAAATTCAATTTTTAATGATAGAGAGATCCAAATTCGATCTCCGTCGTTCAAAAACAATTCAAGATCTTTTGAAGCTGTTGTCCAAATTTCTACTTGATCTCACGGCTAGAACTCGAGATATGATTTTTTTTAAGAAACTTTGCGCTGGCACATATGTATGCACGGACCCATGCACGGATGTGGCACGGGGTCTAGACATGTCGCGAGAAAAAATGATTTGATGTAGAGAGCACCCAGAGGTGGGAACGCACCCATGTCCAGGGTCCGTGCATGCCGCAGAATTAGAAAAAATAGAATTTTCGGAAATTATAATTCTTATTTTGCGGGCTTTATTTCGTGGGCTTTTCAAGTCATATAAAGAGAAGATTGAGGGGGTTCGATTACTTTTTCACGCAGGAATTGAAGGTGGCTAGGGCGGAGGCTTGGAGATTGAAGAATGCTCCATTCGAGTTCTTCTTCCTTTATTCTTTATATTATTAAACTTTTGTTGAATATTGTTTTCGTTATTTGAGTAGTTTTTCTTCAACCAAGACAGTGAGATTGGGCCAGTCAATTTTATGTCGAATATTTGGATGTTTATTTAGGATTTTTGGAATTTTTCTAATATTATTGTGTAACGCTCGAAATTATTTAATTTTAATCCGAGAATATTTAATTTGGGAATATTTGGAGTTTTGATTTAAATTCTATTATTCTTAAATTATTTAGGATTGAAATTGAATGAATTGAGAAATTGAGGACCAAATTGCAATTTTGGAAGACTTGAGGGGTCTAAGTGCAATTATTGGAAATTGTGTTGGACACTTGTTATGTAAATATGTATTCACGTGGAATACAATACATTTCATCAGAAATTTTGAAGGCAAAAACCGAGAGAGAAGAGCAAGAAACCTCAAGCTCATTTCTTCATCTTCAAATTGCTATATCTTTTGCATCGGTTATCCGAATTTGATTCCGAACTGTGTTTTGGACTCCTCGAGACGAGACCTTCGATTTGATGTAAGTTTTCTGTTCTTTCATTATGGTTTGAGAATTCGAAATTGACAGACATCAGATTTGTGTTTGTGTTGAGGTTGATGAGCTTGTATTCCTTGATTATATTGAAGTTGGGTTGTTGGATCAGTTTTATGATTTCCCAGTTACTAGTCGACTTATATACTTGCTGATATGATGGTTTGAGTTGATATGCAGCTGATATACGTGTATATATTTGTGAGATTTGATATAGTTGAGTTTCGGGATTGCCGACTTTAACCGTTACGCCGTCAAACTTATGATTTGAGGCTGTTTTGCTATTGTATCTTGGACTACGATGTTGTTGGGTTGTAGCTGATGATTACTTGGTTTATATGCTGTGATTTTAGTTCATAAAAAGGGCACTTCAACTCAATAATCTCAACTTCAAAACCGATAAAATAAAGAACAAGATTGGTAGGTTTTTTTGCCTTGAAGTTTAGTTGAAGTTTGAGCACATTTTGAGAATAGGTTTATGGTTGATACTTGTATAGATTTTGACAAGCTAGAAGACATCTTAAACATCTCATTTGAAAGGTAAAAGTGAACTATTATTCGATTGGGATTACAACTCGAGATGATTTGTATCGAGTTCCCTAAACCACATACTTATTTGCTTTTATATGCTCTTCTATGATATGGTGAATGAGTCTTTGATGTTAATGAATGCTTTTATGATGATATATGTTACATTCATCTTGCAAGACTTATTCCTTGATTTTGAAATGAACGGAAACGTTCGAATAGACGATTTGAGGGATTATATATGTATGGCCTGGGTGGTTGACGTAGCCTAGCGTCTGAAGTGCATATATAGTGGCTTCAAAGTCTAGAGAAGTAGGATAAGTAGCCCCACCTCGATCGGGAGAGTTGATGGTAAGCTATTATATCTTCTTCTCGGGATCCCAACCGACGAAATGAGAGAGTTCTTGAATAAACCTTGTTTTTAAAACATGCATTGTTTTTATGTATATCATGAGTTTGATATATGTATTATTTGCATGTTTAGTTGCTTTTACTTGGAAATATATTTCTCACCGGAGTTATCCGGCTATTGTTGTGTTGTATGTGTCATGGAAATAGACGGGAGTGGAACGGGGCAAAAGCGAACTTGAAGAACAAGAGATGAGGAGAATAGCATGATGATCCGAGTTTAGATGGTTGTGTGAGCTGTCAATGTTAGAGTTGAGTCCAAAAACATGATCTTGTTGTAGTTACATGTACTAATACTTGTTGGCTATGAGTTTTATGTATTACTTATATGCTCAAGACCTTACTTGATGTATATGACTTCTTAGGACTTGAATTGTTGTTGTATACAATGCCTCTTGTTTGATATGTTAGCCTATCTTGAATTGATTTTAAGGCTTTGTTATGATTTATTTCTATCAACTTGATCATGTTAGAATGCATGATAGCTTAGGATTTGGAATAGGCTTTGTAGGAGTTGATAGTAGTTGGTGAAGGAATAAGAAACACATTTTGACAGCAAAATTGCACCAGATGGATTTTCTGGAAAATGAGCTCGCTCGATCGGGCGATTCCTGCCGATCGAGCGAGGCCTTAATTTTGAAGGCAGAACTTTGAGCATTTTGTGCTCGCTCGATCGGTAGAAAGTACCCGATCGAGCGAGGCCATGGATTTGAGAATAGAAAGTTGAGCAAACTTGGCTCGCTCGATCGGTGAATATTGACCGATCGAGCGAGGCCACATTTGAACTTACCCGAGAGTTGGGCATAAGTGCTCGCTCGATCGGTAATTTTTTACCGATCGAGCGAGGTGCTCCATTTTTGAAAAAAAAAAAATTTACTTTATTTAGACTTTGATTCTTTGTCTATTATTTACAAGGATTTGATTAATGAGAGATTAGAACTCGGGTTGTCACAACAGGTGGTATCAGAGCAAGAAAATTCTGGACTGAGTTAGATAGCGAGTGGGGTAGATCGAGTCATCTTCCTTGCTTATTTATTTTAGTATGCTATGATTTAATTACATTGATTGAATTATAGCATGATTTACTTTCAAGTATTTTATTACATGATGGTGTATTTATTTTATTTGAAAGTACGATTTATGATGATTAAAGAAGCATGCTTACTGGAATATCTGGAATGATTAGAGTCATGTGTACTGATGAATTATGATATGCTATGTAGTGACCCAACCCGGATTCACTATCTAATCAGAGTTATAGTAAAAGCGCACGCAATAAAAGCTTAAAGTGTAAAGAGCGGATAATTAAAATACAACAAATCCAATCGGCAGAATACAACCGACGCTATCACAAGTGTATAAGTACTGTTATACAACCAAATCAAAGGTTCAGGGTGAATAAATCCCTACCCTCTACAACCTCGCACTCTCCAAGCTCAATCCTGCTAAGAGCCGCCTGGACCGTCCAGCCTCAAACCTGCCCTGCCACAAGGTACACTATACCCAAACACAGGGGCGTGAGCTAGAACGCTCAATACGAAGCAATGATATAAATACAAATATGCGCACACAGATGATTTAAAACTCAAGTAAAAACACTTGCTCATGGCGCTGAGAATATACAGCACCGGCTAGAGAGCTACTCTGCGGGGTACTCGTATATTCTATATCAGGGCTGAGCCAACCCCATCCTGACCCGAATCCAAAACAAGATACAATCCTCATATGGAAACTGTCATACCTGACTCGAGTCCAAAATTAGATCATCATTCCTTATGGAGACTGTCAATGACTCACATCTCTCCGGATGCAGTCACATGTAAAATCATGTATGTGCTAAGGCAATAAAAAATGCTAAAACATGATAAAACATATAGCACACACTCATGAAACATATAAGCAAATATATCATGCCGGCTATCTTGGTCAGTACTTACGTACCTCTAACACCGCTGGTCAAACCTAGCTCCACTGACCTAGACTCCAAGCCTACTAGTCCAGTCTACTGCTACTACAATGCAAATATCCATGCATCAACAATTAAGCTCTAAAAGCCTTAATTAAGCTATTGCATACTCCTAAATATTTTTAGGATGCCAATGCTATACCTGCGTCCGTCGTTAGCCCGCTGGTGTAGAATCGTCTCAAAACCTAGGCACACCTTCGCTACGACGCCGAGATCGCTAGGCAACTTTCGGATTCCCAATAGGATGCCTAGAACTCCGTAGATCTAAGTAAGAAGGTTCGAAAACCAGAGGAAAGGAGGGGTAATCGGTGCACAGAATGAGGGCTCGGACCCCTTATTTATAGACGGCGATCGGAACGTCCGATCCTTCATCGGAACGTCCGATCGCAATCGGAACTTCCGATCGCCCCTTTGGAGCTTCCGATCGCCCGATATTACGTCAGCCATGACGTCACCTTGCTGACGTAACTGATGACGTGTACACTGAGTCCGATCGGAGCTTCCGATCTTGCCGACGGAGCTTCCGATCCTGGCACGGAGCTTTCGATCCACTTCGGATCGTCCGATCTCCTCTTCGGACCGTCCGATCCCGCTGAACCAATTCAATTAATTGAGTGCTCTGAATCCATTTCTGATGTCCGTTATCCCAACAGGTACTTACTTAATCATGTTTTACTTAATCTAAACATGATCACGTGATTAATTACTCATTTAATCACTAATCAGAAATGCGGGTTACTACATTCTCCCCCACTTAAGAAATTTCGTCCTCAAAATTTAAGTCTTAGAGGAAAACATAAATAGCCAACCAAATGTTCTTTATTACAAGCACAAACTCGATACAAAGAAGTACAAAATCTCAAAATAACTCGGGGTGCTCGGCTAACATCCGGCTTTCCAACTCCCAAGTAGCTTCCTCTGTACCTCTGCGTTGCCACTGTACCATCACCAATGGTATGCGCTTGTTACAAAGCACCTTGTCCTTCCTGTCGAGAATCCTGAGAGGTTTCTCCACATATGACAAATCGTGGTCTGATCCGCAAGATGTGGGACTGATCCACCACGTACTGTCTCAACAAAGACACATGGAACACATAGTGGATCTCCGAAAGATCGGGTGGCAAGGCCAGACGATAAGCCACATCCCCAAACTTCTCGAGAATCTCGAAAGGACCAATAAATCTAGGTGTCAGCTTACCCTTGCGACCAAACCTCATCACCTTCCGGAAAGGTGACACACGCAAGAAAACATATTCCCCTACCTCAAAATGAAGTGGCCTGCGGTGAGTGTTCGCGTAACTAGCCTGTCGATCCTGGGCTGCCTTAACCCTGCGTCGGATCAATTCTACTGCATCAATCATCTGTTGAATCATCTGAGGACCCTCAACCTGACGCTCGCCAACCTCGTCCCAAAACAAAGGTGTACGACAACGGCGTCCATAAAGAGCCTCAAATGGTGCCATGCCAATGCTGCGATGAAAACTATTGTTGTAGGCGAACTCCACCAATGGTAAATGATCATGCCACGCTGGACCAAAATCCATCACTGCCGCGCAAAGCATATCCTCTAAAGTGCGAATAGTACGCTCCGACTGTCCGTCCGTCTCTGGATGATAAGCCGTACTCAAGCTCAAAGTAGTACCAAGGGCTCGCTGGAAACTACCCCAAAATATCGAGGTGAATCTCGGATCTCTATCGCTGACAATGCTCAACGGAATCCCATGCAACCGCACAATCTCTCGCATATACAATTGCGACATCCTATTAAAAGTATAATCGCGGTTATAGGGAAGAAAATCCGCTGACTTCGACAACCGATCCACGACAACCCAAATAGCATCACAATTCTTGTAAGACATAGTGTTGAATCCGATATTTTGGTGATAACAAACAACAACTCATTGTATAGGAATGTGCTGCCAACCATTGTATTTCAGGAATCTACTACAACTTCTATCGGAAGCTTGTCAACCGCCTTTGCTCTCGACCGGCTGAAGTCACAAGCCTATCGACTGGCTATCAAAACCAGCAGAGGATAAATCTATCTACCGGAAGCTTGTCAACCGCCTTTGCTCTCGACCGGCTGAAGTCACAAGCCTATCGACTGGCTATCAAAACCAGCAGAGGATAAATCTATCTACCGGAAGCTTGTCAACCGCCTTTATCTCTCGACCGGTTGAAGTCACAAGCTTATCGACTGGTTATTCAAACCAGTAGAGGACAAATATCTCTACCGGTAGAATGCCAACTGCCTATCTAGATATCTCGAGACAAGTACCTGTGACAAGATGTTCTTTGCAGGATCCTTTATTAAAAGCAGAACCGGCGTTTCAGAAGAGTTGTTGACTCCTGCAAATCAAGACAACAGGTTGTACCAAAATGGCAAAAACACAGAATGACTGCAGATAAAGCATTCGACCGTTTATTCCAGTTTTGGACCCTGGAAGTTGTCTGCAGTGTACGATCCTCATGCAGAATCATCAATGCATTTATGAGCATTAAATGTGCATTCAATGCAGCATCAGAACGTTCAAAATAAAGACGTTGATGATTGACCTATATAAAGGGAAGATTGCTCAAAAAGAGAAAAACAACAAGAACAACAACAAGTGATACGAGACAACGAAGAGAGACAAGCAACTCAGAAAAATTTCAATCACTTGACTAATATCAGAAGTCCTCATCTGATATACTTGAGCACACTTACAAGATCATTCATCTGCTGCTCAAATAAACCCTCGCCTACAGTTCACATATCTGATCGTCAAGGATCATCCTAGGGTTTTCAAGCCTCTCGACCGCTCTGCAGTCTGAGAAGCTCAACTCAACTATACTCAGTGTTGAAGAGACTTGAAGCTGCTCTGAAAGCTTCCACCAGTCTGATAAGAACTGAGAATCTTATCTGTGTAAATCTAGGAGTTTCGGATTAGGCATTGGATAAGTCCTAAGTCTGAAGTGGGTGTATTACAAGACGTTGTAATAACCAAAGTCTTCTAGTGAATTCCTTCCTAAGTGGAAGAAGGGGAGACGTAGAAGGATTAAGCCTTCGATCTTCCATAAAATCGTGCTTTAGCATTTACTGCCATTTATCTTACATCCTGCTCATACATTGCATTATAAACTTTGCATCACTAAAACCTCTGAACTATTTCCGCACTATTTAAGTTGTTCAAAACGTTTTAGAAGTTGAGAAAACTGATTAAGTGAACTAAACCTCACTTGATCATTTTAAAGAAGAAGAAGAAAAGTTTCAGAGTGTATTCACCCCCCCTCTACCCTCTGAACCGATCCCAACAAGTGGTATCAAAGCGGGTTCTTTTCTCAACTGCTGATCTGAAGTTTTCAAATCATGACTTCTTTCAACAGAATTCCTATGTTTTCTAAAGAAGAGTATGATGATTGGAAAATTCGCATGCAGGCACATCTTGCAGCACAGGATGATGACATGCTATATGTCATAACAGACGGTCCTATCAAAATTATGAAGGTCAACCCAGCTCTAGCCGATGGTGCAGGACAAATGATTGAGAAACCAAGAGCTGAGTGGACCACTGAGGACAAAAAGAAGGCCAATCTTGACAATGTGGCCCGGGACATCCTATACAAAACACTGGACAAGAATATGTTCAGCAAAATCAAGTCATGTTCCACAGCAAAGGAGATTTGGGAGAAGCTCACTCAGCTGTGTGAAGGGAATGACCAGACAAAGGAAAACAAGCTCACTCTGGCCATTCAAAAATATGACAACGCCAAAATGAAGCCAGGGGAAACCATGGCTGAATTTGATGAACGGTTCAGTAGTATCATCTGTGATCTTATTGCTTTAGGTAAAACTTATACTAACCGTGAAATTGCTGTGAAGGTTATGAGAGCTCTGCCCAAAGAATGGGAGATCAAGACAGTGGCCATGAGAGAGTCAAAAGACTTGAGCAAGGTTGAACTGCATGATCTCTTTGCAGATCTCAAAGCCTATGAGTTCGAGCTCAACATGAGAACAGAAGATGAACCATCTACTTCTCAACCAACCAAGGCCTTAACCTCAACCGTGATATGTCCACCGGTCGAGGAAGCTCCAAAGAGATCAGCTGAGCAAATCAGCAATGAAGCCATGACACTCTTTGTCAAGAAATTTGGTAAATTTATGCGTAAAAACAATTCTAAATTTAAAAATTATCATAAATCGGACCATACAAACGATGGTCCTACTTGTTTTAACTGTGGAAAGCCAGGCCACTTCATTGCAGACTGCACCAAGCCTAAGAACAATGATCAGAAGCAATTCTCCGAAAGAAGAAGGGGTAAGGAGGATAAAAGGACGTTTAGAAAAGGAAGAGACCAAAGGGTTCTAGTAGCAGACGAAAGCAAAAACAAGTGGGCTGAGTCTGACTCTGACAACTCCAATACCGGAAGCTCTTCAGATGACAGCGATGATGAAAAAGTGGAATGCCTTATGGCCGACATCGAAGAAGAAGCTGAGGAGGTATTTGACTTTGGCTCACCTGAATTTACTCACAGTGATTTAGTTACTGCTTTACACGAAATGGCTAATGAATACAAAGCATTATCCAAGGAGTTCGAGGAAGTAAAGGCAGAAAGAGCTGACCTAAAAGATAAGTCAAGCAAATCAAGCTGCATGCAGCAAAAAGAGCTTGATGGTCTTAAGGTCAAGCTAAGTCTGCTGGCTACTGAGAACGACACCTTGAAAAGAGTATTCCAAGCTACCTTGATTGAGAATAAAAAACTACTTGAAACCATTAAGGCTTGGAATAAATCTTCGGTAACCATTGACAAGATTCAAGAAATCCAAAGACCGGTACATGATAAAACCGGTCTAGGGTTTGGAACAAATGAACAGTCTATGGAATCCTGTATTCAGTCAAGCCTGGACAAAGGCAATCTTAACAAAATAAGATTTGTCAGGTCCAGCACGATATATGAACACGATAAGTGCAGCTTTGACAAAAATCAGAAAGTATCGAACGAACGAAGCTCTAAGCATAGAGGGCTGGGATATGTGGATCCCCAGACCTCTAATCAAAGAGGAACTTGGATCAAACCAAAACCTAATGAAAGAAGAAAGGGAAACCAATCTAATTTCAAAAGGCCATGGAATGAGTCTAACTACTCTAAGAAAAGATGGTCAAAGGAGAAGCCTTACCAGTACTTTAATTGCAGGCCAGTTCAAAAGAGGTACAGGCTAACTGATGAAAATAAAAAAGGCAAGCAGCACACAGCAACCTCACAAGCACACACATTTACTGCCTATCGACCGCACAGATTTCTGGACACACACACGGGCAAACCTGTAAGGGTGTTCCAGGTGTGGGTCCCGAAAGGGCTAATCCGACCTGGACCCTACTAGATATGGGTACCAAAAGTTCTTCACTCTTTGCAGGTACTAAAAGTCCAAACGGGCGAGAAAACCACTTCTATCAAGGACACTACCTGGTATTTAGATAGCGGTTGCTCACGACACATGACAGGGAATCCAGAACTTCTAACAGAAGTGGTGTTGTGCAAAGGACCAAAGATCAGCTTTGGAGACAACTCCAAAGGTAAAACCGTGGGTAAGGGTAAGATCATCCATGGTAACATCATTATTAAAGATGTGTTACTTGTTGACAAACTATGCTATAATTTGATAAGTATTAGTCAACTATGTGACAATGATCATTCGTTCGAGTTTCACAAACACACTTGCCTCATAAAAAATGACAAAGGTGAGACTCTTATGACCGGTGTACGAGACCTAAACACCTACAAGGTAAACTGGTCTTGCTCACATATTTCTTCACCTACTTGTCTTACTGCTCATCATGATAAACATTGGTTGTGGCATAAGCGGTTAAATCATCTAAATTTTAAGTCCATTTTTAACTTGAGGAAGCATGATTTGGTCTCTGGTCTGCCCGAAGGAGATTTTATAAAAGACAAAGTTTGTCCTGCTTGTCAACTAGGAAAGCAGGTGAGAGCAACTTTTAAAAATAAAGGGTGTATGTCTTCTTCCAAATGTTTAGACTTACTTCACATGGACCTATTTGGTCCTATACCAGTAAGAAGCATAGGGGGAATGAGATATGCTCTTGTTGTTATAGATGACTTTTCTCGATTTACTTGGGTCATCTTTCTCTCTTCAAAAGATCAAACTGCACCTCACCTGATTAAGCTTTTTAAACGCTTGCAAAATGAACAATCTACTGTGATAGATAGAATCAGGAGTGATAGAGGGACTGAATTTTTAAACACCACTCTTATGACTTATCTAGATGATCAGGGAATCAAGCATGAGTTGTCAGCTGCTAGATCCCCACAGCAAAATGGGGTGGCTGAAAGAAGGAACCGTACTTTAAAAGAAGAAGCCAGAACTATGATTGCTGATTCAAATGTTTCTCAAAGACTTTGGGCAGAAGCAGTTAACACAGCTTGTTATACTCAAAACAGATCTATGATTAATAAACGATTTAACAAAACTCCATATGAGATCTGGAATGGCACAAAACCTGATATTTCTTATTTCAAAATTTTTGGGTGCAAATGCTTTATCCACAACAATGGCAAAAACCATTTGACAGCCTTCGATGCCAAAGCAGACCAAAGCAGACGAAGGAACTTTTATTGGTTACTCAGCCGTTAGCAGAGCTTATCGAGTGTTCAATCAAAGATCACTAACGGTCGAGGAAACCATTCATGTTGTTTTTGATGAATCTACTCTATGTACAGAACAAACTCAAGGGAGCATAAATGATCTGAGTCACAGACTGGAAAACACAAATCTACAGGAAGAGAGTGACAGTGATCTATATCCTCCAAAGAAGGATGATCCAGTTCCCTCTACCGGGTGTGATCAAACAAGGCCAGAAGTGGATCCACCGGTTGATAACAATCCTCCAGCCAATGATGATCCAGTAAACGAGGACGTTCATCAACCAATTGATGACAACCCTTTAGGGAATTATTTTAGGTGGAACAAAGATCATCCACCTGGGTTGGTCATAGGTGACCCTTCTGCTCCTCGAAAAACACGTGGTCAAATGATTAATGAATTCTTGCATGCCGCTTTCATATCTCAGGTAGAGCCCAAGAAAATAGATGAAGCTCTATCAGATGCCAGCTGGATTGAAGCTATGCAAGAAGAGTTGAATCAATTCACCCGCAACAATGTTTGGCATCTAGTTCCTCGACCGAAAAATCAAAATGTGATTGGAACTAGATGGGTGTTTCGTAACAAGCTCGATGAACATGGCACTGTTGTGTGTAACAAAGCTCGACTTGTTGCTCAAGGATTCAGACAAGAAGAAGGCATAGACTTTGAAGAATCTTTCGCGCCAGTTGCAAGACTAGAAGCAATCCGCATCTTTCTTGCTTATGCAGCCTTCAAGAATTTTAAAGTTTATCAAATGGATGTGAAGTCTGCATTCCTCAATGGTCTACTTCAAGAAGAGGTGTACGTTGAACAACCACCAGGTTTTGTCAATCCTACTCATCCTCAATATATCTATAAACTTGACAAAGCTCTCTATGGATTAAAACAAGCACCGCGTGCTTGGTATGACACTTTGCTAAAATTTTTACTGGAACATGATTTCCAAATTGGAACGGTCGATAAGACCCTGTTTAAATTTGTAAAAGGTGATCATGTGTTACTAGTACAAATTTATGTTGATGACATTATATTTGGGTCAACTAACCCCAAGTTGTGCTCAAAGTTCTCTAAACTGATGAAGGAGAAGTTTGAAATGAGCATGATGGGCGAGCTAAACTTCTTTCTTGGACTTCAAGTAAAGCAACTTGAAACTGGAATATTCATCAATCAGTCCAAGTATGCCAAGGAATTGGTAAAGAAGTTTGGAATGGAACAATGCTCAACTGTATCTACCCCCATGAGTACATCAATTAAGCTTGATAAAGATGAAGGGGGAATTCCGGTCGAGGTAACCATGTATCGAGGCCTTATTGGTTCACTGCTCTATTTGACTGCCAGTCGACCGGATATCATGTATTCAGTTTGTTTATGTGCTAGATTTCAAGCCGCACCTAAGCAATCTCATTTCATTGCTACCAAACGAATACTTAAATATATTAAAGGAACTACTAATGTGGGTCTTTGGTATCCCAAAGACTCAAATCTTAATCTTATTGGCTATTCAGATGCAGATTATGCAGGTTGTAGAATTGATCGCAAAAGTACAAGTGGCACATGTCAATTCCTTGGAGATAGACTAATTTCGTGGTCAAGTAAGAAGCAGACATCAATTGCTACATCGACCGCCGAAGCAGAATACCTTGCTGCTGGCAGCTGTTGTGCTCAAATACTCTGGATTCAACAGCAGCTTAATGATTATGGGATTCGGTCGAGTGAAGCTCCAATCTACTGTGACAATACAAGTGCCATAGCCATCACTCACAATCCAGTGATGCACTCTCGGACAAAGCACATTGATGTCAGGCATCACTTTATCCGAGATCATGTCTTAAAGAAGGAAATCAGGCTGGAATACATCTCTACCGATCAGCAAGCAGCAGACATATTCACCAAGCCTCTACCGGACGCTAAGTTTTCATATTTTCGAAATATTCTTGGCTTAGTAGATTTAAGTTAGTATGCATGTGTTTAGGGGGAATGATTGTCAATATGACATTAATAGATTAGCTGTTACGTTGCCATTAATATTGGCATATCATCCGCCTTTAACTAGTCTCTGACAGGCTTCGTACTAGCAGCTTGGTGCTTTGAACCAAATGACATTAATTGGGCGCCGTGATTATGCTCTTCAAAACTTTTTGAATTTCAAAAATACTTTTCATGACATCACCCTATGGCCCATAGGTTCCTATATATACTTCTTTACACTCATATATCAATCTTTCACCTTTGCTAAAAACTTTCATATTGTATTAAACGCTCCATTGAATTACTCTCAAGCTTTTGCTTACTCTTTGCTCGAGTTCTTATCTACAGATATCATGTCGATCCAGAAGACTTGCCTCGCCATCAACTTTGATTCCGTTGTTAAGGCAAACAACGCAGGAATAACTGAGGTCTTCACCATGCTTGAAGCCTCTGGACTGAAGAAATTTCTGGAATGCAGCGCCATCTGCGATTTGCCTGTTTTGAAGGAGTTCTTCGCAACCGCTCAAATCGAGCATGGGACTATCAAATGCTTGATCAAGACAGAGGTCTACTCCTTCAATCAGAAGTTCTTCGCCAGCACATTTGATCTGCCCTCCAGGGGTTTGACAAAATGCACGGATCTTCCAGATGGTAACTGCTCTTATTGGTTGAAGGAGTTCTCAACTACTGATGCTCCGATCAAACTGCCGGCCCAGAAGACATCTCTCAAAGCTCCATTCAGGCTACTGACTAATATCGTGGCTAAGAATCTTCTGGCCAAGGCTGGATCTTACGACAAGGTGACGCTGGAGAAATTTCAATACATGGCTTGTATTGCCTCCAAGATCAACATAAACTGATCAGACATTCTGTTCAATATTCTATGTGAAATGATCAGGGGCAAAGGGCAATCCGAGGGATTTGCTTTGCAAATCTGCCACATCTTGGGCGTCCTTGGAGTGGACTTTTCCAAGACTGAGCCTCTACATCCCACCAAATGGCTCAACAAGTCTACGATTCTCAAATTCCTGAACAAGAAAGAGACTGCGGTCGACACCTTGCCCTCAACCGCAAAGGTTATTGCTATCCCTCAACCGCTTTCAACGGTTTCGGTCGTGGCCAAACCAGTCCATACCAAAAAGTCTGCCAAGCGTCAACTGATCATCGAATCTGAATCTGAAGATGAATCACGTGAGAATGTTCCACTGATTCAAGCTTTCAGCAGGTCATCCCCTTCGGTCTCCAAAGCAGCTGTGTCATCCACGCCTGCAGGCGAGAAGAAGAGGCAGCACAAGAAGCTAAAGTCTCTTTCTGGACTTGCTCCTACCCTGCCAACGGTCGAGACTACTACCGTTGTTGCTTCTACTGCTCCTCGTCCTACAAAAGGTGTGATAATCCGGGAAGGTGCCTCATCAGCTCCTGAGGTCACTCTAGCTGATCCCAAAGACAAAGGGAAAGGTGTGATGATCTACACACCCAAGGCTCAACCAGCAGCTACGATAGAACTCAATATGATCATCTCTCACGTGCTCCGTACTGTCAAGCGTCATCTACAACGTTTTGACAGATGGCATCACTCCCGCACTCACTTGACACTCGCTCAAATATTTCCTAAATGGAAATCTCTAAACGTCATTGAGCAGAAGATGCTTCTATTTGCTGATACTGAAGACATCGTGGAGGCTCTGGGAAGAAGACATCTCATAGACTTGAAGCTTCGAGGAAGCCTGCTATCACTGCTAATTAATGAGCGTGTCAAGAATTTCAAATCCAAGAGTCCTACCGCTGCCGATGACTTTGTGATTTTGACTGGACTACAGGATAGTCTACGTCAAATCACTCAACTACTTCAGCACTTCCAAGCTCTCAACAATGTCAAAACACCAGCTTCAGCAGCCTGTTTGCAAGCTTATGTGCTGGAAGCACAAGTGATGATGAAAACCTTTCTCACCCAAGATCAGGGTGAAGAAGACGTCTATGCTCTCTCTTCTTCAGATGGGATTCTGACCGATCTCATCACTGCTGACCTCTTTCAATCATATGCTCTAAGATCGAGTGTAGCAGCATCTTCATCGGTCGACCCCTCCTCAACCGCAGTCCAAGCAGTTACTCAACCGGAAGCAGTTGTGATTGCTCACTCCTCTCCCGTGACGACCGCTCACACTTCTCCCGGTCATTCACAAGATGTTTTAGAAGTGGTTGCACAAGAGATACCTGTCACCTCTGTGACAGAGGCTCCTTGCAATAGTGAAGCAACAGTGCCCCCAACGGAGATATCAAGCACTATTGTATCACCTGCATCTCCAGAACAGCAAGTGACTGATGCTGATCCAGCACTTCAACCGTCTCCATCTACTGAAAAGTTTATGGAAGATCTCATTATGGATGAACCAAGTGCTGATCCTGGTACTCCACCAACCATATTGGCTGCAGTCGAAACTATTACATCTCCAACTGTACCATTATTGGAAGGTCCATCGGGTAGCTCTCCAGCAAGTTCACCCGCACCACATCATCGTGAGTCTAGCCCGGTTTCACCAAGAAATGACTCAGAAGGGCAAATGATTCAGACCGATGATTCTTTAATTGAAGCCATGGCCGCAGCTCTAGATCATACCTTGATAAATCGGCTTCATGAGCTCATGCAAACGGTTAGGTCCTTCTCTCAAGACATAACAAACTCATCCTTATCGGTCGATAATTCACGCCAGACGATGATTCGGCATTTCGAGACCGTGTCTCGAGACCTTGCTCGTCTGTCCACAGAGATCACTAATCATCATCGCACTCAAATCAACACGCTCTCTACCGTCTCCGAACAAGTTATCCGATCCGAAAATCGCCTTCATAAGCAGTTGAATGATCGGATGGACACTATGCAAGCCACTCTACTTGCTCAAATCGATGCAAAAATAGACACTATGCAAGCCTGCCTTGGCACTCAACTCACTGAGGTCATCCTTCGGCTCAACCAAGGTGATGCCAAAAAGGGGGAAGAAGAGCAACGTAGAGCAGCAGAGGCAAGAAGACGTGAAGAAGAGTCCAGAAGAAAAGAAGAAGCCGACAGAAGAAGAAGAGAAGGCGATAGGTCAGGAGGAGCCAGTTGGTTCAAAAGATGAACAACTTATCTCTTCTTTACTTATCGCAGCCGCATCTTATTTTTTTTTGTAGGTGTAATAAAAATGCTTATTGTACTTAATGAAATTCATTCTCTCAATGAAGTTCATTTTAATGCTTTCATATTGTTCTTGGAGCACTTAAGTTTTGTCATCACCAAAAAGGGGGAAATTGTTGAATCCGATATTTTGGTGATAACAAACAACAACTCATTGTATAGGAATGTGCTGCCAACCATTGTATTTCAGGAATCTACTACAACTTCTACCGGAAGCTTGTCAACCGCCTTTGCTCTCGACCGGCTGAAGTCACAAGCCTATCGACTGGCTATCAAAACCAGCAGAGGATAAATCTATCTACCGGAAGCTTGTCAACCGCCTTTGCTCTCGACCGGCTGAAGTCACAAGCCTATCGACTGGCTATCAAAACCAGCAGAGGATAAATCTATCTACCGGAAGCTTGTCAACCGCCTTTATCTCTCGACCGGTTGAAGTCACAAGCTTATCGACTGGTTATTCAAACCAGCAGAGGACAAATATCTCTACCGGTAGAATGCCAACTGCCTATCTAGATATCTCGAGACAAGTACCTGTGACAAGATGTTCTTTGCAGGATCCTTTATTAAAAGCAGAACCGGCGTTTCAGAAGAGTTGTTGACTCCTGCAAATCAAGATAACAGGTTGTACCAAAATGGCAAAAACACAGAATGACTGCAGATAAAGCATTCGACCGTTTATTCCAGTTTTGGACCCTGGAAGTTGTCTGCAGTGTACGATCCTCATGCAGAATCATCAATGCATTTATGAGCATTAAATGTGCATTCAATGCAGCATCAGAACGTTCAAAATAAAGACGTTGATGATTGACCTATATAAAGGGAAGATTGCTCAAAAAGAGAAAAACAACAAGAACAACAACAAGTGATACGAGACAACGAAGAGAGACAAGCAACTCAGAAAAATTTCAATCACTTGACTAATATCAGAAGTCCTCATCTGATATACTTGAGCACACTTACAAGATCATTCATCTGCTGCTCAAATAAACCCTCGCCTACAGTTCACATATCTGATCGTCAAGGATCATCCTAGGGTTTTCAAGCCTCTCGACCGCTCTGCAGTCTGAGAAGCTCAACTCAACTATACTCAGTGTTGAAGAGACTTGAAGCTGCTCTGAAAGCTTCCACCAGTCTGATAAGAACTGAGAATCTTATCTGTGTAAATCTAGGAGTTTCGGATTAGGCATTGGATAAGTCCTAAGTCTGAAGTGGGTGTATTACAAGACGTTGTAATAACCAAAGTCTTCTAGTGAATTCCTTCCTAAGTGGAAGAAGGGGAGACGTAGAAGGATTAAGCCTTCGAACTTCCATAAAATCGTGCTTTAGCATTTACTGCCATTTATCTTACATCCTGCTCATACATTGCATTATAAACTTTGCATCACTAAAACCTCTGAACTATTTCCGCACTATTTAAGTTGTTCAAAACGTTTTAGAAGTTGAGAAAACTGATTAAGTGAACTAAACCTCACTTGATCATTTTAAAGAAGAAGAAGAAAAGTTTCAGAGTGTATTCACCCCCCCTCTACCCTCTGAACCGATCCCAACACATAGGCAAGTGGGTGACAAAGTCCATCGTCACATGCTCCCACTTCCATTCAGGAATCTCTAAGCTGTGAAGTAACCCTCCGGGTCGTCTAAATTCTGCCTTGACTTGTTGACACACAAGGCATCGGGATACGAACTGATAAATGTTGCGCTTCATCCCTTTCCACCAAAATCGAGTGCGAAGATCCTTATACATCTTCATGCTGCCTGGATGTACCGAAAATCGACTGCGGTGAGCTTGCGATAAGATCTCATCCCTCAAAGTAGAATCCTTGGGTACCACAACTCGACCATAAAGACACAACAGACCGTCTCCTTGCAGATGAAAACCAGAATTATTATCACCCTCAGCCAAGCGGGCCAACTTCTGAGTCATCAGATCATAATTCTGAGCTTCCCGGATTCGTCTGTAGAACGTTGGCTCTGCAAGCACAGAAGAAACACGAATCCCTTGTTGTTCTTTCTTATGACGAAATGTGATTCCCAAAGAACAACACTCCTCCACTGCCTTCGAAACTGAACTGGTATGAAGGGAACTCACATAAATCTTGCGACTAAGCGCATCAGCAACAGGGTTAGAAGAACCTGGATGGTACTTGATCTCACAATCGTAATCCTTTAACAGATCCATCCAAAGACGCTGTTGCATGTTCAACTCAGCCTTAGTGAACAGATATTTCAAACTCTTATGATCGGTGAAGATCTCAAATCGTTCTCCGTACAAATAGTGACGCCATATCTTAAGAGCAAAGACAATGGCTGCAAGCTCTAAATCATGTACGTGATAGTTCTCCTCATGAGTCTTCAGCTGTCTGGAAGCATAAGCGATCACGTGGCCATTCTGAGTCAACACACACCCCAAACACTAAAGAGAAGCATCAGTGAAGACTACAAAACCACTAGATCCAGTCGGCAAGGATAGTACTGGGGCTGTCTTCAGACGACATCTCAACTCACGAAAACTGTCTTCACAAGCATCAGACCAAACGAAAGAAATGTCTTTCTTCGTCAACTGAGTCAATGGCTTAGCTATCTGAGATAAATTCTCCACAAAACGACGATAGTATCCTGCTAAACCAAGGAAACTACGAATTTCAGAAGCTGTAGTCGGACGTGACCAATTCAAAATAGCCTCTGTCTTGCTAGGATCCACAGATACGCCCTCCTGAGAAATGACATGACCAAGGAACACTACCCGGTCAATCCAGAAGTCACACTTACTCAGCTTCGCGTACAACTGTCTCTCCCTCAAAACCTGCAGTACAGTATAGAGATGGTAGGCATGCTCATCCATGCTGCGAGAGTACACCAAAATGTCATCGATGAACACCACCATGAACTTATCCAGAAAGTCGCGGAAAACCCTATTCATCAGATCCATAAAAACAGCTGGAGCATTCGTCAAACCAAACGGCATCACTAGAAACTCATAGTGTCCATACCGCGTACGAAATGTTGTCTTAGGAACATCCTCCTGTCGAACTCGCAACTGATGATACCCAGACCAATGATCAATCTTCGAATAGATAGAAGTACCCTGCAACTGATCAAAAAGATCATCTATCTGCGGAAGAGGATACTTATTCTTCACTATCGCTTGATTCAACTGACGGTAGTCGATACACAACCGCATCGAACCATCCTTCTTCTTGACAAACAGTACTGGAGCTCCCCATGGAGAAACACTAGGTCGAATATAACCCTTATCAAGAAGATCTTGCAATTGCTTCTGCAGCTCTTTAATTTCTGACGGTGCCAATCGGTAAGGAGTTCTGGAAATCGGTGTAGTTCCTGGCACTAACTCAATGACAAACTCAATCTTCCTTACTGGTGGCAATCCAGGAATCTCCTCCGGAAACACATCTGGAAAGTCACGAACCACTGGTATCTCTTGGATATCTGGCTCTCCCAAGGATGCGTCAATGGCGTAGATAAGGTAGCCTTCCCCGCCAAACTCTAACGCACGCCGATCCTTCAAAGCTGAAACCACTGGCATCGATGGTCGCGCTCCCTCACCATAGAAATACCATGACTCATCATCCTCTAGACGAAACTGAACAAACCTCTGATAGCAATCCACTATCGCTCGGTAGGTAGTCAATAGATCTATTCCAATGATGCAATCTAAATCCTCCATCGCTAGAATCATTAGGTTCGCACTAAGCTGATGTCCCTCGAAATCCAAAACACAACCCACAACTAGACGCTTGGCTAAAACCTCGCTATCCATAGGAGTAGAAACCATTAATAACACGTCTAGAGGAATATATGGCAACTTATACTTCTTAGCAAAACATGCTGAGACAAAAGAATGCGATGCACCAGTATCAAACATATGCAGGAAAACCACATAAACTACAGATACCTGCAATCATTCGATCACTGTCAGCCTCTGCCTGCTCCTGGTTAAGCGCAAAGACTTGACCCTGGGCACGTGGCCTCAAAGAAGAATGACCCCGAGAAGGAGTCTGAGTAGGCTGTCTCTGAGACTGCTGCGGCTGCTGGCGCTGCTGCGAATACTGCTGCTGGAAAGGTGGCTGCTGGTACTGAGGTGGCTGAACAGATGCCAGAAAACCTTCGAAACCACTCGCTGTTCCAACCAGCATAGGACAATCTCTCTTCATGTGACCCTCCTGGCCACACTGGAAACATGCAGTGGCTGATCGACCACACTGCCCTGGTGGATGTCTGCGTCGGCACTGAATACACCGGTTCAGTCTCTGTCCACCAAAACGATGCACTCCACCAGATCCAGAGGAAGAAGAAGAAGTACCTCCTGGCTTCTTGAAGGACTGTCCTCTCGGACCCAAAGGACTAGAGCTCGCTGGCCTGGAAGAAGAAGAGTAAAGTCCCCTGTTCCTCCGAATACTGTCCTCGGCCTGGCAACAACGGTCCACCAAATCCTCGTAAGTCCCATCGCCGCCCACAGCAACCATACGATGAATGTCAGGGTTCAATCCCTGAAGGAAATGATCAAACTTTGCCATAGAACTATAAGCAATATGAGGACAAAAGGGTAGCAGATCAAAGAACTTCTGCTGGTACTCCTCGATCGTCATCGTCCCCTGTCGCAAACTCAACAACTCACTGGCTTTCGCCTGACGAAGAGCTGGAGGAAAATAAAATCTCTGATAAGCAGTACGGAACTCCACCCAAGTAGCTGCACCTCTAGCTGCTATGAACGATGCGGAAGTATATCTCCACCACTTCCTCGCTTTGCCTTCAAGCATAAAGGCAAGATTCTCCATCCTGTCCTCAGCCGTGCAACGGAACTCCTGGAAGCACTGCTCCATCCTCTCCATCCAATCCTCCGCCTCTTCGGCTGTCTCCCCACCCATCAAAGGCTTCGGGCTAACTTCTTTGAATCTACGCATGCTTACTCGCCTGCGCTCCTCGGGCTGTCCCCGACGTCTACGATCGTCCGGAATGCCCCAACGACCGCCGTCTACGCTACTGTGACTCTCGTCGTAATCTGCCATCTGTTACATAAGAACAGATAATTACTTAATCCGCTTTACAATATTCCCAGTGCAATGCGTCGCTCTGATACCTAAAATGTAGTGACCCAACCCGGATCCACTATCTAATCAGAGTAATAGTAAAAGCGCACGCAATAAAAGCTTAAAGTGTAAAGAGCGGATAATTAAAATACAACAAATCCAATCGGCAGAATACAACCGACGCTATCACAAGTGTATAAGTACTGTTATACAACCAAATCAAAGGTTCAGGGTGAATAAATCCCTACCCTCTACAACCTCGCACTCTCCAGCCTCAAACCTGCCCCGCCACAAGGTACACGATACCCAAACACAGGGGCGTGAGCTAGAACGCTCAATACGAAGCAATGATATAAATACAAATATGCGCACACAGATGATTTAAAACACAAGTGAAAACACTTGCTCATGGCACCGAGAATATACAGCACCGGATATAGAGCTACTCTGCGGGGTACTCGTATATTCTATATCAGGGCTGAGCCAGCCCCATCCTGACCCGAATCCAAAACAGGATACAAGCCTCATATGGAAACTGTCATACCTGACTCGAGTCCAAAATGAGATCATCGTTCCCTATGGAGACTGTCAATGACTCACATCTCTCCGGATGCAGTCACACGTAAAATCATGTATGTTCTAAGTGTTGGAGAATGATGATTAGATCAATCAGAATTGATACCCGGTGCAGGGGAAGTTTTAAAAATTTTATATGGAACAATTCCATATCATGGGTATCAAAACTTTACGATTAAATTGTGCGTGTAAAAATTAAATCACAATTAAATTTTTACCTTGAATCTCGAAACGAGATTATGGACACCAACAGATTACTCTACTCTTGTTGTATATCCCAGGAACTGATGGACGAACAATTCTTCAATCAGGTCCACGAATAGAAGTTTAATCCCTCTGATAGATTGCACTAGAAAATCTATCAGAAGTTTCTAAGAAGAGAATTAACGAATTTGATCCGTTAAACCAGACTGCAAATTCAAAATTCACAGGCTGGAATTTTCCGAGCAGAGAGGAAGGGGGCGGCGGCCACAGTAGGGAAAAATAGGGTTTTCAAAAAATTTGTGAACTCTGTTATGTAATTTCTGTACTGCAATAACTTATTTATAATGTGGGCGGCTAACAGCTTAGGGCCCATTAGTCATAAGTTCAAGCCTGACAAGCAAAGCCCGCATGTTCAGAAATTAATATAAAATTCATCATGACTCTGATTGATAAACCGATTTCACCAATGTGCACAGAAACCATTTCTGCACCTTTTAAAGTCAAGATAAATTTTCTAAATCCGAATTCAGTGATTTCCAAAAATGTCCATCCCTATGTCATTTTAGGAAATCTTACTCCTCTACTCTGATATAAGAAGTCCTACTTCTTTGTTCATTAAATTTAACTCTTTAAATTTAACTATCTCAACGGGGATTAAAAATCCATTACTTGTGTGACCCTCAATGGTTCAGGGATACAGCTAGCCGTGGGCTCACAACTCCTTGTGACTCGGAACAACAATTTCCGACTTGCCCATCGAATCATGGTAAGAGCGCCTAGCAACATCGCCCCATGATTCCCTAGGTATCACTGATAGTGCCTGCAAGAACCAATAGATTTTGGTTAGCGTACAGTACGGTCCCTTCATCCATATATCCCGATCGAATCAACAACCATTGGTAAATCGAGAGTCGTTCGAGATTCGATAACTATGCAATACATCTTGAAGATCAAATAGTGACATCGCATGTGCTACTAAGATACCATTTCTTAAAACACATCATGTACTCTGGCCAGAGATTCGTCACACTAATATCTCCTCAGATTGCATAGGATATCCACACTCGCAAGTATGTGGTGAATCCTTGACAACAAAGCATCGAATCCTATATGTGTCGTAACTGTACCCAATCCCGACACCTGATGACCCCAATAGAGTCGGTAAATGAGTCAAAGCACAGTACTAGCATATAGAGTCTCAATGATGTTTCAAGTAGTAAGTGAAAGAGTGGGTGCCCGATGAGCCAACTTGAGGCTAAGGGCTTTGATGACTCTTTGTATAAACAATCTTTTGTTTAATATAATTTACACTTTTATTAATGGCAATGATTTTATCTTTCTTCATATTGTTATATTGTGATATACTATTGTTATTTTGATAAAGACCTTGAATATACTATAGTGTATGTAAGATGTGGTAGTGTATGGGGATGACTATCATGAAACACATCTTATAGTCACTGTATATTCTAAACCGTTCCTAGTCGATTGAGCCGTCCGTTAATAAGGATAAGGATCGCTTGAGATTGAGACTAGCATTTGCGATGCCGAGTACCACGTTTCATTGGTATGGAACATAGAGATGTTCAAAGCATGCAAATGGATATTCATACGATGAATGATCGAACTACCCTATCCGGACTTTCCAAGTGGTTATCACTTATCGAGTGGATAAAGTCCGCGGTTTTGGTTGTACACCATTAGTCCTTACTACTTGAAACATCATTGAGACTCTATATCCTAGTACTGTGCTTTGACTCGTTTACCGACTCTATTGGGGTCATCAGGTGTCGGGATTGGGTACAGTTACAACACATATAGGAGTCGATGCTTTGTTGTCAAGGATTCACCACATACTTGCGAGTGTGGATATCCTATGCAATCTGAGGAGATATTAGTGTGACGAATCTCTGGTCAGAGTACATGATATGTTTTAAGAAATGGTTTCTTAGTAGCACATGCGATGTCACTATTTGATCTTCAAGATGCATTGCATAGTTATCGAATCTAGAACGACTCTCGATTTACCAATGGTTGTTGATTCGATCGGGATATATGGATGAAGGGACCGTACTGTACGCTAACCAAAATCTATTGGTTCTTGCAGGCACTATCAGTGATACCTAGGGAATCATGGGGCGATGTTGCTAGGCGCTCTTACCATGATTCGATGGGCAAGTCGGAAATTGTTGTTCCGAGTCACAAGGAGTTGTGAGCCCACGGCTAGCTGTATCCCTGAACTATTGAGGGTCACACAGAGTAATGGGTTTTTAATCCCCGTTGAGATAGTTAAATTTAAAGAGTTAAATTTAATGAACAAAGAAGTGGGACTTCTTATTTAAGAGTAGAGGAGTAAGATTTCCTAAAATGACATATGGATGGGCATTTTTGGAAATCACTGAATTCGGATTCAGAAAATTTATCTTGACTCTATAAGATGCAGAAATGGTTTCTGTGCACATTGGTGAAATTGGTTTATCAATCTGAGTCACGATGAATTTTATATTAATTTCTGAACATGCGGGCTTTGCTTGTCAGACTTGAACTTATGACTAATGGGCCCTAAGCTGTTAGCAGCCCACATTATAAATAAGTTATTGCAGTACAAAAATTATATGAACAGAGGTCACAAAATATTTTTGAAAACCCTAGCTGTTTTTACACAGTGGCCGCCTCCCCCTCCCCCTCTCTGTCAAAAATTCCTGCCTGTGAATTTTGAATTTGCAGTCTGGTTTAACGGATCAAATTCTTTAATTCTCTTCGTAGAAACTTCTGATAGATTTTCTAGTGCAATCTATCAGAGGGATTAAATCTCTGTTCGTGGACCTGATTGAAGAACAGTTCATCCATCAGTTCCTGGGAGATACAACAAGAGCAGAGTAATCTGTTGGTGTCCATAATCTCGATTCGAGATTGGAGGTAAAAATTTATAATTGTTATTTAATTTTTACACACACAATTTAATCGTAAAGTTTTGATACCCATTATGGAATCGTTCCATATAAAATTTTTAAACTTTCGCTGCACCGGGTATCAATTCTGATTGATCTGATCACCGTTCTCCAACAGTGGTATCAGAGCCAGGTTGCCCAGATCAAGCGATTAAATTAATCGATTGTACAAAAATTTTTAAGCCTCGGTTTTTTAAACAAAATAAATTTTTTTTTAAAATAAATTTTTTTTTTTCGGGCAAAACACGGGCAGCGATTGGATCGCTAGGCGCTGCGCAGGGCGGCGACGTGATCGCTGCCCTAGGGGCAGCTAAAAGGGGCGCAGGCAGCCCAGGAGTGTCTCAGGCGGCCCGGGAAAAATTTAATTTTTAATTTAAATTAAAATTTTAATATGTTAAAATTCTATTTTTGGTCCGATCGAAAATTGTTTTTGATTGGTCCACGAGGCGTCGGATCGAATTGTTCGAGTCCGAAAATTTTAAAATTGATTTTTGGATAAATTTGAATTTTTGGAAAATTTATAGATTTTATCCGTTAAATCAGATTTTATGAAATTAATTATTTTTGGTACAATTGATGATAAGATATGATCTTATGGAAATATTGAGTAAAATATGATTTTATGTATAAAATTGGATTTTATATGTAAAATATGATTTTATTTGATAAAAAGATAAAATATGATTTTGTATGTAAAATAAGATTTTATATATGGAATATGATTTTATCCTTTTAAATTTAATTGTCATTGCATGTTATCCAATAAATTAATTTTGAATTAAATGTTATTGGATAAGGATGATCGATTGCCATGACCAATTTTGTAGGTGTATGTTAGGAATTTACATTTGTTTTTATTGTTGTTGGATTTATTAATGGGTCTGGTTTATGGCCCAATATGAATTGTCATATGTAATAAAAGTGGGCCTGGTTTATGGCCCGTTCCCACCCCTTAAAATGTATCCCCTACTTGTCATGGTTATTTATTGTAAATACATTAGACTTAGTGGGAGATGAAGATTTGAAGACGGAGGTGGGCCCGGAAGACAATAAAGACTGAAGAAATGTCAATTGGAAGCTCAATGTAATAGGATTGCATTGCATACCTGCATATTACCTAGGATTGGACTTAGACTCGTGATTGGCAACCACAGGTCGATTAGAAATGGAATCGATCATCCTATATAATATATGATATTATAGTTGTATGCATGTTTTAGACAAAATTGTATGAATCCCGCAAGCTTACAAATTTTAAAATGATGAGACAAATTTTCAAAATTAAATCCCTCATTTTAAATATGATTTAAAATTGATATCAAGATAAATAAAGGAAATTTAAATATTGTTTAAATGTTCCTACCTTCCATCAACGATCAATGTATGAGATGCTACCCGCGGATACGGTCCGGCTCATATTATTGGGGGGGGCCCGTTCGTCGGAAAGCTGTACATTGGATCGACAAATGTTGTAAGTTGGGTGGAACTCCCATGGGATCGGCTCATATTATTCGGGAATCCACATGGCGACCGTCCATCACAACTTAATATTGATGGGTCATCTTGACATGTCACAATAAACGGCGTCATATTATTGGGCCCTTATTGGACATGAGGTAAAAACGTGGAGGTTGCTTTGGAAGCAATTGGGCTCTACCTTTTGAAAATTATCGTTGGCTGATATTATTCGGGACCATAGTTTGTCAATTGGACTCCATGTTCCCACTAAGGAAAACAGTTTCCCGTTTTCACTAGAGGGTAGTGAAATCGTTAAAATAGTGGGAGTGAGATTCATAAAATAAATTTCGCCTATTTTATGTCTTAGTAAATTAATTAAACAATCATCGATAATTATCTGTTTCATCTCAGTATATCATTATGATGAATCTTCGTAATCCACATGTCTCAATTCTCCAACAAAACAAACTTACTGGCGCAAACAATACAGAATGATTCCATAAGTTAAGATTGTCCTAAGTTCGGAAAAGATTTTCTAAGTGTTAGAAAAGGCTTCTCCGAAAACAGCCCCGGCTGATGTAACTTCCGAAAGGTTGGCCGAACTAGAGAAATGGTTGGACCATGATCTCAAGGCCAAATGTTACATGCAAAAATTGGACAAGTCTAAACAAGTTTGCCATCACTGCAAGAAACCCGGTCATTGGAAATGTAACTGCAAGGAATACCTCGAGCAGTTGCGAACTGCAAAGGGTATGTTTTACATTGAAATAAATGTTTTTCATAATATTACTTCTTGGGTATTGGATACCAGATGAAGACCTCATATTTGCAATAAGTTGCAAATGATGACAAGAAGTAATAGGCTAAGGATGGGTGAGACCCAGCTGAGGCTCGAAAATGATTCTAGAGTTGAAGCCAAAGCTGTGGGAGATGTTTATTTAATTTTGCAGAACGATTTTTACTTTTGAGAGATGTTTTATTTGTTCCAGATTTTATTAAAAACATTATTTCTGTTTCTATGATTGATAGAGATGGTTATTCTTGCAATTTTGTGAATGAGATTTGCAATATTTACAAGAATGAATGTTTGATTGGAAATGGACAACTTGAAAACGATCTATACAACTTAAAACTAAAAGACGTTCCAATAAATTATGTTGATAAACCGGCAACAACAAAGAAAAGGAAAATCGATAGTCAAAACCCGACAAACCTTTGGCATGCTAGGCTAGGTCATATTTCCTCAAGGAGGATGAACAAGCTAGTGGGAGAGGGCATGTTTGATATGTCTGATATTAACTCTCTATCTACTTGTGAGTCCTGCCTGAAAGGAAAAATGACTAAATCTCCTTTTAAGGGGAAACCTGAGCGTAGTCAAAATCTGTTGGATTTGATCCATACAGATGTTTGTGGTCCATTTAGAATTGGTACTCAATTTGGCCACACCTACTTCATTACCTTTACTGATGATTATTCTAGGTATGGGTATTTATATTTAATGAAATATAAGTCTGAAGCATTTGAAAAGTTCAAAGAATTCAAGGCTGAAGTAGAAAACAAGCTAGGTAAAAGTATTAAAGCACTTCGATCGGATCGAGGTGGAGAATACTTAAGTACCGAGTTTTTGGACTATCTGAAAGAGAATGGGATTCTCTCTCAGTGGACTCCTCCTATGAAACCTCAGCTAAATGGTGTATCGGAGCGTCGTAATCGAACTTTGTTGGACATGGTTCGATCCATGATGAGCTTCACTGAGCTTCCACCTTTGTTTTGGGGCTACGCGCTTGAAACGGCGGTGTTGTTGTTGAACAACGTCCACACCAAAGCAGTGGACAAAACACCATACGAGTTATGGAATGGCAAAGCTCCTAAGTATTCGTACTTGAGGATTTTGGGATGTCCTGCTTACGTGAAGCAGACAGTGGGAGATAAGTTGGATAGTCGATCCACCTTATGTTATTTTGTAGGGTATCCGAAGAATTCAATCGGATATTATTTCTATCATCCTGCTGAAACAAAGGTGTTTGTTTCAAGGAATGCCACCTTCTTGGAGAAGGAGTTCTTATTGGATAAGAAAGGCGAGATGATGGAACTCGAAGAAATTCGAGAAGAACCCGAAATACAAAATAATGATCCTACACCTCAGGAACCATTGATAGACACGCCTATACCTAGAAGATCCGAGAGGACTTCTAGACCTCCCATTCGATATGGTCTTCTTCTTGAAGGGGATCAAGATGAACCCGATGTTGGATGTGATCCAAGAAACTTCAAGGAAGCAATTTCTGATGCGGATTCAAATTTATGGCTTGAAGCTATGCAGTCGGAAATAGATTTGATGCATACAAACCAAGTTTGGTCTTTAGTAGATCCTCCCGATGGAATTGTTTCAATAGGGTGTAAATGGATCTACAAGAGAAAGCTTGGGCCTGATGGTAAGGTATTGACCTACAAGGCGCGATTGCTGGCGAAAGGTTATACTCAAAGACAAGGAGTTGACTATGATGAAACCTTTTCACCAGTTGCAATGTTCAAGTCCATAAGAATCCTTATTGCCATAGCTGCTTGATATGACTATGAGATATGGAAAATGGATGTAAAGACTGCATTTCTTAATGGAAACATTAAGGAAGAGATCTATATGACGCAGCCTGAGGGATACACATCCATGGGAAACGAGCATAAGGTATGCAAGCTTCAGAGATCAATCTATGGTCTCAAACAAGCATCAAGAAGTTGGAACCAGAAATTTGATGAAACAATAAAGGATTTTGGTTTCATCAAGAACCCGGAGGAACCATGCGTGTACAAAAAAGTAGTTAAGGATGTTGTGACATTCTTAGTACTTTCTGTTGATGACATCCTACTCATTGGGAATGATGTAGGGATGTTGCAGTCAACAAAGATATGGTTATCAGGTAGATTCTCAATGAAGGATTTGGGTGAGGCATCATATATTCTAGGGATACAGATCTATAGAGATAGATCTAAGAGAATGATAGGACTCACTCAAGCAACCTACATCGACACCATATTGAAACGGTTTTCAATGGATGGGTCCAAGAGAGGACATCTACCTATGTGTCATGGAGTTTCTCTATCCAAGTGTATGTGTCCCAAGACTGATGAAGAGATAGAGAAAATGACACATGTACCATATGCGTCAGCCATAGGTAGTATCATGTATGGGATGATATCTACCAGACCGGATGTAGCATTTGCTCTGAGTGTCACGAGCAGATATCAAGCTAATCCCGGTCAAATGCATTGGAAAGCCGTGAAGGACATTCTTAAGTACTTACGAAGGACTAAGAATATGTTCATGATATATGGAGGAAGAGAACTAAAATTGGAAGGCTATACCGACTCTAGCTTCCAAAGTGACGTGGATGACTCGAAGTCAACCTCTGGATTTGTGTTCATGCTCAATGGCGGTGCTGTCTCTTGGAAGAGTTCCAAGCAGGACACCACAGCGGATTCCACCACTGAGGCAGAATACATTGCAGCATCAGCTGCTGCTAAAGAGGCCGTTTGGATGAGGAATTTCGTCCAAGAGTTGGGCGTTATTCCGGAAATTGTTGGTCCAGTCCCGGTGTACTGTGACAACACGGGTGCCATTGCTCAAGCAAAGGAACTAAGGTCTCATCAAAGATCCAAACACGTACTGAGGAAATACCACATCATCCAGGAGATCGTGGAAAGAGGAGACATCACTGTCGAAAGAGTGGCCTCTGCAGAAAATATCGCTGATCCACTTACTAAGCCCTTGCCAGGACCATTATTTGACAAACATCGCGAAGCAATGGGTCTACGTAGTATGACTAGTTGGCTTTAGGGCATGTGTGAGATTGAAAGAGTGGGTGCCCGGTGAGCCAACTTGTGGCTAAGGGCTTTGATGACTCTTTGTATAAACAATCTTTTGTTTAATATAATTTACACTTTTATTAATGGCAATGACTTTATCTTTCTTCATATTGTTATATTGTGATATACTATTTTTGTTTTGATAAAGACCTTGAATATACTATATGTTGGGTAACTGGCATTCAGATCAATCACGATTGATACCCGGTGCAGCGGAAGTTTAAAATTTTTAGTATGGAACAATTCCATAGTGTGGGTATCAACCATACGATTAAATTATTTGTGTGTGTAAAATTAAATAACTATTATTAAATTTTACCTTCAATCTCGAAGCGAGATTATTGGACACCACACAGATTTCTCTGCGCTTCTTGTATCTCCCTGGAACTGATGAACAAGCTTTCCTTCAATCAGGTCCACGAATGGAGGTTTAATCCCTCTGATAGATTGCACTAGAAAATCTATCAGAAGTTTTCTGCGAAGAGAATAACGAATTTGATTCGCTAATCCTGTCTGCAATTCAAAATCACAGACCGGAAAATCTCTGACAGAGAGAGGGAGGGGCGGCCGAATTTCTAGAGAGAGCTAGGGTTTTTTTTCGAAAACTGTCTCTCAAAATTATGACCAACTGTGTGTAATTTCTGTACTGCAATAACTTATTTATAATGCAGGCCACTAACACCTTAGGGCCCATTAGTCATAAGTTGAGGCCCGACAAGCAAAGCTCGCATGTTCAGAAATTAATATAAAATTCATCGTGACTCCCATTGATAAACCGATTTTACCAATGTGCACAGAAACCATTTCTGCACATTTTAAATTCAAGATAAATTTTCCTGAATCCGAATTCAGTGATTTCCAAAAATGTACATCCCTATGTCATTTTAGGAAATCCTACTCCCTTACTCTTATTTAAGAAGTCCAACTTCTTTATTCATTAAATTTAACTCTTTAAATTTAACTATCTCAACAGGGATTAAAACTCCATTACACTGTGTGACACTCAATGGTTCAGGGATACAGCTAGCCGTGGGCTCACAACTCCTTGTGACTTGGAACAACGATTTCCGACTTGCCCAACGAATCATGGTAAAGCGCCTAGCAACATCGCCCCATGATTCCCTAGGTATCACTGATAGTGCCTACAAGAACCAGTAGATTTTGGTTAGCGTACAGTACGGTCCCTTCATCCATATATCCCGATCGAATCAACAACCATTGGTATATCGAGAGTCGCTCAAGATTCGATAACTATGCAATACATCTTGAAGATCAAATTAGTGACATCGCATGTGCTACTAAGAAACCATTTCTTAAATCACATCAAGTACTCTGGCCAGAGATTCGTCACACTAATATCTCCTCAGATCGCATAGGATATCCACACTCGCAAGTATGTGGTGAATCCTTGACAACAATGCATCGACTCCTATATGTGTTGTAACTGTACCCAATCCCGACACCTGATGACCCCCATAGAGTCGGTAAACGAGTCAAAGCACAGTACTAGCATATAGAGTCTCCATGATGTTTCAAGTAGTAAGGACTAATGGTGTACAACCAAAACCGCGGACTTTATCCACTTGATAAGTGATAACCACTTGGAAAGTCCGGATAGGGTAGTTCGATTATTCATCCTATGAATATCCATTTGCATGCTTCGAACATCTCCATGTTCCCTACCAATGAAACGTGGTACTCCGCATCGCAAAGCTAGTCTCAAACTCGAGCGATCCTTATCCTTATTATCGGACGGCTCAATCGACTAGGAACAGTTTAGAATATACAGTGACTATAAGATGTATTTCATGATAGACATCACCATGTTCTACCACATCTTACATACACTATAGTATATTCAAGGTCTTTATCAAAACAACAATAGTATATCATAATATAACAATATGAAGAAAGATAAAGTCATTGCCATTAATAAAAGTGTAAATTACATTAAACAAAAGATCGTTTGTACAAAGAGTCATCAAAGCCCATAGCCACAAGTTGGCTCACTGGGCACCCACTCTTTCAATCTCCCACTTGCCCTATAGCCAACTAGTCATACTACGTAGACCCATTGCTTCGCGATGTTTGTCAAACAATGGTCCTGGCAAGGGCTTAGTAAGCGGATCAACGATATTGTCTGCAGAGGCCACTCGTTCGACAGTGATGTCTCCTCTTTCCACAATCTCCCGGATGATGTGGTATTTCCTCAGTACGTGTTTGGATCTTTGATGAGACCTTGGTTCCTTTGCTTGAGCAACGGCACCCGTGTTGTCACAGTACACCGGGACTGGACCAACAAATTCAGGAATGACGCCCAACTCTTGGACGAACTTCCTCATCCAAACGGCCTCTTTAGCAGCAGCTGATGCTGCAATGTATTCAGCCTCAGTGGTGGAATCCGCTGTGGTGTCCTGCTTGGAACTCTTCCAAGAGACAGCACCGCCATTGAGCATGAACACAAATCCAGAGGTTGACTTCGAGTCATCCACGTCACTTTGGAAGCTAGAGTCGGTATAGCCTTCCAATTTCAGATCTCGTCCTCCATATACCATGAACATATTCTTAGTCCTTCGTAAGTACTTAAGAATGTCCTTCACGGCTTTCCAATGCATTTGACCAGGATTAGCCTGATATCTGCTCGTGACACTCAGAGCAAATGCTACATCCGGTCTGGTAGATATCATCCCATACATGATACTACCTATAGCTGACGCATATGGTACATGTGTCATATTCTCTATCTCTGCATCAGTCTTGGGACACATAGACTTGGATAAAGAAACTCCATGACACATGGGTAGATGTCCTCTCTTGGACCCATCCATTGAAAACCGTTTCAATATGGTGTCGATGTAGGTTGATTGAGTGAGTCCTATCATTCTCTTAGATCTATCTCTATAAATCTGTATCCCAAGAATGTAGGATGCCTCACCCAAATCCTTCATCGAGAATCTACCTGATAACCATATCTTTGTTGACTGCAACATCCCTACATCATTCCCAATGAGTAGGATGTCATCAACATAAAGTACTAAGAATGTCACAGCATCCTTAACTACTTTCTTGTACACGCACGGTTCCTCCGGGTTCTTGATGAAACCAAAATCTTTTATTGTTTCATCAAATTTCTGGTTCTAACTTCTTGATGCTTGTTTTAGACCATAAATTGATCTCTGAAGCTTGCATACCTTATGCTCGCTTCCCATGGATGTGAACCCCTCCGGCTGCTTCATATAGATTTCTTCCTTAATGTCTCCATTAAGAAAAGCAGTCTTCACATCCATTTGCCATATCTCATAGTCATACCATGCAGCTATGGCAATAAGGATTCTTATGGACTTGAACATTGCAACTGGTGAAAAAGTTTCATCATAGTCAACTCCTTGTCTTTGAGTGTAACCTTTCGCCACCAATCGCGCCTTGTAGGTCAATACCTTACCATCAGGCCCAAGCTTTCTCTTGTAGATCCATTTACACCCTATTGGAACAATTCCATCAGGAGGATCTACTAAAGACCAAACTTGGTTTGTATGCATTGAATCCAATTCAGACTGCATAGCTTCAAGCCATAAATTTGAATCCGCATCAGAAATTGCTTCCTTGAAGTTTCTTGGATCACATCCAATGTCGGGTTCATCTTGATCCCCTTCAAGAAGAAGACCATATCGAACAGGAGGTCTAGAAGTCCTCTCGGATCTTCTAGGTTCAGGCGTGTCCAGTGATGGTTCCTGAGGCGTAGGATCGTTATTTTGTATTTCGGGTTCTTCTCGAACTTCTTCGAGTTCCATCATCTCGCCTTTCTTATCCAATAAGAACTCCTTCTCCAAGGAGGTGGCATTCCTAGAAACAAAAACCTTTGTTTCAGCAGGATAATAGAAATAATATCCGATTGAATTCTTCGGATACCCTACAAAATAACATAAGCTGGATCGACTATCCAACTTATCTCCCACTGTCTGCTTCACGTAAGCAGGACATCCCCAAATCCTTAAGTACGAATACTTAGGAGCTTTGCCATTCCATAACTCGTATGGTGTTTTGTCCACTGCTTTAGTGTGGACGTTGTTCAACAACAATACCGCTGTTTCAAGCGCATAGCCCCAAAACGAAGGTGGAAGCTCAGTGAAGCTCATCATGGATCGAACCATGTCCAACAAAGTTCGATTACGACGCTCCAATACACCATTAAGCTGTGGTGTCATAGGAGGAGTCCACTGAGAGAGAATCCCATTCTCTTTTAGATAGTCCAAAAAATCGGTACTTAAGTATTCTCCACCTCGATCCGATCGAAGTGTTTTAATACTTTTACCTAGCTTATTTTCTACTTCAGCCTTGAATTCTTTGAACTTTTCAAATGCTTCATACTTATATTTCATTAAATATAAATACCCATACCTTGAATAATCATCAGTAAAGGTAATGAAGTAGGTGTGGCCATGTTGAGTCCCAACTCTAAATGGACCACAAACATCTGTATGGATCAAATCCAACAGATTTTGACTACGCTCAGGTTTCCCCTTAAAAGGAGATTTAGTCATTTTCCCTTTTAGGCAGGATTCACAAGTAGGTAGAGAGTTAATATCAGACATATCAAACATGCCCTCTCCCACTAGTTTGTTCATCCTCCTTGAGGAAATATGACCTAGTCTAGCGTGCTAAAGGTTTGCCGGGTTTTGACTATCGATTTTCCTTTTGTTTGTTGTCGCCGGTTTATCAACATAATTTATTGGAACGTCTTTTAGTTTTAAGTTGTATAGATCGTTTTCAAGTTGTCCATTTCCAATCAAACATTCATTCTTGTAAATATTGCAAATCCCATTCACAAAATTGCAAGAATAACCATCTCTATCTAGCATAGAAACATAAATAATGTTTTTAATTAAATCCGAAACAAATAAAACATCTCTTAAAAATAACTTAAAACCGTTCTGCAAAATTAAACAAACATCTCCAATGGCTGTAGCTTCAACTCTGGAACCATTCCCGAGCCTCAGCTGGGTCTCACCCATTCTAAGCCTGCGACTTCTTGTCATCACCTGCAAATCATTGCAAATGTGAGATCCACATCCGGTATCCAATACCCAAGAAGTAGTATTAAGTGAAATGTTTATTTCAATATAGAACATACCCTTTGCAGTTCCCAACTGCTCTAGATATTCCTTGCAGTTGCGCTTCCAATGACCGGGCTTCTTGCAGTAATGGCAAACATCCTTGGATTTTCCGTTGTTTGAAGCCTTTGTCTTGTGCTTCTTCTCGGGTTCGACTTTCTTGGGTGGGGCAGAACGTTTCTTACCCTTCGTACTTGGCCCCTTCTTAGCAGAAGAGGAGGAGCCCACCAAGAAAGCTGGTTTATCCTTCTTTAGTGTGGATTCATATGTCACAAGCATATTGACCATCTCTTCAAGGGTGGCCTCTATCTTGTTCATATTAAAATTTACCACAAATCCGTCAAACGAAGAAGGAAGAGACAGAAGCAGTAAATCCACGTTGAGTTCATGCTCCAACACCAAATCAAGAGTTGCTAACTTCTGTATGAGCCAAATCACTCGTACCCCATGATCACGGACCGAAGTCCCTTCACGCATGCGACACGTCATTAGCTCCTTAACAGTAGCGAACCTTTCAGCCCTCGATTGAGCCCCAAAAAGTTCCTTGAGTTGAGCGTGAATGTCAGCAGCATTCACGGTGTCCTCAAATCGCCTCTGGAGTTCATCAGACATCAAGGCTTGCATATAGCATTTGGTCTTGTTGTCATGGTCCCACCATGCATCAAGTTTGGCCAATTCCTCCGGACTTACGTCAGCTGGTGCTTCCTTCGGAGGTGATTTCTCTAACACGTAGAGCATCTTCTCCGAAGTCAAGACAATCTTCAACTTTCGGAACCATTCCGTATAGTTTGCGCCAGTCAACTTGTTTTGTTCGAGGATCAAGAATAATGGATTACGCGAATTCATTGTATGAAATACTGAAAAGAAAAACAGACATATATCAATGATTGTTCAAGCAATTTACTAAGACATAAAATAGGCGAATTTAATTTTATGAATCTCACTCCCACTATTTTAACGATTTCACTACCCTCTAGTGAAAACGGGAAACTTTTCCTTAGTGAGAACATGGAGTCCAATTGACAAACTTATGGTCCCGAATAATATCAGCCAACCATAATTCTCAAAAGGTAGAGCCCAATTGCTTCCAAAGCAACCCCCATGTATTTACCTCATGTCCAATAAGGGCCCAATAATATGACGCCGTTTATAGTGACATGTCAAGATGACCCATCAATATTAAGTTGTGATGGACGGTCGCCATGTGGATCCCCCAATAATATGAGCCGATCCCATGGGAGTTCCACCCAACTTACAACATGTGTCGATCCAATGTACAGCTTTCCGACGGACGGGCCCCCCCAATAATATGAGCCGGACCGTATCCGCGGGTAGCATCACATACATTGACCGTTGATGGAAGGTAGGAACATTTAAACAAATTTAAATTTCCTTTATTTATCTTGATATCAATTTTAAATCATATTTAAAATGAGGGATTTTAATTATGAAAATTTGTCTCATCATTTTTCAATTTATTGTATGCATGCCGGATTCATACAATTATGTCTAAAACATGCATACAATCATAATATCATATATTATTGATCGATTCCATTTCTAATTGACTCGTGGTTGCCAATCACGAGTCTTAGTCCAATCCTAGGTAATATGCAGTATGCAATGCAATCCTATTACATTAGCTTCCAATTTACATTTCTTCGTCTTTATTGTCTGCTGGGCCCACCATCTTCAAATCTTGATCTCCCACTAAATCTAATGTATTTACAATAAATAGCAATGACAAGTAGGGGATACATTTTAGGGGTGGGAACGGGCCACAAACCAAGCCCACTTTTATTACATATGACATTCATATTGGGCCATAAACCAGGCCCATTAATAAAACCAACAACAATAAAACAAATGTAAATTCCTAACATACACCTACAAAATTGGTCATGGCAATCGATCATCCTTATCCAATAACATTTAATTCAAAATTTAATTTATTGGATATCATGCATATGGCAATTTAAATTTAAACAGGATAAAATCATATTTTATATATAAAATCATATTTTACATATAAAATCATATTTTACCTTTTATTAAATAAAATCATATTTTATCTACAGAATCTAATTTTATAGATAAAATCATATTTTACTTAATATATAAATAAGATCAAATCTTATCATCAATTGTACCAAAAATAATTGATTTCAAAATTCAATTTAAGGATAAAATATTAAAATTTTCCAAAAATTCAAATTTATCCAAAAATCAATTTTAAAATTTTCGGACTCGAACAATTCGATCCGATGCCTCGTGAACCAATCAAAAACAATTTTTGACCGGACCAAAAATAAAATTTTAACACATTAAAATTAATTTAAATAAAAAAAAATAATTTTTCCCGCGGGCCGCCCGGGACACTCCCGGGCCGGCCCGCACCCGTGGGCGCGGGCCGGGGCAGCGACAATCGCTGCCCTGGCGGCGCCTGGCGCCGCCCCTGGGCGGCGTCGTGCGCTGCCCTGGGCGGCGCCGTGCGCCGCCCTGGGCAGCGCCGAGCGCTGCGCTGCGCAGCGCCGAGCGCTGAGCGCTGCCCTGGCGGCGCTGAGCGCCGCCCCTGGGCGGCGACGTGCGCCGCCGTGGGCGGCGCTGTGCGCCCCCTTTGGGCGGCGCCGTGCGCCGCCGGGGCAGCGACCGTCGCTGCCCCACCGGGCAGCGATCCAATCGCTGCCCGGGTTTTGCTTGAAAAAAAAAAAATTTTTTTTTTTATTTAAAATATTTATTTTGTTTTAAAAAACCAAGACTCAAAAATTTTTGTACAATCGATTAATTTAATCGTTTGATCTGAGCAACCTGGCTCTGATACCACTGTTGGGTAACTGGCGTTCAGATCAATCACGATTGATACCCGGTGCAGCGGAAGTTTAAAATTTTTAGTATGGAACAATTCCATAGTGTGGGTATCAACCATACGATTAAATTATTTGTGTGTGTAAAATTAAATAACTATTATTAAATTTTACCTTCAATCTCGAAACGAGATTATTGGACACCACACAGATTTCTCTGCGCTTCTTGTATCTCCCTGGAACTGATGAACAAGCTTTCCTTCAATCAGGTCCATGAATGGAGGTTTAATCCCTCTGTTAGATTGCACTAGAAAATCTATCAGAAGTTTTCTGCGGAGAGAATAACGAATTTGATTCGCTAATCCTGTCTGCAATTCAAAATCACAGACCGGAAAATCTCTGACAGAGAGAGGGAGGGGCGGCCGAATTTTTAGAGAGAGCTAGGGTTTTTTTTTCGAAAACTGTCTCTCAAAATTATGACCAACTGTGTGTAATTTCTGTACTGCAATAACTTATTTATAATGCAGGCCACTAACACCTTAGGGCCCATTAGTCATAAGTTGAGGCCCGACAAGCAAAGCCCGCATGTTCAGAAATTAATATAAAATTCATCGTGACTCCGATTGATAAACCGATTTTACCAATGTGCACAGAAACCATTTCTGCACATTTTAAAGTCAAGATAAATTTTCCTGAATCCGAATTCAGTGGTTTCCAAAAATGTACATCCCTATGTCATTTTAGGAAATCCTACTCCCTTACTCTTATTTAAGAAGTCCAACTTCTTTATTCATTAAATTTAACTCTTTAAATTTAACTATCTCAACGGGGATTAAAACTCCATTACACTGTGTGACCCTCAATGGTTCAGGGATACAGCTAGCCGTGGGCTCACAACTCCTTGTGACTCGGAACAACGATTTCCGACTTGCCCAACGAATCATGGTAAAGCGCCTAGCAACATCGCCCCATGATTCCCTAGGTATCACTGATAGTGCCTACAAGAACCAGTAGATTTTGGTTAGCGTACAGTACGGTCCCTTCATCCATATATCCCGATCGAATCAACAACCATTGGTATATCGAGAGTCGCTCAAGATTCGATAACTATGCAATACATCTTGAAGATCAAATTAGTGACATCGCATGTGCTACTAAGAAACCATTTCTTAAATCACATCAAGTACTCTGGCCAGAGATTCGTCACACTAATATCTCCTCAGATCGCATAGGATATCCACACTCGCAAGTATGTGGTGAATCCTTGACAACAATGCATCGACTCCTATATGTGTTGTAACTGTACCCAATCCCGACACCTGATGACCCCCATAGAGTCGGTAAACGAGTCAAAGCACAGTACTAGCATATAGAGTCTCCATGATGTTTCAAGTAGTAAGGACTAATGGTGTACAACCAAAACCGCGGACTTTATCCACTCGATAAGTGATAACCACTTGGAAAGTCCGGATAGGGTAGTTCGATTATTCATCCTATGAATATCCATTTGCATGCTTCGAACATCTCCATGTTCCCTACCAATGAAATGTGGTACTCCGCATCGCAAAGCTAGTCTCAAACTCGAGCGATCCTTATCCTTATTATCGGACGGCTCAATCGACTAGGAACAGTTTAGAATATACAGTGACTATAAGATGTATTTCATGATAGACATCCCCATGTTCTACCACATCTTACATACACTATAGTATATTCAAGGTCTTTATCAAAACAACAATAGTATATCATAATATAACAATATGAAGAAAGATAAAGTCATTGCCATTAATAAAAGTGTAAATTACATTAAACAAAAGATCGTTTGTACAAAGAGTCATCAAAGCCCATAGCCACAAGTTGGCTCACTGGGCACCCACTCTTTCACTATAGTGTATGTAAGATGTGGTAGTGCATGGGGATGACTATCATGAAACACATCTTATAGTCACTGTATATTCTAAACCGTTCCTAGTCGATTCAGCCGTCTGTTAATAAGGATAAGGATCGCTCGAGATTGAGACTAGAATTTGCGATGCCGAGTACCACGTTTCATTGGTATGGAACATAGAGATGTTCAAAGCATGCAAATGGATATTCATACGATGAATGATCGAACTACCCTATCCGGACTTTCCAAGTGGTTATCACTTATCGAGTGGATAAAGTCCGCGGTTTTGGTTGTACACCATTAGTCCTTACTACTTGAAACATCATTGAGACTCTATATGCTAGTACTGTGCTTTGACTCGTTTACCGACTCTATTGGGGTCATCAGGTGTCGGGATTGGGTACAGTTACAACACATATAGGAGTCGATGCTTTGTTGTCAAGGATTCACCACATACTTGCGAGTGTGGATATCCTATGCAATCTGAGGAGATATTAGTGTGACGAATCTCTGGCCAAAGTACATGATGTGTTTTAAGAAATGGTTTCTTAGTAGCACATGCGATATCACTATTTGATCTTCAAGATGCATTGCATAGTTATCGATTCTAGAACGACTCTCGATTTACCAATGGTTGTTGATTCGATCGGGATATATGGATGAAGGGACCGTACTGTACGCTAACCAAAATCTATTGGTTCTTTCAGGCACTATCAGTGATACCTAGGAAATCATGGGGCGATGTTGCTAGGCGCTCTTACCATGATTCGATGGGCAAGTCGGAAATTGTTGTTCCGAGTCACAAGGAGTTGTGAGTCCACGGCTAGCTGTATCCCTGAACCATTGAGGGTCACACAGAGTAATGGATTTTTAATCGCCGTTAAGATAGTTAAATTTAAAGAGTTAAATTTAATGAACAAAGAAGTGGGACTTCTTATTTAAGAGTAGAGGAGTAAGATTTCCTAAAATGACATAAGGATGGACATTTTTGGAAATCACTGAATTCGGATTCCGAAAATTTATCTTGACTCTATAAGATGCAGAAATGGTTTCTGTGCACATTGGTGAAATTGGTTTATCAATCTGAGTCACGATGAATTTAATATTAATTTTTGAACATGCGGGCTTTGCTTGTCAGGCTTGAACTTATGACTAATGGGCCCTAAGCTGTTAGCAGCCCACATTATAAATAAGTTATTGCAGTACAGAAATTATATGAACAGAGGTCACAAAATATTTTTGAAAACCTTAGTTGTTTTTACATAGTGGCCGCCGCCCCCTCCCTCTCTCTGTCGAAAATTCCAGCCTGTGAATTTTGAATTTGCAGTCTGGTTTAACGGATCAAATTCGTTAATTCTCTTCGTAGAAACTTTTGATAGATTTTCTAGTGCAATCTATCAGAGGGATTAAATCACTGTTCGTGGACCTGATTGAAGAACAGTTCGTCCATCAGTTCCTGGGAGATACAACAAGAGCAGAGTAATCTGTTGGTGTCCATAATCTCGATTCGAGATTGGAGGTAAAAATTTATAATTGTTATTTGATTTTTACACACACAATTTAATCGTAATGTTTTGATACCCATTATGGAATCGTTCCATATTAAATTTTTAAACTTCTGCTGCACCGGGTATCAATTCTGATTGATCTGATCACCGTTCTCCAACAGTAAGGACTAATGGTGTACAACCAAAACCGCGGACTTTATCCACTCGATAAGTGATAACCACTTGGAAAGTCCGAATAGGGTAGTTCGATCATTCATCATATGAATATCCATTTGCATGCTTCGAACATCTCTATGTTCCATACCAATGAAACGTGGTACTCGGCATCGCAAATGCTAGTCTCAATCTCGAGCGATCCTTATCCTTATTAACGGACGGCTCAATCGACTAGGAACTGTTTAGAATATACAGTGACTATAAGATGTGTTTCATGATAGCCATCCCCATGTGCCACCACATCTTACATACACTATAGTATATTCAAGGTCTTCATCTAAACATCTTATAGTATGTCACAACATAATAATATGATAAAAGATAAAGTAAACGCCATTATAAAAGTGTAAATTATATTAAACAAAAGATTGTTTATACAAAGAGTCATCAAAGCCCTTAGCCACAAGTTGGCTCACCGGGCACCCACTCTTTCACTAAGGCGGTAAAACATGCTAAAACATGATAAAACATATAGCACACACTCATGCAACATATAAGCAAATATATCATGCCGGCTATCTCGGTCAGTACATACGTACCTCTAACACCGCTGGTCAAACCTAGCTCCACTGACCTAGACTCCAAGCCTACTAGTCCAGTCTACTGCTACTACAATGCAAATATCCATGCATCAACAATTAAGCTCTAAAAGTCTTAATTAAGCTATTGCATACTCCTAAATATTTTTAGGATGCCAATGCTATACCTGCGTCCCTCGTTAGCCCGCTGGTGTAGAATCGTCTCAAAACCTAGGCACACCTTCGCTACGACGCCGAGATCGCTAGGCAACTTCCGGATTCCCAATAGGATGCTTAGAACTCCGTAGATCTAAGTAAGAAGGTTCGAAAACCAGAGGAAAGGAGGGAAAATCGGTGCACAAAATGAGGGCTCGGACCCCTTATTTATAGACGGCGATCAGAACGTCCGATCCCTCATCGGAACGTCCGATCGCGATCGGATTTTCCGATCGCCCCTTCGGAGCTTCTGATTGCCCGATATTTCGTCATCCATGACGTCACCTTGCTGACGTAACCGATGATGTGTACGCTGAGTCCGATCGGAGCTTCCGATCTTGCCGACGGAGCTTCCGATATCGATCGGAGCCTCCGATCCTGGCACGGAGCTTCCGATCCACTTCGGATCGTCCGATCTCCTCTTCGGACCGCCCGATCCCGCTGAACCAATTCAATTAATTCGAGTACTCTGAATCCATTTTTGATGTCCGTTATCCCAACATGTACTTACTTAATCATGTTTTACTTAATCTAAACATGATCACGTGATTAATTACTCATTTAATCACTAATAAGAAATGCGGGTTACTACATGCTACCTGATTATCTGAATTGATGGGAAGCATGTCTTATTGAGTACTTCGATTATTTATTTAAGATTAAATCAGAACCGAGTCTAGATCACAGGTAAGATGATCAGAGGAGGACTGAGATAGATTTGATGATTGTGGTATTCTAACCCTTTTGATAATCAGATATGTCTCGAAGACCAGGACGACCTCCTCTTAGACCTCAGGTTCCTACTCCTCTGCTGGAGCAGACAGTGGTAACACCGATAGTACCTCAAGCTACAGTCCCGAGCAATGAACAGGGAAGTACTTCACAAGATATGACAGATATGACTGCCACACCGATGGAAACATTACTGAAAAGATTTCAATCATACCATCCGCCTACTCTGAACGGTACTGAAAATGCAGTTGTATGTGAAGGATGGCTCGATGACATGGAGATGTTGTTTGATTCGCTTGATTATGGGATGAGCGGAGAGTCAGATTAATTGGACATCAGTTGCATGAGGTTGCGAAGAGCTGGTGGTCCACGACCAAGAAAGCTTTGGAGCGTAGAGGAACTGTACTGACGTGGAATATCTTCAAAACTGAGTTTTACCAACGCTTCTTTTCAGTGTCTTACCGCAAAGATAAAGGCGCAGAATTTGCGAACCTGAAGCAGGGAAACTTAAATATTGAAGATTATGTTGCAAAATTCACTACATTGCTACCTTTTGCTCCACATGTTGCTGATAGTGATGAGGCAATGGCTGATCAGTTCACTAATGGACTGACTCCGGAGGTCTTTACTTTGGTGAACACAAGGCGACCAAATAATTTTGATGATGCTTTGAACAGTGCCAAAGGAGCGGAAGCTGGTTTGATACAACAGCGAGGAGCTTCGTATATCGCTCAGCCTCCAAGACAGTCACAAACCTCAGCTCCAATCTCGCAACAACCTCCTCGATTTGAAGGTGGTGGTAGTAGCAGTGGCAAGAAAGGGTACTTGCAAGCTCGAGGAAAACAGTTTAAGAAGTCAGGGAGCAGTTCTTCAAGTTCCAGTGGTACGAATCAGAAGTCAGGAGTGTTTTGTAACAGTTGTGGTGGAGGTAATCCAACCGATCAGTGCCGAGGTGTATCTAGGAGGTGCCATATATGCCATCAGACTGGCCATTTTGCATGGGTGTGTCCTCAGAGAGGTTCTGGACAGTCACGAGGTGCAGAGTCATCCCGATCAGTGGATCAACCTGCAAGGCAAGCCTCTTCTGTTCATTCCTTTCAACCACCACATCCACAGCAACAGCCAAGGCCAGGAGGAAGTCAGACAGTCAGTCAGCCTCAAAGATTGCAGGCTCATGTCTTTGCACTGATGGAGGAACAGGCACAGGGAGCACCAGATGACGTGATTGTAGGTAACTGTTCTCTTTATGGTTATCCCGCATATGTATTGATAGATACAGGTGCATCCCATACGTTTATCTCTACACGATTTGCATCCTTACATGCTTTGCCTGTTGAATCATTACCTGTTGTAGTATCTGTTTCTTATCCTTTGGGAAAAGGTCTTATATCTATTCAGACAGTTAAGAATTGTTTATTACAGTATGACGGTAATGAGATTGAGATAGATTGTTTTGTACTTGGTTTGTCTGATTTTGACTGCATTATTGGGATTGATATGCTAAACAAGTACAGAGCTACCATAGATTATTTTCAGAAGATAGTGAGATTCAGACCTGAGATGGTTGGAGAATGGAAATTCTATGGTAAGGGTTCTCGTGCTAAGATTCCTCTGATTTTTGTATTATCAATGACCCGACTTTTGCAGAAAGGAGCGGAGGGATTTATTGTATATGCAGTTGATGTTTCAAAAACTAGCCCGAACCTGGCTGATTTGCCAGTGGTTAGTGAATTTGCGTATGTTTTCCCTGATGAGATTCGAGGACTACCTCTGTATCGTGAGATTGATTTCAACATAGAACTGATGCCAGGTACTGCACCGATTTCTAAAAAACCTTATCGAATGGCACCAGTGGAATTAAAAGAGTTGAAAGATCAGTTGGAAGATTTACTGGCCAAGGGATACATTCGACCCAGTGTTTCTCCTTGGGGTGCTCCAGTATTGTTTGTCAGGAAGAAAGACGGTTCAATGAGATTGTTCATCGACTACCGGCAACTGAATAAGGCAACGGTAAAGAACAAATACCCTTTGCCTCGTATTCAAGTTGCAGGGTTCTTCTGTGTATTCCAAGATCGATCTGAGATCTGGATACCATCAGCTGAGAGTAAGGGATTCTGATATTCCGAAAACTTCTTTCAGAACCAGGTATGGCCATTATGAGTTTATAGTTATGCCGTTTGGTCTGACAAATGCTCCAGCTGTGTTTATGGCTTTGATTAACCGTGTGTTTCAGAAATATCTCGATGATTTCGTGATTATTTTTATTGATGATATTCTGATATATTCGAAGAATTTGATTGATCATTCTGAGCATTTGAGAACAGTGTTGAAGACTTTAAGAGCTGAGAAACTGTATGCTAAACTGTCGAAATGTGAGTTTTGGCTGAAACAGGTTGTTTTTCTTGGACATATTATATCTGGAAATGGTATATCTATTGATCTGAGTAAAGTCGAAGCAGTGATCAGTTGTTCGAGACCAACATCTATTCCTGAGATACGTTGTTTTATGGGTTTGGCTGGGTATTATCGTCGTTTTATTAAAGATTTTTCCAGTATTGCGAAGCCGATTACTCAGTTAACTCAAAAGAATGCTCCATTTATCTGGTCTGAAGCCTGTGAATCCAGTTTTATTGAGTTGAAGAAGCGACTGACCAGTGCACCAGTCTTGACGATTCCGTCAGGTACTGGTGGTTTCACTGTTTATTGTGATGCATCTCATCGAGGTTTGGGGTGTGTTTTGATGCAGCGAGGGCATGTGATTGCTTATGCCTCGAGACAGTTGAAGCCTCATGAAACCAGATACCCGATTCATGATCTTGAATTGGCCGCCATCGTATTTGCTTTGAAGATTTGGCGACATTATTTGTACGGGGAACAATTTGAGATTTATTCTGATCACAAGAGTCTGAAATATTTGTTTTCATAGTCAGAACTGAATATGAGGCAGCGTAGATAGCTTGATTTTCTCAAAGACTTTGATTGTGAGATTAAGTACTATCCGGAAAAATCAAATGCAGCAGCTGATGCATTGAGTCGAAAGTATGTTCTTTGTCCTTATCGACGATTGGTGTATCATATTTGATTGAAAACTGTTGTCTATCTGGATTAGTATTTGATACGAATTATCAGCCTCTTCGACTTTATCAAATGCAAGTTAAACCAGAGTTACTTTTGAGAATTAAAGAAGCTCAGAAACTTGATCAGAATATGCAGAACTCGATTGGGAAAGTTCGATCAGGGCATGTGTCTGAATACCAGGTTCGAGATGATCTTTTGTATGTAAGAAATCGCCTTGTAGTGCCTGATATTTTTGATGTGAGACAAAAACTACTGAAAGAGGCGCATTGTAGTCGTTATAGTATTCATCCTGGAGGAAGAAAGATGTATACCAATTTGAAGACTCAATATTGGTGGAAACCAATGAAGTCTGATATTATTAATTTTGTGTCTCGATGTCTTAATTGCCAATAGGTGAAGGCTGAAAGAAAGAAACCGCCTGGTTTGTTATAGAGTTATCAGTGCCGGAATGGAAATGGGATCATATTTTCATGGACTTCGTGACGAAGTTACCTCAATCTTCTAGAGGTTGCGATGCTATCTGGTTGATTATCGACAGATTGACGAAGTCAGCATGTTTTATTCCTTATCGTATGACATATAGACACGATCAGATGGCAGAGCTTTATGTCCGAGAAGTTGTCAGATTACATGGAGTGCCGAAGTCTATTGTATCAGATCGTGATCCCCGATTTACATCACATTTCTGGCACAGTTTACAGAGTGCTTTCTGTTGGAAAACGCGGCGTTCAGATCAATTAGGATTGATACCCGGTGCAGCGGAAGTTTAAAATTTTGTATGGAACGATTCCATTATGGGTATCAACCTTACGATTAAATTGTGTGTGTAAAAATTAAATAACGATTATAAAATTTTTACCTTTAATCTCGAATCGAGATTTTGGACACCAACAGATTTCTCTACTCTTGTTGTATATCCCTGGAACTGATGGACGAACTGTTCTTCAATCAGGTCCACGAACGGATATTTAATCCCTCTGATAGATTGCACTAGAAAATCTATCAGAAGTTTTCTACGAAGAGATTAACGAATTTGATCCGTTAAACCAGACTGTAATTCAAAATCACAGGATGGATTTTTCTCAAGCAGAGGGAGAGGGGGCGGTGGCCACAATCAATAAAATTAGGGTTTTCGAAAATTATTTTGTGACCTGTTGTGTGTAATTTCTGTACTGCAATAACTTATTTATAATGTAGGCCACTAACAGCTTAGGGCCCATTAGTCATAAGTTCAAGCCCGACAAGCAAAGCCCGCATGTTCAGAAATTAATATAAAATTCATCGTGAATCCGATTGATAAACCGATTTCACCAATGTGCACAGAAACCATTTCTGCACCTTTTAAAGTCAAGATAAATTTTTCTGAATCCGAATTCAGTGATTTCCAAAAATGGCCATCCCTATGTCATTTTAGGAAATCTTACTCCTCTACTCTTAAATAAGAAGTCCAACTTCTTCGTTCATTAAATTTAACTCTTTAAATTTAACTATCTCAACGGGGATTAAAAATCCATTACATTGTGTGACCCTCAATGGTTCAGAGATACAGCTAGCCGTGGGCTCACAACTCCTTGTGACTCGTAACAACAATTTTCGACTTGCCCATCGAATCATGGTATGAGCGCCTAGCAACATCGCGCCATGATTCCCTAGGTATCACTGATAGTGCCTACAAGAACCAGTAGATTTTGGTTAGCGTACAGTACGGTCCCTTCATCCATATATCCCGATCGAATCAACAACCATTGGTATATCGAGAGTCGCTCGAGATTCGATAACTATGCAATGCATCTTGAAGATCAAATAGTGACATCGCATGTGCTACTAAGAAACCATTTCTTAAATCACATCATGTACTCTGGCCAGAGATTCGTCACACTAATATCTCCTCAGATCGCATAGGATATCCACACTCGCAAGTATGTGGTGAATCCTTGACAACAAAGCATCGACTCCTATATGTGTTGTAACTGTACCCAATCCCGACACCTGATGACCCCAATAGAGTCGGTAAACGAGTCAAATCACAGTACTAGAATGTAGAGTCTCAATGATGTCTCAAGTAGTAAGGACTAATGGTGTACAACCAAAACCGCGGACTTTATCCACTCGATAAGTGATAACCACTTGGAAAGTCCGGATAGGGTAGTTCGATCATTCATCATATGAATATCCATTTGCATGCTTCGAACATCTCTATGTTCCTTACCAATGAAACGTGGTACTCTGCATCGCAAATGCTAGTCTCAAACTCGAGCGATCCTTATCCTTATTATCGGACGGCTCAATCGACTAGGAACAGTTTAGAATATACAGTGACTATAAGATGTGTTTCATGATAGACATCTCCATGTTCTACCACATCTTACATACACTATAGTATATTCAAGGTCTTTATCAAAGCAACAATAGTATATCACAATATCACAATATGAAGAAAGACAAAGTCATTGCCATTAATAAAAGTGTAAATTATATTAAACAAAAGATTGTTTATACAAAGAGTCATCAAAGCCCTTAGCCACAAGTTGGCTCACTGGGCACCCACTCTTTCAATCTCCCACTTGCCCTATAGCCAACTAGTCATACTATGTAGACCCATTGCTTCGCGATGTTTGTCAAATAATGGTCCTGGCAAGGGCTTAGTAAGTGGATCAGCGATATTGTCTGCAGAGGCCACTCTTTCAACAGTGATGTCTCCTCTTTCCACAATCTCCCGGATGATGTGGTATTTCCTCAGTACGTGTTTGGATCTTTGATGAGACATTGGTTCCTTTGCCTGAGCAACGGCACCCGTGTTGTCACAGTACACCGGGACTGGACCAACAACTTCAGGAATGACGCCCAACTCTTGGACGAAATTCCTCATCCAAACGGCCTCTTTAGCAGCAGTTGATGCTGCAATGTATTCTGCTTCAGTGGTGGAATCCGCTGTGGTGTCCTGCTTGGAACTCTTCCAAGAGACAGCACCGCCATTGAGCATGAACACAAATCCAGAGGTTGACTTCAAGTCATCCACGTCACTTTGGAAGCTAGAGTCGGTATAGCCTTCCAATTTTAGTTCTCTTCCTCCATATACCATGAACATATTCTTAGTCCTTCGTAAGTACTTAAGAATGTCCTTCACGGCTTTCCAATGCATTTGGCCGGGATTAGCTTGATATCTGTTCGTGACACTCAGAGCAAATGCTACATCCGGTCTGGTAGATATCATCCCATACATGATACTACCTATGGCTGACGCATATGGTACATGTGTCATTTTCTCTATCTCTTCATCGGTCTTGGGACACATAGACTTGGATAGAGAAACTCCATGACACATGGGTAGATGTCCTCTCTTGGACCCATCCATTGAAAACCGTTTCAATATGGTGTCGATGTAGGTTGATTGAGTGAGTCCTATCATTCTCTTAGATCTATCTCTATAGATCTGTATCCCTAGAATATAGGATGCCTCACCCAAATCCTTCATCGAGAATCTACCTGATAACCATATCTTTGTTGACTGCAACATCCCTACATCATTCCCAATGAGTAGGATGTCATCAACATAAAGTACTAAGAATGTCACAGCATCCTTAACTACTTTCTTGTACACGCATGGTTCCTCCGGATTCTTGATGAAACCAAAATCTTTTATTGTTTCATCAAATTTTTGGTTCCAACTTCTTGATGCTTGTTTTAGACCATAAATTGATCTCTGAAGCTTGCATACCTTATGCTCGCTTCCCACGGATGTGAACCCCTCAGGCTGCTTCATATAGATCTCTTCCTTAATGTCTCCATTAAAAAAAGCAGTCTTCACATCCATTTGCCATATTTCATAGTCATACCATGCAGCTATGGCAATAAGGATTCTTATGGACTTGAACATTGCAACTGGTGAAAAGGTTTCATCATAGTCAACTCCTTGTCTTTGAGTATAACCTTTTGCCACCAATCGCGCCTTGTAGGTCAATACCTTACCATCAGGCCCAAGCTTTCTCTTGTAGATCCATTTACACCCTATTGAAACAATTCCATCGAGGATCTACTAAAGACCAAACTTGGTTTGTATGCATCGAATCTATTTCCGACTGCATAGCTTCAAGCCATAAATTTGAATCCGCATCAGAAATTGCTTCCTTGAAGTTTCTTGGATCACATCCAACATCGGGTTCATCTTGATCCCCTTCAAGAAGAAGAACATATCGAATAGGAGGTCTAGAAGTCCTCTCAGATCTTCTAGGTACAGGCGTGTCCAGCAATGGTTCCTGAGGTGTAGGATCGTTATTTTGTATTTCGGGTTCTTCTCGAATTTCTTCGAGTTCCATCATCTCGCCTTTCTTATCCAATAAGAACTCCTTCTCCAAGAAGGTGGCATTCCTTGAAACAAACACCTTTGTTTCAGCAGGATAATAGAAATAATATCCGATTGAATTCTTCGGATACCCTACAAAATAACATAAGCTGGATCGACTATCCAACTTATCTCCCACTGTCCGCTTCACGTAAGCAGGACATCCCCAAATCCTCAAGTACGAATACTTAGGAGCTTTGCCATTCCATAACTCGTATGGTGTTTTGTCCACTGCTTTAGTGTGGACGTTGTTCAACAACAATACCGCCGTTTCAAGCGCATAGCCCCAAAACGAAGGTGGAAGCTCAGTGAAGCTCATCATGGATCGAACCATGTCCAACAAAGTTCGATTACGACGCTCCGATACAACATTAAGCTGTGGTGTCATAGGAGGAGTCCACTGAGAGAGAATCCCATTCTCTTTTAGATAGTCCAAAAACTCGGTACTCAAGTATTCTCCACCTCGATCCGATCGAAGTGCTTTAATACTTTTACCTAGCTTGTTTTCTACTTCAGCCTTGAATTCTTTGAAATTTTCAAATGCTTCAGACTTATATTTCATTAAATATAAATACCCATACCTTGAATAATCATCAGTAAAGGTAATGAAGTAGGTGTGGCCATATTGAGTCCCAACTCTAAATGGACCACAAACATCTGTATGGATCAAATCCAACAGATTTTGACTACGCTCAGGTTTCCCCTTAAAAGGAGATTTACTCATTTTTCCTTTTAGGCAGGATTCACAAGTAGGTAGAGAGTTAATATCAGACATATCAAACATGCCCTCTCCCACTAGCTTGTTCATCCTCCTTGAGGAAATATGACCTAGCCTAGCGTGCCAAAGGTTTGCCGGGTTTTGGCTATCGATTTTCCTTTTGTTTGTTGTTGCCGGTTTATCAACATAATTTATTGGAACGTCTTTTAGTTTTAAGTTGTATAGATCATTTTCAAGTTGTCCATTTCCAATCAAACATTCATTCTTGTAAATATTGCAAATTTCATTCACAAAATTGCAAGAATAACCATCTCTATCAAGCATAGAAACAGAAATAATATTTTTAATCAAATCCGGAACAAATAAAACATCTCTTAAAAGTAACTTAAAACCGTTCTGCAAAATTAAATAAACATCTCCCACGGCTTTTGCTTCAACTCTGGAACCATTTCCGAGCCTCAGCTGGGTCTCACCCATCCTAAGCCTGCGACTTCTTGTCATCACCTGAAAATCATTGCAAATGTGAGATCCACATATGGTATCCAATACCCAAGAAGTAGTATTAAGTGAAACATTTATTTCAATATAGAACATACCCTTTGCAGTTCGCAGCTGCTCTAGATATTCCTTGCAGTTACGCTTCCAATGACCGGGCTTCTTGCAGTAATGGCAAACATCCTTGGATTTTTCCATGTTTGAAGCCTTTGTCTTGTACTTCTTCTCGGGTTCGATTTTCTTGGGTAGGGCAGAACGTTTCTTACCCTTCGTACTTGGCCCCTTCTTAGCAGAAGAAGAGGAGCCCACCAAGAAAGCCGGTTTATCCTTCTTTAATGTGGATTCATATGTCGCAAGCATATTGACCATCTCTTCAAGGGAGGCCTCTATCTTGTTCATATTGAAATTTACCACAAATCCGTCAAACAAAGAAGGAAGAGACAGAAGTAGTAAGTCCACGTTGAGTTCATGCTCCAACACCAAATCAAGGGTTACCAACTTCTGTATGAGCCAAATAACTCGTACCCCATGATCACGGACCGAAGTCCCTTCACGCATGCGACACGTTATTAGCTCCTTTACAGTAGCGAACCTTTCAGCCCTCGATTGAGCCCCAAAAAGTTCCTTGAGTTGAACGTGAATGTCAGCAGCATTCACGGTGTCCTCAAATCGCCTCTGGAGTTCATCAGACATCGAGGCTTGCATATAGCATTTGGTCTTGATATCATGGTCCCACCATGTATCAAGCTTGGCTAACTCCTCCGGACTTACGTCAGCTGGTGCTTCCTTCGGAGGAGATTTCTCTAACACGTAGAGCATCTTCTCCGAAGTCAAGACAATCTTCAACTTACGGAACCATTCCGTATAGTTTGCGCCAGTCAACTTATTTTGTTCGAGGATCGAGAAAAGTGAATTACGCGAATTCATCGTATGAAATACTGAAAAGAAACAGACAAATATCAGTGATTGTTTAAGCAATTTACTAAGACATAAAATAGGCAAAATTTATTCTATGAATCTCACTCCCACTATTTTAACGTTTTCACTACCCTCTAGTGAAAACGGGAAACAGTTTTCCTTAGTGAGAACATGGAGTCCAATTTACAAACTTATTGTCCCGAATAATATCAGCCAACCATAATTTTCAAATGGTAGAGCCCAATTGCTTCCAAAGCAACCTCCATGTTTTTACCTCATGTCCAATAAGGGCCCAATAATATGACGAAAATTTATTGTGACATGTCAAGATGACCCATCAATATTAAGTTGTGATGGACGGTCGCCATGTGGATCCCCCAATAATATGAGCCGATCCCATGGGAGTTCCACCCAACTTACAACATGTGTCGATCCAATGTACAACTTTTCGACGAACGGGCCCCCCCAATAATATGAGCCGGACCGTATCCGCGGGTAGCATCTCATACATTGATCGTTGATGGAAGGTAGGAACATTTAAACAAATTTATATTTCCTTTATTTATCTTGATATCAATTTTAAATCATATTTAAAATGAGGGATTTTTAATTATAAAAATTTGTCTCATCATTTTTTAAAATTTTGTATGCTTGCCGGATTCACACAATTATGTCTAAAACATGCATACAACTATAATATCACATATTATATAGGATGATCGATTCCATTTCTAATCGACCCGTGGTTGCCAATCACGAGTCTTAGTCCAATCCTAGGTAATATGCAGTATGCAATGCAATCCTATTACATTTGCTTCCAATTTACATTTTTTCTGTCTTTATTGTCTGCTGGGCCCACCTCCTTCTTCATATCTTGATCTCCCACTAAATCTAATGTATTTACAATAAATAACAATGACAAGTAGGGGATACATTTTTAAGGGGTGGGAACGGGCCATAAACCAAGCCCACTTTTATTACATATGACATTCATATTGGGCCATAAACCAGGCCCATTAATAAAACCAACAACAATAAAACAAATGTAAATTCCTAACATACACCTACAAAATTGGTCATGGCAATCGATCATCCTTATCCAATAACATTTAATTCAAAACTAATTTATTGGATAACATGCAATGGCAATTTAAATTTAAAAAGATAAAATCATATTTTACTCAATATATCCATAAGATCATATCTTATCATCAATTGTACCAAAAATTAATTAATTTCAAAATTCAATTAAAGGATAAAATATTAAAATTTTCCAAAAATTCAAATTTATCCAAAAATCAATTTTAAAATTTTCGGACTCGAACAATTCGATCCGACGCCTCGTGGACCAATCAAAACAATTTTCGATCGGACCAAAAATAGAATTTTAACATATTAAAATTTTATTTAAAAAATTAAAAATAATTTTTCCCGCGGGCCGCCCGGGACGTTCCCGGGCCGGGCAGCCCGGCTGCCCCTAGGGCAGCGATCACATCGCTGCCCATGGGCAGCGCCGTGCGCCGCCCTGGGCAGCGACCATCGCTGCTGTAGTGACCCTTACCCGGATCACCTACTAAACAGAACTTATGCATGCAATTAACTTAATAAAACAGATATCAGAATAAAACTGCGGAAACCATTAACATTATACAATCCCAAGTAAAGGAATCTGTAATTCATCCAAAAATATACAACCAAATCGAATAGCTGTATAAATCCAAAACAACAGTAATAAAACCTAAGCGAAGCTCCAGCTGGCCAACCACTGACTAGCCCCTCCTGGATCCACCCTCCTCGTCCAATCGCAAACCTGCCCCATGGAATAGGGTGTCCAGAAAATACAGAGTACGAGACGTGAGCATAAAACGCTCAGTGCGAGAGTATGAGTATACATGCATGCAAAGTGAACTCCTATAGACTCGAGGTCAAGGATCAGATAACAGACACAGACCGGGCCCTGGTATGTAGCACGCTGTGTCGTCGCTTCAGGAGGTGGCTCCCATACCGAGATAACCTTGGATACGCCGGACCCAAATCGATGGAAGTCCATCCACTAACAGAATAGGGTACAACCCTACTAACAGACATCTCGAAAGAGATACAGCAAGATGCAAATGAATGCAGCATAATATCATGGCATATAAATCATGCAGTCACATAATACATGCATACTCAGTCAGGATATCTCGAACAGTACTTTCGTACCTCAAAACAGTGAAAGCTCTACCAACTCTAGGTCCACGCCTATAGTCTGCTCTACACTGCCAAATGATACTACTATCATTAAAGTGCTCTAAAAGCCTTAACTAAGCTATTGCATACTCCTAAATATTTATAGGGAGCAAAGCTATACCTTCGTCCGTCGTTAGCCCTTTGATGTCGATGCCTCCAGAACTTGGGCACGACTCCGCTACGACTACCGAACGCCTCTCCGACCTCCGGACCAAGCCTAAGAAGACTAGAACAGCTCCAAAAGGACTAGAAAGGAAAGGAGAACTCGGAATTGGCAAATGAAAGTGAAGTCTCGGCCTTCTATTTATAGACAACGATCGGAACTTCCGATCCTTGATCGGAACGTCCGAACCTCGATCGGAACGTCCGATCCTGCCATCGGAGCTTCCGAAGATCCTGATCTGCCACGTGACAAAATATCACTTGTTGACTCCGGATAGGGGTGATCGGAGCTTCCGGTCCTGATCGGAGCTTCCGATCCAACCACACGTCATGCCTGACGTAATAACATCGGTGCCTCCGATCGCTCATCGGAGCTTCCGATCCTGTTCGGAGCTTCCGATCGTGCCTTCGGAGCTTCCGATCCGTCCGATACCTAATTCAATTAATTAGCATTAATCCTTTAATTACTCAATTAGGGCACGGGCTACTACATTCTCCCCCACTTAAGATATTTCTTTCTCGAAATCAGATCTTAAGTACCGAATGCAAATACAGAAATCAGAAACATTCTTTATTCAAATCAAACGTTTACAGAGTTTGCAACTGAATACAACTTAAAGAATGAAATCAAAACAACTCAGGATGGTCTTTACGCATCCTGTCCTCAAGCTCCCAAGTAGCTTCTTCAGTGCCTCGGCGCTGCCACTGAACTAAAACCAAAGGAATGACTTTGTTCCGTAGAACCTTATCCTTATAATCCAGGATACGAAGAGGTTTCTCAACATAAGTCAAATCCTTGTCTACCTGAACCTCAGACCGCTGCAGAATATGAGATTCATCCGCCACATACCGTCGCAACAGAGATACGTGGAACACGTCGTGAATGCTGGATAGATGCGGTGGCAATGCTAGTCGATAAGCCAAATCGCCAATACTCTCCAAGATCTCAAACGGACCGATAAATCTGGGAGACAACTTGCCCTTAAGGCCAAATCTGAGAATCTTGCGGAAAGGTGACACTCTCAGAAACACTTTCTCCCCGACCTCGAACTGCAAAGGCCTACGCTTGATATTAACATAACTGGCTTGACGATCCTGTGCAGTTTTAATCCGTTTCTTGATCTGATCAACAATGTCTATCGCCTGCTGGATAAACTCCGGTCCTTCAGCCTGTCTCTACCCCACTTCTTCCCTGAAGAGTGGAGTACGACAACGTCGCCCATACAACGCCTCAAAAGGTGCCATCCCAATACTAGTATGATAGCTGTTGTTGTAAGCGAACTCGATCAACGGCAAATGATCCTGCCAGGCTGAACCAAAATCCATGACGCACGCTCTAAACATATCCTCTAACGTACGGATAGTGCGCTCTGACTGACCATCAGTCTCCGGATGATAGGCTGTACTCAAACTGAGAGTAGTACCCATCGCACGCTGAACACTCCCCCAGAACCTAGAAGTAAACCTGGGGTCCCGATCGCTGACAATGCTCACAGGCACTCCATGAAGTCGGACGATCTCGTGAATGTACATCCGTGCCATGCGATCCACAGAGTACTCTCGGCTATAGGCAATGAAATGCGCTGACTTGGTGAGTCGGTCCACCACAACCCAGATAGCATCACAGTTCCTCGGGGATACCGGCAAATGGGTCACAAAGTCCATTGTGATAAACTCCCATTTCCATTCAGGAATAGGCAGACTGTGAAGCAATCCTCCAGGTCGTCGGTGCTCTGCCTTGACCTGTTGACACACCAAACATCTCAAAACAAACTGATAAACACTGCGTTTCATTCCCTTCCACCAGAAACGAGTACGTAGGTCCTTGTACATCTTGTTGCTCCCAGGATGAATACTCAACTTAGTGCGATGCGCCTGAGACAAAATCTCCTCTCGCAACTCTTCATCCTGAGGAATCACAAGCCTACCAGACAAACACAGAAAGCCATCTGACTGATAATGAAATCCAGACGAGCTACCCTCGTTAGCTAGACGAGCTAAACGCTGGGTCTTCGAATCAGACATCTGAGCATCTCGGATCCGCGAGTACAAGGCTGGCTCAGATAATATCGCAAATATCTGGATACTCTGCATACCTTTCTTATGCTTGAAGGTATAACCTGAAGTACAATAGTCACTGATCGCACTAGACATCGAACAAGTCTGAAGTGCGGATAATCGCACCTTGCGACTCAAAGCATCAGCGGTGAGATTAGCAGCTCCCGGATGGTACTTAATCTCGCAATCATAGTCCTTAAGCAAGTCCATCCAACGTCTCTGCCTCATGTTCAACTCCGCCTGAGTGAACAAATACTTGAGACTCTTATGGTCGGTGAAGATCTCAAATTTCTCGCCATACAGATAATGACGCCAGATCTTCAAAGCGAACACAATGGCTGCTAACACCAAATCATGGACTGGGTAGTTGTCCTCGTGAAGCTTCAGCTGTCTATTAGCGTATGCGATCACATGCCCATTCTGAGTCAAGACACAACCTAACCCCTGAAGAGAAGCATCCGTGTAAACTACATACCCTCCAGATCCTGACGGTAATGCCAACATCGGCGCAGAAGTCAACCGCCGTTGAAGCTCACGGAAATTCTCCTCACACTCGGAGAACCACTCGAATTCCACACCCTTGCGGGTAAGCTGCGTCAACGGTCGAGCTAACTGAGAGAAGTTCAGAATGAAGCAACGATAATACCCTGCTAGACCCAGAAAACTACGGATCTCAGCAACTGTCGTCGGACGCGACCAATTAAGTACCGATTCAATCTTGCTTGGATCAACAGAAATCCCCTCCCTGGATATGATATGGCCAAGAAAGACCACTCTATCCATCCAGAACTCACACTTGTTCATCTTGGCGTACAACTGCTCATCTCGAAGAGTCTGCAGTACTAACCGCAAGTGAGAAACATGCTCTTCCGTATTACGTGAATACACCAAGATGTCGTCAATGAAGACCACGACAAACTTGTCCAAGTACTCCCTGAAGACACGGTTCATCAAATCCATGAATATAGCCGGCACATTAGTCAAACCAAATGGCATCACTAGGAACTCGTAATTCCCATAGCGAGTACGGAATGCAGTCTTGGCTACGTCCTGATCACGGACTCTCAACTGATGATACCCAGATCTCAAGTCAATCTTGGAGTAAACTGATGTGCCCTGCAGCTGGTCAAACAAGTTATCAATACGAGGCAACGGATACTTGTTCTTCACAGTGACTCGATTCAGCTGCCGATAGTCAATGCACAGCCGCAACGACCCATCCTTCTTCTTCACGAAGAGAACAGGAGCTCCCCAAGGAGATACACTAGGACGAATGTACCCCTTGTCCAAAAGATCCTGTAGCTGATTCTTCAACTCACGCATCTCTGACGGAGCCAGACGATACGGTGCTCTAGAAATAGGCGAAGTACTCGGCATCAACTCTATGCCAAACTCGACTTCCCTAGCAGGAGGAAAACCCGGAAACTCATCAGGAAACACATCTGGAAATTCATCCACAACAGGAATGCTCTCTATCCCAATACTCTCAGCGGACAAATCAACTGCATAGATAAGGTAGCCTTCCCCGCCAGACTCTAGAGCTCGACAGGCTCTCAAAGCTGATACCAAAGGCATCGGGGGTCGCGCTCCCTCACCATAGAAAAACCAGCTCTCACTCCCCTCCGGATGAAAGCGTACTAATCTCTGATAGCAGTTCACTGAAGCTCGATAGGTAGTCAGCACATCTATTCCCAGAATGCAATCAAAGTCGTCCATCGTCAGGACCATGAGATTCGCCAACAGAACGTTCCCTTCGAACTCTAAAGGGCAACCCATCACTAGACGCTTAGCCAAAGCAGAATGGCCCGTCGGAGTAGAAACAGACATCACTACGTCTAGTGCAATGCATGGTAACTTATGCCTCTTAACAAAACGTGCAGAAACGAAGGAATGAGATGCACCAGTGTCAATAAGTACAAGAGCAGGTATACCATAAAGCATAAATGTACCTGCGATGACTTTCTCATTCTCCTCCACAGCCTGATCATGTCTCAGGGCAAACACCTGGCCAGAAGCTCGTGGCCTCAAATGAGAACTCCCAGCAGACTATCCCTGCGACCTCTGCTGTACGGTGTCCTGAGAACCCGATCCTGAACCAGAACCAGAACCACCTCCCCCAGACATTGGACAATCTCTCCGGATATGACCAGTCTCTCCACAACGGAAACAAGCTCCAGAAGCTCTATGGCACTTGTCGGATGGATGGTTCTTCCCACAGTGATCACACTTCTCCTTCTTACCGTAACGGACAACACCTCCCGAACCAGAGGAAGAAGAAGATCCAGACTTCTTGAAAGTTTGGGCACGGGGACCCAAAGAACTAGCAGGCCTCGACTGAGGGAAAGACCTGTTCCGTCGAATGCTGTCCTCTGCCTGATGACAACGGCTCACCAAACCCTCGTAGGACATGTCGTCACCAACCGCCACACGGTCATGGATCTCAGGGTTAAGGCCCTGAAGGAACAGATTATACTTCATCTCTGAGCTATCAGCAATCTCGGGGCAATAGGATAGCAGATCAAAGAACCTCTGCTGATACTCATCAATAGACATGGCTCCCTGTCGCAGACTCAGTAGCTCGCCTGCCTTCGACTGTCGGAGTGCAGGAGGAAAATACCGCTTTTGGAAAGCTGTGCGGAACTCGGCCCAGGTGGCCACTCCTCTCGCCGCAACAAAAGGTGCAGAAGTAAACCTCCACCACCTGCGCGCACGCCCATCCAGAAGATAGCCAAGGGTGTAGTGACCCTTACCCAGATCACCTACTAAACAGAACTTAGGCATGCAATTAACTTAATAAAACAGATATCAGAATAAAACTGCGGAAACCAATAACATTATACAATCCCAAGAAAAGGAATCTGTAATTATCCAATAATATACAACCAGATCGAATAGCTGTATAAACCCAAACAACAGTAATAAAGTCTAGACGAAGCTCCAGCTGGCCAACCACTGACTAGCCCCTCCTGGATCCACCCTCCTCGTCCAATCGCAAACCTGCCCCATGGAATAGGGTGTCCAGAAAATACAGAGTACGAGACGTGAGCATAAAACGCTCAGTGCGAGAGTATGAGTATACATGCATGCAAAGTGAACTCCCTATAGACTCGAGGTCAAGGATCAGATAACAGAGACAGACCGGGCCCTGGTATGTAGCACGCTGTGCCGTCGCTTCAGGAGGTGGCTCCCATACCGAGATAACCGTGGATACGCCGGACCCAAATCGATGGAAGTCCATCCACTAACAGGATAGGGTACAACCCTACTAACAGACATCTCGAAAGAGATACAGCAAGATGCAAATGAATGCAGCATAATATCATGACATATAAATCATGCAGTCACGTAATACATGCATACTCAGTCAGGATATCTCGAACAGTACTTTCGTACCTCAAAACAGTGCAAGCTCTACCAACTTTAGGTCCACGCCTATAGTCTGCTCTACACTGCCAAAAGATATTACTATCATTAAAGTGCTCTAAAAGCCTTAACTAAGCTATTGCATACTCCTAAATATTTATAGGAAGCAAAAGCTATACCTTCGTCCGTCGTTAGACCTTTGATGTCGATGCCTCCAGAACTTGGGCACAACTCCGCTACGACTATCGAACGCCTCTCCGACCTCCGGACCAAGCCTAAGAAGACTAGAACAGCTCGAATATGACTAGAAATAGAGAGGAAATCCGGAATTGGCAAGGAGAAATGAAGTCTCGGCCTTCTATTTATAGACAACGATCGGAGCCTCCGATCCTCGATCGGAACGTCCGAACCTGGATCGGAACGTCCGATCCTGCCATCGGAGCTTCCGAAGATCCTGATCTGCCACGTGTCAAAATATCACTTGATGACTCCGGATAGGGGTGATCGGAGCCTCCGGTCCTGATCGGAGCTTCCGATCCAGCCACACGTCATGGATGACGTAATATCATCGGTGCCTCCGATCCTCATCGGAGCTTCCGATCCCGATCGGAGCTTCCGATCTTCCCTTCGGAGCTTCCGATCGTCCCTTCGGAGCTTCCGATCCGTCCAATCCCCAATTTATTTAATTAGCATTAATCCTTTAATTACTCAATTAGGGTTCGGGCTACTACATTCTCCCCCACTTAAGATATTGCGTCCTCGAAATCAGATCTTAAGTACCGAATGCAAATACAGAAATCAGAAACATTCTTTATTCAAATCAAACGTTTACAGAGTTTGCAACTGAATACAACTTAAAGAATGAAATCAAAACAACTCAGGATGGTCTTTACGCATCCTGTCCTCAAGCTCCCAAGTAGCTTCCTCAGTACCTCGGCGCTGCCACTGAACTAAAACCAAAGGAATGACTTTGTTCCGTAAAACCTTATCCTTATAATCCAGGATACGAAGAGGTTTCTCAACATAAGTCAAATCCTTATCCACCTGAACATCAGACCGCTGCAGAATGTGAGATTCATCCGCCACATACCGTCGCAACAGAGATACGTGGAACACGTCGTGAATACTGGATAGATGCGGTGGCAAAGCTAGTCGATAAGCCAAATCGCCAATACTCTCCAAGATCTCAAACGGACCGATAAATCTGGGAGACAACTTGCCCTTAAGCCCAAATCTGAGAATCTTGCGGAAAGGTGACACTCTCAGAAACACTTTCTCCCCGACTTCGAACTGCAAAGGCCTACGCTTGATATTAGCATAGCTGGCCTGATGATCCTGTGCAGTCTTAATCCGTTTCTTGATTTGATCAACAATATCTATCGCCTGCTGGATAAACTCCGGTCCCTCAGCCTGTCTCTCCCCCACTTCTTCCCAGAAGAGTGGAGTACGACAACGTCGCCCATACAACGCCTCAAAAGGTGCCATCCCAATACTAGTGTGATAGCTGTTGTTGTAAGCGAACTCGATCAACGGCAAATGATCCTGCCAGGCTGAACCAAAATCCAAGACGCACGCTCTAAGCATATCCTCTAACGTACGGATAGTGCGCTCTGACTGACCATCAGTCTCTGGATGATAGGCTGTACTCAAACTGAGAGTAGTACCCATCGCACGCTGAACACTCCCCCAGAATCTAGAAGTAAACCTGGGGTCCCGATCGCTGACAATGCTCACAGGCACTCCATGAAGTCGAACGATCTCCTGAATGTACATCCGTGCCATGCGATCCACAGAGTACTCTCGGCTATAGGCAATGAAATGCGCTGACTTGATGAGTCGGTCCACCACCACCCAGATAGCATCACAGTTCCTCGGGGATACCGGCAAATGGGTCACAAAGTCCATAGTGATAAACTCCCATTTCCATTCAGGAATAGGCAGACTGTGAAGCAATCCTCCAGGTCGTCGGTGCTCTGCCTTGACCTGTTGACACACCAAACATCTCGAAACAAACTGATAAACACTGCGTTTCATTCCCTTCCACCAGAAACGAGTACGTAGATCCTTGTACATCTTGTTGCTCCCAGGATGAATACTCAACTTAGTGCGATGTGCCTGAGATAAAATCTCCTCTCGCAACTCTTCATCCTGTGGAATCACAAGCCTACCAGACAAACACAAAAAGCCATCTGACTGATAATGAAATCCAGACGAGCTACCCTCGTTAGCTAGACGAGCTAAACGCTGGGTCTTTGAATCAAACATCTGAGCATCTCGGATCCGCGAGTACAAGGCTGGCTCAGATAATATCGCGAACATCTGGATACTCTGCATACCTTTCTTATGCTTGAAGGTATAACCTGAAGTACAACAGTCACTAATCGCACTAGACATCGAACAAGTCTGAAGTGCGGATAGTCGCACCTTGCGACTCAAAGCATCAGCGGTGAAATTAGCAGCTCCCGGATGGTACTTAATCTCGCAATCATAGTCCTTAAGCAAATCCATCCAACGTCTCTGCCTCATGTTCAATTCTGCCTGAGTGAACAAATACTTGAGACTCTTATGGTCGGTGAAGATCTCAAATTTCTCGCCATAAAGATAATGACGCCAGATCTTCAAAGCGAACACAATGGCTGCCAATTCCAAACCATGGACTGGGTAGTTGTCCTCGTGAAGCTTCAGCTGTCTAGAAGCGTATGCGATCACATGCCCATTCTGAGTCAGGACACAACCTAACCCCTGAAGAGAAGCATCCGTGTAAACTACATACCCTCCAGATCCTGATGGTAATGCTAACACCGGCGCAGAAGTCAATCGCCGTCGAAGCTCACGGAAATTCTCCTCACACTCGGAGGACCACTCGAAATCCACACCCTTGCGGGTAAGCTGCGTCAACGGTCGAGCTAACTGAGAGAAATTCAGAATGAAGCGACGATAATACCCTGCTAGACCCAGAAAACTACGGATCTCAGCAACCGTCGTCGGACGCGACCAATTAAGTACCGCTTCAATCTTGCTTGGATCAACAGAAATCCCCTCCCTGGATATGATATGGCCAAGAAAAACCACTCTATCCATCCAGAACTCACACTTGCTCAGCTTGGCATACAACTGCTCATCTCGAAGAGTCTGTAGTACCAACCGCAAGTGAGAAACATGCTCTTCCGTATTACGCGAATACACCAAGATGTCGTCAATGAAGACCACGACAAACTTGTCCAAATACTCCCTGAATACACGGTTCATCAGATCCATGAATATAGCCGGCGCATTGGTCAAACCAAATGGCATCACTAGGAACTCGTAATGCCCATAGCGAGTACGGAATGCAGTCTTGGCTACGTCCTGATCACGGACTCTCAACTGATGATACCCAGATCTCAAGTCAATCTTGGAGTAAATTGATGTGCCCTGCAGCTGATCAAACAAATCATCAATGCGAGGCAACGGATACTTGTTCTTCACAGTGACTCGATTCAGCTGCCGATAGTCAATGCACAGCCGCATCGACCCATCCTTCTTCTTTACGAAGAGAACAGGAGCTCCCCAAGGAGACACACTAGGACGTATGTACCCCTTTTCCAAAAGATCCTGTAGCTGATTCTTCAACTCACGCATCTCTGACGGAGCCAGACGATACGGTGCTCTAGAAATAGGCGAAGTACCCGGCATCAACTCTATGCCAAACTCGACTTCCCTAGCAGGAGGAAAACCCGGAATCTCATCAGGAAACACATCTGGAAATTCATCCACAACAGGAATGCTCTCTATCCCAATACTCTCAGCGGACAAATCAACTGCATAGATAAGGTAGCCTTCCCCGCCAGACTCCAGAGCTCGACAGGCTCTCAAAGCTGATACCAAAGGCATCGGGGGTCGCGCTCCCTCACCATAGAAAAACCAACTCTCACTCCCTTCCGGATGAAAGCGTACTAATCTCTGATAGCAGTCCACTGAAGCTCGATAGGTAGTCAGCACATCTATTCCCAGAATGCAATCAAAGTCGTCCATCGTCAGGACCATGAGATTCGCCAACAGAACGTTCCCTTCGAACTCTAAAGGGCAACCCATCACTAGACGCTTAGCCAAAGCAGATTGGCCCGTCGGAGTAGAAACAGACATCACTACGTCTAGTGCAATGCATGGTAACTTATGCCTCTTAACAAAACGTGCAGAAATGAAGGAATGAGATGCAATAGTGTCAATAAGTACAAGAGCAGGTATACCATAAAGCATAAATGTACCTGCGATGACTTTCTCATTCTCCTCCACAGCCTGATCATGTCTCAGGGCAAACACCTGGCTAGAAGCTCGTGGCCTCAAATGAGAACTCCCAGCAGACTGTCCCTGCGACCTTTGCTGAACGGTAGCCTGAGAACCCGATCCTGTACCAGAACCAGAACCACCTCCCCCAGACAGTGGACAATCCCTCCGGATATGACCAGTCTCTCCACAATGGAAACAAGCTCCAGAAGCTCTGCGGCACTTGTCGGATGGATGGTTCTTCCCACAGTGATCACACTTGTCCTTCTTACCGAAACGGACAACACCTCCCGAACCAGAGGAAGAAGTAGACCCGGACTTCTTGAATGACTGGGCACGGGGGGCCAAAGAACTAGCAGGTCTCGACTGAGAGAAAGACCTGTTCCGCCGAATGCTATCCTCCGCCTGGTGACAACGGCTCACCAAACCCTCGTAGGACATGTAGTCACCAACCGCCACACGGTCATGGATCTCAGGGTTAAGGCCCTGAAGGAACAGATTATACTTCATCTCTGAGCTATCAGCAATCTTGGGGCAATAGGATAGCAGATCAAAGAACCTCTGCTGATACTCATCGATAGACATAGTTCCCTGTCGCAGACTCAGTAGCTCGCCTGCCTTTGACTAACGGAGTGCAGGAGGAAAATACCGCTTTTGGAAAGCTGTGCGGAACTCGGCCCAGGTGGCCACTCCTCTCGCCGCAACAAAAGGTGCAGAAGTAAACCTCCACCACCTGCGCGCACGCCCATCCAGAAGATAGCCAAGGGTTTCCACCTTCTGCTCATCGGTGCATTGGAAAGTCTGAAAAGTCGTCTCCATGCGGTCTAACCAGTTCTCCGCATCCTCCGGAGACTCACCTCCAACTAAGGGCTTAGGACCCATAGCTAAGAATCGTCGCACAGTGAAACGCTCGTCGTCATCGTGACGATGACGCCGTTCTCGACGAGGCTCCCGGTCGGCATCACCCCAACGCCCACCAATACTGCCATGAGATCTCTGGTCATCACGATTTGACATCTACAAAAATACCTCAAGATGAGACTAAATCCCAAGAAATCTTTTGCATGCTCTGATACCATAAATGTAGTGACCCTTACCCAGATCACCTACTAAACAGAACTTAGGCATGCAATTAACTTAATAAAACAGATATCAGAATAAAACTGCGGAAACCAATAACATTATACAATCCCAAGAAAAGGAATTTGTAATTATCCAATAATATACAACCAGATCGAATAGCTGTATAAACCCAAACAACAGTAATAAAGCCTAGACGAAGCTCCAGCTGGCCAACCACTGACTAGCCCCTCCTGGATCCACCCTCCTCGTCCAATCGCAAACCTGCCCCATGGAATAGGGTGTCCAGAAAATACAGAGTACGAGACGTGAGCATAAAACGCTCAGTGCGAGAGTATGAGTATACATGCATGCAAAGTGAACTCCCTATAGACTCGAGGTCAAGGATCAGATAACAGAGACAGACCGGGCCCTGGTATGTAGCACGCTGTGCCGTCGCTTCAGGAGGTGGCTCCCATACCGAGATAACCGTGGATACGCCGGACCCAAATCGATGGAAGTCCATCCACTAACAGGATAGGGTACAACCCTACTAACAGACATCTCGAAAGAGATACAGCAAGATGCAAATGAATGCAGCATAATATCATGACATATAAATCATGCAGTCACGTAATACATGCATACTCAGTCAGGATATCTCGAACAGTACTTTCGTACCTCAAAACAGTGCAAGCTCTACCAACTCTAGGTCCACGCCTATAGTCTGCTCTACACTGCCAAAAGATACTACTATCATTAAAGTGCTCTAAAAGCCTTAACTAAGCTATTGCATACTCCTAAATATTTATAGGAAGCAAAAGCTATACCTTCGTCCGTCGTTAGCCCTTTGATGTCGATGCCTCCAGAACTTGGGCACAACTCCGCTACGACTATCGAACGCCTCTCCGACCTCCGGACCAAGCCTAAGAAGACTAGAACAGCTCGAATATGACTAGAAATAGAGAGGAAATCCGAAATTGGCAAGGAGAAATGAAGTCTCGGCCTTCTATTTATAGACAACGATCGGAGCCTCCGATCCTTGATCGGAACGTCCGAACCTGGATCGGAACGTCCGATCCTGCCATCGGAGCTTCCGAAGATCTTGATCTGCCACGTGTCAAAATATCACTTGATGACTCCGGATAGGGGTGATCGGAGCCTCCGGTCCTGATCGGAGCTTCCGATCCAGCCACACGTCATGGATGACGTAATATCATCGGTGCCTCCGATCCTCATCGGAGCTTCCGATCCCGATCGGAGCTTCCGATCGTCCCTTCGGAGCTTCCGATCCGTCCAATCCCCAATTTATTTAATTAGCATTAATCCTTTAATTACTCAATTAGGGTTCGGGCTACTACAAAGGGTCTCCACCTTCTGCTCCTCGATGCATTGGAAAGTCTGAAAAGTCGTCTCCATGCGGTCTAACCAATTCTCCGAATCCTCCGGAGACTCACCTCCAACTAAGGGCTTAGGACCCATAGCTAAGAATCGACGCACAGTGAAACGCTCGTCGTCATGGTGACGATGACGCCGTTCTCGACGAGGCTCCCGGTCGGCATCACCCCAACGCCCACCAACACTGCCATGAGAACTCTGGTCGTCACGATTTGACATCTACAAAAATACCTCAAGATGAGACTAAATCCCAAGAATTCTTTTGCATGCTCTGATACCATAAATGTAGTGACCCTTACCCGGATCACCTACTAAACAGAACTTATGCATGCAATTAACTTAATAAAACAAATATCAGAATAAAACTGCGGAAACCATTAACATTATACAATCCCAAGTAAAGGAATCTGTAATTTATCCAAAAATATACAACCAAATCGAATAGCTGTATAAACCCAAAACAACAGTAATAAAACCTAAGCGAAGCTCCAGCTGGCCAACCACCGACTAGCCCCTCTTGGATCCACCCACCTCGTCCAATCGCAAACCTGCCCCATGGAATAGGGTGTCCAGAAAATACAGAGTACGAGACGTGAGCATAAAATGCTCAGTGCGAGAGTATGAGTATACATGCATGCAAAGTGAACTCCTATAGACTCGAGGTCAAGGATCAGATAACAGAGACAGACCGGGCCCTGGTATGTAGCACGCTGTGCCGTCGCTTCAGGAGGTGGCTCCCATACCGAGATAACCGTGGATACGCCGGACCCAAATCGATGGAAGTCCATCCACTAACAGAATAGGGTACAACCCTACTAACAGACATCTCGAAAGAGATACAGCAAGATGCAAATGAATGCAGCATAATATCATGGCATATAAATCATGCAGTCACATAATACATGCATACTCAGTCAGGATATCTCGAACAGTACTTTCGTACCTCAAAACAGTGAAAGCTCTACCAACTCTAGGTCCACGCCTATAGTCTGCTCTACACTGCCAAATGATACTACTATCATTAAAGTGCTCTAAAAGCCTTAACTAAGCTATTGCATACTCCTAAATATTTATAGGGAGCAAAGCTATACCTTCGTCCGTCGTTAGCGATGTCGATGCCTCCAGAACTTGGGCACGACTCCTCTACGATCGGAACTTCCGATCCTTGATAGGAACGTCCGAACCTCGATCGGAACGTCCGATCCTGCCATCGGAGCTTCCAAAGATCCTGATCTGCCACGTGTCAAAATATCACTTGTTGACTCCGGATAGGGGTGATCGGAGCTTCCGGTCCTGATCGGAGCTTCCGATCCAACCACACGTCATGCCTGACGTAATAACATCGGTGCCTCCGATCGCTCATCGGAGCTTCCGATCCTGTTCGGAGCTTCCGATCGTGCCTTCGGAGCTTCCGATCCGTCCGATACCTAATTCAATTAATTAGCATTAATCCTTTGCCCGAAATTTTTTTTTATTTTTAAATATTTATTTTGTTTCAAAAACCGAGGCCTACAAAAATTTTGTACAATTGATTAATTTAATCGCTTGATCTGAGCAACCTGGCTCTGATACCACTGTTGGAAAACGCGGCGTTCAGATCAATTAGGATTGATACCCGGTGCAGCGGAAGTTTAAAATTTTGTATGGAACGATTCCATAATGGGTATCAAAACTTTACGATTAAATTGTGTGTGTAAAAATTAAATAACGATTATAAAATTTTTACCTTTAATCTCGAATCGAGATTTTGGACACCAACAGATTTCTCTGCTCTTGTTGTATATCCCTGGAACTGATGGACGAACTGTTCTTCAATCAGGTCCACGAACGGATATTTAATCCCTCTGATAGATTGCACTAGAAAATCTATCAGAAGTTTTCTACGAAGAGATTAACGAATTTGATCCGTTAAACCAGACTGTAATTCAAAATCACAGGCTGGATTTTTCTCAAGCAGAGGGAGAGGGGGCGGCGGCCACAATCAATAAAATTAGGGCTTTCGAAAATTATTTTGTGACATGTTGTGTGTAATTTCTGTACTGCAATAACTTATTTATAATGTAGGACACTAACAGCTTAGGGCCCATTAGTCATAAGTTCAAGCCCGACAAGCAAAGCCTGCATGTTCAGAAATGTGCACAGAAACCATTTCTGCACCTTTTAAAGTCAAGATAAATTTTTCTGAATCCGAATTCAGTGATTTCCAAAAATGGTCATCCCTATGTCATTTTAGGAAATCTTACTCCTCTACTCTTATAAAAGAAGTCCAACTTCTTCGTTCATTAAATTTAACTCTTTAAATTTAACTATCTCAACGGGGATTAAAAATCCATTACACTGTGTGTCCCTCAATGGTTCAGGGATACAGCTAGCCGTGGGCTCACAACTCCTTGTGACTCGGAACAACAATTTCTGACTTGCCCATCGAATCATGGTATGAGCGCCTAGCAACATCGCGCCATGATTCCCTAGGTATCACTGATAGTGCCTACAAGAACCAGTAGATTTTGGTTAGCGTACAGTACGGTCCCTTCATCCATATATCCCGATCGAATCAACAACCATTGGTATATCGAGAGTCGCTCGAGATTCGATAACTATGCAATGCATCTTGAAGATCAAATAGTGACATCGCATGTGCTACTAAGAAACCATTTCTTAAATCACATCATGTACTCTGGCCAGAGATTCGTCACACTAATATCTCCTCATATCGCATAGGATATCCACACTCGCAAGTATGTGGTGAATCCTTGACAACAAAGCATCGACTCCTATATGTGTTGTAACTGTACCCAATCCCGACACCTGATGACCCCAATAGAGTCGGTAAACGAGTCAAAGCACAGTACTAGCATGTAGAGTCTCAATGATGTCTCAAGTAGTAAGGACTAATGGTGTACAACCAAAACCGCGGACTTTATCCACTCGATAAGTGATAACCACTTGGAAAGTCCGGATAGGGTAGTTCGATCATTCATCATATGAATATCCATTTGCATGCTTCGAACATCTCTATGTTCCTTACCAATAAAACGTGGTACTCTGCATCGCAAATGCTAGTCTCAAACTCGAGCGATCCTTATCCTTATTATCGGACGGCTCAATCGACTAGGAACAATTTAGAATATACAGTGACTATAAGATGTGTTTCATGATAGACATCTCCATGTTCTACCACATCTTACATACACTATAGTATATTCAAGGTCTTTATCAAAGCAACAATAGTATATCACAATATCACAATATGAAGAAAGACAAAGTCATTGCCATTAATAAAAGTGTAAATTATATTAAACAAAAGATTGTTTATACAAAGAGTCATCAAAGCCCTTAGCCACAAGTTGGCTCACTGGGCACCCACTCTTTCACTTTGGGTACTCAGTTACATTTGAGCACAGCCTATCATCCACAGACAGACGGACAGTCTGAGCATACCATTCAGACTTTGGAGGATATGTTGAGAGCTATAGTGCTTGATTTTGGCACTAGTTGGCAAGATTCACTACCTCTTTGTGAATTCTCGTACAACAACAGTTATCAATCGAGTATTGAAATGGCTCCGTTTGAAGCTCTGTATGGTAGAAGGTATTGATCACCTCTTTTCTGGGATGATATTTCTGAGGTACCTGATATTGGACCTGATATGATTCGGGATATGACTGAACAAGTGAAGCTTATTCAGAAGAGAATGAAGATAGCACAGGATAGACAAACGAAGTATGCCAATATATGACGTCGACCTTTGTCTTTTGAACAAGGGGATAGGGTGTTTCTGAAGATTTACCCATTCAGAGGCACTGTACGATTTGGCAAGCAAGGGAAATTGTCTCCACGTTATATCGGTCTGTATGAAGTTCTGGAGAGAATAGACAATCTTGCCTATCGATTAGCTTTGCCTCCATCCTTATCTGGAATACATGATGTCTTTCATGTATCGATACTTCAAAAATATCTTGCTGATGAATCTCATGTGCTTCAACCTGATGAGGCTGAACTTGACGAAACCTTGAGTTATTTTGATAAGCCAATTCAGATTCTTGATTGTAAGGACAAGAAACTTCGAACGAAGACTATTCCGCTTGTGAAAGTACAGTGGAGTCGTCATGGTATTGAAGAAGCAACTTGGGAGACATAATCAAATATGAGGCAACGATTTCCAGAAATGTTTCAATGATGTGAGTTCTTCGTTAGTTTTCTGTTATTTGATATATCTTATGTGCTAATAGTACTTGAGATTTTGAGGACGAAATCATGTCTTAGTGGTGGAGAATTGTAACGCCCGGAATTATTTAATTTTAATCCGAGAATATTTAATTTGGGAATATTTGGAGTTTTGATTTAAATTCTAATATTCTTAAATTATTTAGGATTGAAATTTAATGAATTGAGAAATTGAGGACCAAATTGCAATTTTGGAAGACTTGAGGGGCCTAAGTGCAATTATTGGAAATTGTGTTGGACACTTGTTATGCAAATATATATTCACGTGGAATACAATACATTTCATCAGAAATTTTGAAGGCAAAAACCGAAAGAGAAGAGCAAGAAACCTCAAGCTCATTTCTTCATCTTCAAATTGTTATATCTTTTGCGTCGGTTATCCGAATTTGATTCCAAACGGTGTTTTGGACTCCTCGAGATGAGACCTTCAATTTTATGTAAGTTTTCTATTCTTTCATTATGGTTTGAGAATTTGAAATTGACAGACATCAGATTTGTGTTTGTGTTGAGGTTGATGAGCTTGTATTCCCTGATTATATTGAAGTTGGGTTGTTGGATCAGTTTTATGATTTCCCAGTTACTAGTTGACTTATATACTTGCTGATATGATGGTTTGAGTTGATATGCAGCTGATATAAGTGTATATATTTGTGAGATTTGATATAGTTGAGTTTCGGGATTGCCGACTTTAACCGTTACGCCGTCGAACTTATGATTTGAGGCTGTTTTGCTATTGTATCATGGACTACGATGTTGTTGGGTTGTAGCTGATGATTACTTGGTTTATATGCTGTGATTTCAGTTCATAAACAGGGCACTTCAACTCAATAATCTCAACTTCGAAACCGATAAAAGAAAGAACAAGATTGGTAGGTTTTTTTGCCATGAAGTTTAGTTGAAGTTTGAGCAGATTTTGAGAATAGGTTTATGGTTGATGCTTGTACAGATTTTGACAAGCTAGAAGACATCTTAAACATCTCATTTGAAAGGTAAAAGTGAACTATTATTCAATTGGGATTACAACTCGAGATGATTTTTATCGAGTTCCCTAAACCACATACTTATTTTCTTTTATATGCTCTTCTATGATATGGTGAATGAGTCTTTGATGTTAATGAATGCTTTTATGATGATATATGTTGCATTCATCTTGCAAGACTTATTCCTTGATTTTGAAATGAACGAAAACATTCGAATAGACGATTTGAGGGATTATATATGTATGGCCTGGGTGGTTGACATAGCCTAGCGTCTGAAGTGCATATATAGTGGCTTCAAAGTCTAGAGAAGTAGGATAAGTAGCCCCACCTCGATCGGGAGAGTCGGTGGTTAGCTATTATATCTTCTTCTCGGGATCCCAACCGACGAAATGAGAGAGTTCTTGAATAAACCTTGTTTTTAAAACATGCATTGTTTTTATGTATATCATGAGTTTGATATATGTTTTATTTGCATGTTTAGTTGCTTTTACTGGGAAATATATTTCTCACCGGAGTTATCCGGCTATTGTTGTGTTGTATGTGTCATGGAAATAGGCGGGAGTGGAACGTGGCAAAAGCGAACTTGAAGAACAAGGGATGAGGAGAATAGCATGATGATCCGAGTTTAGATGGTTGTGTGAGCTGTCAATGTTAGAGTTGAGTCCAAAAACATGATCTTGTTGTAGTTACATGTACTAAGACTTGTTGGCTATGAGTTTGATGTATTACTTATATGCTCAAGACCTTAGTTGATGTATATGACTTCTTAGGACTTGAATTGTTGTTGTGTACAATGCCTCTTGTTTGATATGTTAGCCTATCTTGAATTGATTTTAAGGCTTTGTTATGATTTATTTCTATCAACTTGATCATGTTAGAATGCATGATAGCTTAGGATTTGGAATAGGCTTTGTAGGAGTTGATAGTAGGTTGTGAAGGAATAAGAAACACATTTTGACAGCAAAATTGCACCAGATGGATTTTCTGGAAAATGAGCTCGCTCGATCGGGCGATTCCTGCCGATCGAGCGAGGCCTTAATTTTGAAGGCAGAACTTTGAGCATTTTGTGCTCGCTCGATCGGTAGAAAGTACCCGATCGAGCGAGGCCATGGATTTGAGAACAGAAAGTTGAGCAAACTTGGCTCGCTCAATCGGTGAATATTGACCGATCGAGCGAGGCCACATTTGAACTTACCCGAGAGTTGGGCATAAGTGCTCGCTCAATCGGTAACTTTTTACCGATCAAGCGAGGTGCTCCATTTTTGAAAAAAAAAAAATTTACTTTATTTAGACTTTGATTATTTATCTATTATTTACAAGGATTTGATTAATGAGAGATTAGAACTCGGGTCGTCACATATTTATTGTTGGATTTAAATTTTGTCTTGTAGATAACCCGATCAACTATTTATTTGCTTGTTAATTGATTCCAAGTAGACAGAGAAGGAATTGATTTCGATCACTCCAATAATTGACATATGGTTTAGCCGACTAGAAATAGTATTTGGTTTCAGTATGCGGCTTTAGGTGAAAACTGGATTCTCATAATTCCTAATGCATTTGAATTTGATTAGAATTAAGAAAATTAATCCGTCAATATTTGAATAGTTTTAAGTGTTCTAGAAATAGAATGTTAAATAAATTAGTAGAATTCGTCGTGATTTAAGATTAAATATGGATCCTGGATTTTCCACTTGTTTGCATAATTTTTTTGGTACCTGCGTATGTCTTGATTGTCTCGATTTAATTATTTTTATCTTCGATTATTTTAATTCTTATTTCTTAGGCAGCTCTTATTTTATATTCTTAGTTTATTCAATTCAAGATCCTTTTTATTATTTTTGTCCAGATTAAGTAAAATAATTAAATCTTGAGAATTGACAACAGTCCCTGTGGGATCAATACTAGGACTCTCTGTCCACTTTACTAATACTTGACCTAGTGCACTTGCTAGTAAATATCGAATTAAGCGGTCAAGTTTTTAGCGCCGTTTTTGGGGACTGTTTAGTTAATATTAGGATGTATTATTTGCTTGAGACTAGACTTATTATTATTATTATTATTATTATTATTATTTTCCTTTTGTTTATTTAATTATATGTTTTATCTTGTGAGGTTCTTGGATATGGTTAATCGACGGGTATTCACAAGGTTTACGCAACAGCTCGCATGCGAAGATGAGCCAAAAGTGAATTTTGATGATGAAGAAGAATATCATATCATGACGAGTGTTGTTGGAATGATGAGCTTTCAATGTCAATATCACGCCAACCTCGAGGGCGTTGGAAATCAAGACCCATACGTAGAGTCGTATGATTCTTACTATGGGCGGTAGTCGCTCTTTGATGTATGTGGCCCTGCTAAGAAAAGTTGTTGTTGGAGTTTCACATATGGAGGGTGAGGACGAATCATAGACCAGGGGAGTGTTATTTTGTGTTCATTATGTTTTTGTTCATCCTGAATTTCTGTGTTTGTTTTTGCATTATGTTCATTGTTTCTAAAGCATTGAGGGCAATTCTTTGGATAAGTATGGGGGGCATTTATTTCATTGTGTTTTGTGTTTGTGTTGCGTATAGTTTGTTTCATGTCTGTTTGCATCTTTGTCGTTTTGGTAGTTTGTTTATGTGTTTGAGTAGGATAATGAATGAGAGTCAATGATGATATGAAGTTAGAAAAATGAAATTTTTTGTGATAATGTGTTACTCTTGACTTGACATGAGAAACCGTAGGTTGAACCGTGAATATTTTTAAGCACTAATGTTAGACTGCTGAAGTGTAGCGAAAAAAATTGATGACGTTTGTGTATGTTTGATAATTGTTGGAAAACTGGCGAGTTCCCAGACCAATTACGATTGATACCCGGTGCAGCGGAAGTTTAAAAATTTTTTTCATGGAACGTTTCCATGGTATGGGTATCAACCGTTCATCGATTGAATTACGTGTGTGTAAAATTTAAATAACAATTAAATAAATTTTACCTCAAATCTCGCAACGAGATTAATGGACACCAACAGAACAATTCTGCTCTTGTTGTCTCTCCCTGGAACCGATGAACGCCTTCAATCAGGTCCACGAACAGAGGTTTAATCCCTCTGATAGATTGCACTAGAAAATCTATCAGAAGTTTTCTGCGAAGAGAATACACGAATTTGATTCGTTATTCCTTACTACGATTCAAAATCACAGACCGGAATTTTCTCGGGCAGAGCAAGGCAGGGGTTCGGCCGATTATTCTAGAGGAGAGGCTAGGGTTTCGATTTTTCTCTCTCAAAATAATGAGCTGATGTGTGTAATTTCTGTACTGAAATAACTTATTTATAATGCAGGCCACTAACACCTTAGGGCCCATTAATCATAAGCTGGGGCCCGACAAGCAAAGCCCACTCGTTCAGAAATTAATATAAAATTCATCGTGACTCCGATTGATGAAACGATTTCACCAATGTGCACAGAAACCATTTCTGCACGTTTTAAAGTCAAAATAAATTTTCCTGAATCCGAATTCAGTGGTTTCCAAAAATGTCCATCCCTATGTCATTTTAGGAAATCCTACTCCCTTACTCTTATTTAAGAAGTCCAACTCCTTAGTTCATTAAATTTAACTCTTTAAATTTAACTATCTCAACGGGGATTAAAACTCCATTACACTGTGTGACCCTCAATGGTTCAGGGATACAGCTAGCCGTGGGCTCACAACTCCTTGTGACTCGGAACAACACTTTCCGACTTGCCCAACGAATCATGGTAAAGCGCCTAGCAACATCGCCCCATGATTCCCTAGGTATTACTGATAGTGCCTACAAGAACCAGTAGATTTTGGTTAGCGTACAGTACGGTCCCTTCATCCATATATCCCGATCGAATCAACAACCATTGGTATATCGAGAGTCGCTCAAGATTCGATAACTATGCAATGCATCTTGAAGATCAAATTAGTGACATCGCATGTGCTACTAAGAAACCATTTCTTAAATCACATCAAGTACTCTGGCCAGAGATTTGTCACACTAATATCTCCTCAGATCGCATAGGATATCCACACTCGCAAGTATGTGGTGAATCCTTGACAACAATGCATTGACTCCTATATGTGTCGTAACTGTACCCAATCTCGACACCTGATGACCCCCTCAGAGTCGGTAAACGAGTCAAAGCACAGTACTAGCATATAGAGTCTCCATGATGTTTCAAGTCGTAAGGACTAATGGTGTACAACCAAAACCGCGGACTTTATCCACTCGATAAGTGATAACCACTTGGAAAGTCCGGATAGGGTAGTTCGACTATTCATCCTATGAATATCCATTTGCATGCTTCGAACATCTCCATGTTCCCTACCAATGAAACGTGGTACTCCGCATCGCAAATGCTAGTCTCAAACTCGAGCGATCCTTATCCTTATTATCGGACGGCTCAATCGACTAGGAACGGTTTTAGAATATACAGTGACTATAAGATGTATTTCATGATAGACATCTCCATGTTCTACCACATCTTACATACACTATAGTATATTCAAGGTCTTTATCAAAACAACAATAGTATATCACAATATAACAATATGAAGTAATATAAAGTCATTGCCATAAAAGTGTAAATAATATTAAACAAAAGATTGTTTATACAAAGAGTCATCAAAGCCCATAGCCACACAGTTGGCTCACTGGGCACCCACTCTTACAATCTCCACTTGCCCTATAGCCAACTAGTCATACTACGTAGACCCATTGCTTCGCGATGTTTGTCAAACAATGGTCCTGGCAAAGGCTTAGTAAGTGGATCAGCGATATTGTCTGCAGAGGCCACTCGTTCGACACTGATGTCTCCTCTTTCCACAATCTCCCGGATTATGTGGTATTTCCTCAGTACGTGTTTGGATCTTTGATGAGACCTTGGTTCCTTTGCTTGAGCAACGGCACCCGTGTTGTCGCAGTACACCGGGACTGGACCAACAAATTCAGGAATGACGCCCAACTCTTGGACGAAATTCCTCATCCAAACGGCCTCTTTAGCAGCAGCTGATGCTGCAATGTATTCAGCCTCAGTGGTGGAATCCGCTGTGGTGTCCTGCTTGGAACTCTTCCAAGAGACAGCACCGCCATTGAGCATGAACACAAATCCAGAGGTTGACTTCGAGTCATCCACATCACTTTGGAAGCTAGAGTCGGTATAGCCTTCCAGTTTGAGTTCTCGTCCTCCATAAACCATGAACATATTCTTAGTCCTTCGCAAGTACTTAAGAATGTCCTTCACGGCTTTCCAATGCATCTGACCAGGATTAGACTGATATCTGCTCGTGACACTCAGAGCAAATGCTACATCCGGTCTGGTAGATATCATCCCATACATGATACTACCTATAGCTGACGCATATGGTACATGTGTCATATTCTCTATCTCTGCATCAGTCTTGGGACACATAGACTTGGATAGAGAAACTCCATGACACATGGGTAGATGTCCTCTCTTGGACCCATCCATTGAAAACCGTTTCAATATGGTATCGATGTAGGTTGATTGAGTGAGTCCTATCATTCTCTTAGATCTATCCCTATAGATCTGTATCCCAAGAATGTAGGATGCCTCACCCAAATCCTTCATCGAAAATCTACCTGATAACCATATCTTTGTTGACTGCAACATCCCTACATCATTCCCAATGAGTAGGATGTCATCAACATAAAGTACTAAGAATGTTACCGCATCCTTAACTACTTTCTTGTACACGCAAGGTTCCTCCGGGTTCTTGATGAAACCAAAATCTTTTATTGTTTCATCAAATTTCTGGTTCCAACTTCTTGATGCTTGTTTTAGACCATAAATTGATCTCTGAAGCTTGCATACCTTATGCTCGCTTCCCATGGATGTGAACCCCTCAGGCTGCTTCATATAGATTTCTTCCTTAATGTCTCCATTAAGAAAAGCAGTCTTCACATCCATCTGCCATATCTCATAGTCATACCATGCAGCTATGGCAATTAGGATTCTTATGGACTTGAACATTGCGACTGGTGAAAGGTTTCATCATAGTCAACTCCTTGCCTTTGAGTATAACCTTTCGCCACCAATCGCGCCTTGTAAGTCAATATCTTACCATCAGGCCCAAGCTTTCTTTTGTAGATCCATTTACACCCTATTGGAACAATTCCATCGGGAGGATCCACTAAAGACCAGACTTGGTTAGTATGCATCGAATCCAATTCTGACTGCATAGCTTCAAGCCATAAATTCGAATCCGCATCAGAAATTGCTTCCTTGAAGCTTCTTGGATCACATCCAATGTCGGGTTCATCTTGACCCTCTTCAAGAAGAAGACCATATCGAACTGGAGGTCTAGAAGTCCTCTCGGATCTTCTAGGTGCAGGCGTGTCCAGCAATGGATCCTGAGGTGTGGGATCGTTATTTTGTATTTCGGGTTCTTCTCGAACTTCTTCGAGTTCCATCATCTCGCCTTTCTTATCCAATAAGAACTCCTTCTCCAAGAAGGTGGCATTCCGTGAAACAAACACCTTTGTTTCAGCAGGATAATAGAAATAATATCCGATTGAATTATTCGGATACCCCACAAAATAACACAAGCTGGATCGACTATCCAACTTATCTCCCACTGTCCGCTTCACGTAAGCAGGACATCCCCAAATCCTCAAGTACGAATACTTAGGAGCTTTGCCATTCCATAACTCGTATGGTGTTTTGTCCACTGCTTTAGTGTGGACGTTGTTTAACAACAATACCGCCGTTTCAAGCGCATAGCCCCAAAACGAAGGTGGAAGCTCAGTGAAGCTCATCATAGATCGAACCATGTCCAACAAAGTTCGATTACGACGCTCCGATACACCATTAAGCTGTGTGTCATAGGAGGAGAT